>NC_086320.1:15980975-16297225 GCF_036172605.1 Pelobates fuscus
ACTGGGTGAGAGGGTGGCAGGGTGGGGTGACAGGGTGAGGGGTGGCAGGGTGACAAATGGGGTGACTGGTGGGGTGGCAGGGTGACAGATGGGGTGACTGGGTGACAGATGGTGTGACTGGGTGACAGATGGGGTGACAGGGTGGCAGATGGGGTGACAGGGTGAGGGGTGGCAGATGGGGTGACAGGTGGGGTGGCAGGGTGAGGGGGTGGCAGGGTGGCAGATGGGGTGACAGGGTGAGGGGGGCAACAGATAGGGTGACAGGTGGGGAGGCATGGTGACAGATGGTGTGACTGGGTGAGGGGTGGCAGATGGGGTGGCAGGGTGAGGGGGGTGACAGATGGGGTGACTGGGTGAGGGGGGTGACAGGTGGGGTGACAGATGGGGTGACTGAGTGAGGGGGGTGACAGGGTGAGGGGGTGGCAGATGGGGTGACAGGGTGGGTGGCAGGGTGACAGGTGGGCTGGCAGGTACCTTTTTCCCTGGTGGTCCAGTGGTGTCAGACTCCCTGGTGGTCCAGTGGTGGCAGTCAAACTCCCTGGTGGTCCAGTGGGCTCTGCGATCTGCAGCTCTGCCGGATGCAGAGCTGCAGACCACATGGTGAAGTGTCTCGCGATCTTCAGTCAGAGCGTTGCCGTGGTAACCCGCGGCAACGCTCTGATTGGCTAGAGATCGCGAGACACTTCAGTCTGCAGCTCACACCCGGTGGAGCTGCAGACTGAAGGCTGGCTCTCCCGGTCAGACTGACAGGAGGGGCCTCGCACCTAGAGGCATACAGGGGAAGCCGCCGGGCCCCCTCCTGTGTCGGGTCCACAAGGACCCGACATGTCAGTCTGCCCTATGGCGGTTTAGGCGGCCGCGAGGCCCCACACAGCGCGAGGCCTTAGGCGGCCGCCTAAACCGCCTAATTAGAGAGCCGCCTCTGGTTCTAGTATCATATCCAACATAATTACTTATCCACAGATTAATAAGTACGCCTCATTTTTTATTATATTTAGAATGGGACAAGCACATTCTTTTAATCAAGTCTAAACACCACTTATACAACTTAACCCGGGTGGCAGGGGTTGTGATGTCTGCTTTATTAGGTCACACATAAGTCATGTGATATATCCCTGGAATGGGAAAATGGTAACAAATTCATGGAGGCAATGATTATTTCTGTGGCAAGTACAGTAGAGGAGATAAAACCAGAAGTTTATATTTGGCTTGTTGTTTTCTGGAGCTACTTATTGTGTCTGTAGGTACGCCTTATCTCCGCCTCTGGGAAGGCTGGGATTTTGAGATGAATCTATAGGGTATATAACAAGTGGTATTTGAAAGGTCTTGGTGTACTTGTTTGGGGCCAAGATCTAATTTTGAGTGAGTCACCATCATCCTTTCTTGCCAGAGACCCCCTGGACAGAAGTTGTACTTTAAAAACCTAAGTGGGTAATTAGGACTTCTGTATTTTATCCTTTTTTGTTTTTATCTGTTGTTGTTATAATTAATTTGGTTATCATATATTTTTATATGCACTGTGACTATCTTTTGCTCATAATAAACATTATTTTATTAAGTTCTGCCTTTGTCTGGTTAAGAATCATGTTTGAAGAGACTAATTAGTATTTTTGCAATTCCTTAAATATTGTGCTAAGTAATATTTGGTGGGCATTATTATTATTATGTACATGTTTAGATTGGACAGAGACCATGATTATCCCCTTAAAAATCAAACAGAACACATAGCATCAAATATAAAGCATAAAAACCTATTTTGAATAATGGCATGCACTATGTATGTGGAAGGCTGACATACACGTTATAGGATCGCTTTTATCAGTAGGCGTTACAGCTAGCAATGACATCATTGCCTTAATGAGAAGAACAGAAAAACAGGCAGCACTCAAGGATGCAATAATGTTTATTAGAGGGTAAGTAACCTCAGAAGTGCAACATTTTGGCTCCTTAGAGCCATAATGCATTGGAGTGCTGCTTGTTTTTCTGTTCTTCTTGGTATTGGGACGGACTAGTGGTGACCGTTCATGCTGAGTGTTTCCTGGAACCAGGAGGTTGAACCAGAGTGCGGAGTGACTTGAGTGACTTGTTTCTGATCATTGTCTTAATGGCATTAAGTACTCAATGCACTTTCTTTAAATGTTACTTTCCATAAATATGGATAATATTGTAATGATGTTCATGGAAGCAAGACCCATGCACTAATGCCAAGACAAAGCAATACGATAGGGATGGACAACGTGGATCTCTGGGGTTGGTTAGATGACTAGGCATCTGTCATGATCTAACTTCCTCTTAGAAATAAAAAAGTAAACGATAGAGCTTCCTTTTTATTTTCCCACGCATAACCAGACAGGTTTGAGTTTGCATAATAAACCAGATGTAGTTTTCCTGATGCCTGTGAGGTCCCTTTAAAATGTCGCACCCAATCAAACCCATAAAGATAAACAACATGATGTCACTTAGCCTCAGGCATATCTATTACGTTTAATATAGAATACCCAATAATATAATGATAGTCTGAGCTTAGAATAAGATACCAGAATTCCCTTCTTCACGTACAGGGTAGTTACTCAGATTTTATTAAGTAAACATAAAATTCCACAGCCCTATATTATCTGTCAAGGTGTAAAATAAATTCAGAAAATGAAATACAGTGCGCAGATTCCTCAGTAAAATAACTTTTTTTATGGTACTCGAGAGTTATAATGAGTAAGATTCTGGTATGCTTCTGTGAGTGCAGTGAATAGAAACACTGAGATACCTGTAATTCTTTTTAGAGTGAACTAATAATAACGTGTGCTATTCTGTAATACTGATTATATTCAGAGTACAAAATATTTTAGCTCAATATTTGCTGATTTCTTTCTCCACATTTCACACATTATTAAATGTGCTTGTATGTTCACTAAAAAAGAGAAATAAAAAAAATATGACATTTTAATTTTCAGAAACACAAATAAAAGGATCAGGGTGTCCCTAGAAAAATGGTTATTTATTTCTGCTGAATTTAGGTACCCTGCATCTTTGTTTCTGTTTAACCCACCCAAAATACCCTATAGACAAAATGCTGTTTTAGAATAAATGAACACAGACATTTCTTATTTAACACTATAAGCATCAGAGCTGCTTTTTTATAGAGATAGTTGAAGATACCCTTTTCTTGTGCCTGTCATCATTATAGTATGATCCAGCAGCTAGAATTGTGTAACACAGAGGACTAATAGGTAACATATACCGGACCTTAGAATGGCCGGACTAACGTACCAAAGAATAGTCAGGAATAGCCGAGGTCAAGGGACACAAAGAGACACAACGATAAGGAAAAGCCAGGAGTCAGGGATGCCAGAACACAGGGAAGTCAAAATCGATGCCAAAGTCAAAATACCAGAATAACCAGAATCAATAATGCGCTCTCGGACAACCACAACCACAACCACAATGTGTCAGTGACATTGTGTGTATACTTAATAGTGTGTATTAGTGAGAGTGTGTGACATTGTGTGTATACTTAATAATAGTGTGTATTAGTGAGAGTGTGTGACATTGTGTGTATACTTAATAGTGTGTATTAGTGAGAGTGTGTGACATTGTGTGCATACTTAATAATAGTGTGTATTAGTGAGAGTGTGTGACATTGTGTGTATACTTAATAATAGTGTGTATTAGTGAGAGTGTGTGACATTGTATGTATACGTAATAATGTGTGTCAGTGATGTTGTGTGTATACTTAATAATAGTGTGTATTAGTGACAGAGTGTCAGTGACATTGTGTGTATACTTAATAGTGTGTATTAGTGAGAGTGTGTGACATTGTGTGTATACTTAATAGTGTGTATTAGTGAGAGTGTGTGACATTGTGTGCATACTTAATAATAGTGTGTATTAGTGAGAGTGTGTGACATTGTGTGTATACTTAATACTAGTGTGTGTTAGTGAGAGTGTGTGACATTGTGTGTATACTTAATAATAGTGTGTATTAGTGAGAGTGTGTGACATTGTATGTATACGTAATAATGTGTGTCAGTGATGTTGTGTGTATACTTAATAATAGTGTGTATTAGTGACAGAGTGTCAGTGACATTGTGTGTATACTTAATAATAGTGTGTGTGAGTGACAGAGTGTCAGTGACATTGTGTCAGTGACATTGTGTGCATACTTAATAAGTGTGTGTTAGTGAGAGTGTGTGACATTGTGTGTATACTTAATAATAGTGTGTATTAGTGAGAGTGTCAGTGACATTGTGTGTATACTTAATAAGTGTGTATTAGTGAGAGTGTGTGACATTGTGTGTATACTTCAGTAAGAGTGTGTGTTAGTGAGAGTGTGTAAGTGACATTGTGCGCTTACTGAAGAGTGTGTGAGTGACCATGCAACCCATTATATTCATAATAAATTTTATAATGAAAAAAATGTTTTATTTACAGTGAACCTGTCAGACAAGTTCACTGCAACATTAAAGGGACACTATAGTCACCCAGACCACTTCAGCTCAATGAAATGGTCTTGGTGCCAGGTCCCTCAGGTTTTAACCCTTCAGATGTAAACATAGCAGGGTTAATCCAACCTCTAGTGGCTGTCTTCCTGACAGCCGCTAGAGTCACTTCTGCAACGCCAGAATGCGAAAATCGCATCCAGCGTGCAGAACGTCCATAGGAAAGTCCAAAGGTCCTTTTCTGAAGGTTATGGAGACTTTATTTATAAGTTTGCTAGAAAAGAACCAATATACTTTTCTTATATTATTTCCATTACTTTTAAAGAGGCAAAATTGTACCCCAACACACTACACAGAAATGCAATTTCTTATTAGAGTAAACCAATTTAGTGTGAGGACCAATCTTTCTATAAATGCTTGATGAATAGAATAAATGTAAAAAATATTCATATAATAGTCATAAAAAAACCAAACTATGAACTTCAAAGCTAATTGTTAATAGTTTTTGTTAAAACATCTTTGCACATGTCCTTAGTTTCAAACTTGATTCATTTTATAATCTTTGTTTTTGACATGAAATAAGGTTGTACAATGATATTATAATAATGCTTTATAGACACCTGTGACATTTATTTGTTTCCAAGAGCTATAAATACAAAAGAGACATAAATTCATTCAGACACTTCAGAGCTTCAAGTAACTTAAACAAAAGGGCAACCATCAAACAGAGAAATGCAAATTCTCTCCAAGACAACAGACCTCATCTGAAAAACGACATCAAGAACTCAAAAAAACAACAACAAAAAAACCCCCCCAAAAAACCACATGAAATGAAATATATCGTCTAAAAGCAGGATTTCTAAAGGAACAAAGAAATGCAGAAAATAACGAAAGCCTGCAGATTTAATCTGCAATGTTTTCTGGGATCTCAACTCAGATAACATTTTCAATCACTAAAAATAAAATTTTTTGTCCGTCTGAATAACACTCAAAGCCTATAAACTATCAATTTCTCATCAGACGTATTACAAAAAAAATATCTTTGTTTTTGATTAAAGTTCGAATAAGGACAACAAATCGTGAACAAAAGAAAAAGAGAAGACACAAAAAATTTAAAACAAACAAGTCTAATAAACATATATTAACCCCTTAAGGATAGAGGCAATTGACCAACTTCTGACATAAATAAAACACCTAGAAGATGAGCTATAAGTGTGTCCAACCATAATTTACCTCTTTCATATTAAGTGCACCAACACTTATTACGTATATTTTTGTTCAGGAGAAATAGGGATTTAATTTCAAATCAAATAGTTAAATATGAAACACAATTTAATATTAATTAAAATCTAAAAAAGCGTGAGACATTTTCCAAGTTCTGCATGGTATTTTAATTGTCAATGTCATAATAATGTTAGTTTTACTGCAATAATCAGCACTGTCTCAATGAGTACAACAGTACCCCCCATGTACAGGTGTTATCCCCTTAAGGACGCTGGACGGAAAATTTCCGTCATAAATGAAAATGAACCCCTTATTGCCACAATCGCGGCAATCGTGGGGATAATCTTCCTGTAGTGTGTCTCCCTATCGGAGGCACACTACCATGGGCAGTTTCACTTTCACAGCCCATGTGATGGCTCTGACCGGGAGTCAGAGTGATCACACGTGCTGCAGTGAAACCCGATCTGTTTCCCTGCAGCTCCGTGTGAGCTGTGAACAGCAGAGAGACAGATCGGTGCTGATCTGTCTCTGGCTGTAAAAAAAAAGTGTTTGTAGCAAAATCCCACCCCCCCCTCACCTCTTTCAAATAAAATTTAACCCCTTCCCTGCCCTTTGATCACTGCCTGCAGTGATCAAAATACAGATCACAGTATTTCACTGTGATCTGATTTTTTTCTTTTAACCCCTGAGGGTTAACTTTTATTTTTTTTTAATCCTCAGGGGTTAAATGTATTTAATTAATTCTTTTAAATATTTTAAAATATTTATTTATTTAGCTAAGGTGGGTAGAAGTTAGTGGGGAAATTTGGAATTTACGGTTAGGCTAGTTAGGGGTTAAAAGTTAAAAAAAAACAATAAAAAGTTAAAAAAAACTTTTAAAATAGTAAAATAAGTTGTTAAATGCTAAATAAAACTTTTTAAAAGTTAAAAAAAACTTTTAAAAAGTTAAAAAAAACTTTTAAAAAGTTAAAAAAATGTTTAAAAAAGGGGGAAAATGCGTATTACCGCTACACTTGGTACAGGCTAGCGAAAAAATGATACCACGGTAAGGTTTCAAATATGCCTTTTGAAACACCCTGGGGTGTCTTCTTTAGGAAATGGTATGCCTTTATGGGGTAGCTGGAATAATTAACCTACAAACACACCTCCAAAGTGGGGTATGGACACAGCGTAAAAATGTAAAGTTTGAAAAAACTTAAATGGCTGTGTCTCAAATGTGCCCCTTCAATGTCCGCATATACCTGGCAAAGGTACATATGGGGGTATTGCTGTGCTCAGATGACACAGCTGAGCAAGATAGGAAGTATTATATAGCCGTAGCACACATAAGGTTTGCAAAATATACAGTACAAACTCGTGTGTGTAAAAAAGCAGTAAAAAATGCTTATTACCACTACACTTGGTACAAGCTAGCGGAAAAATGATGTCACGCTAAGGTTCAAAATACATCTTTTGAAATACCCTAGGGTCTCTTCTTTAAGAAATTGTATGCCTTTATGGGGTAGCTGGAATAATTAACCTACAAACAAACCTCCAAAGTGGGGTATGGACACAGCGTAAAAATTTAAAGTTTGAAAAAACGTAATAGTATGCTTTTATGGCATAGTTGGAATATATAGCCTGCTAAAAAACTTCAAAGTGGGGTAACAACACAGCGTAAAAATTCAAAGTTTGACAAAACCTGCAATGGCTGTGTCTGAAATGTGCCCCTTCAATGTCCGCATATACCTGGCAAAGGTACATATGGGGGTATTGCTGTGCTCAGATGACACAGCTGAGCAAGATAGGAAGTATTATATAGCTGTAGCACACATAAGGTTTGCAAAATACACAGTACAAACTCACGGTGTGTGTCAAAAAAGCAGAAAAAATGCTTATTACCACTACACTTGGTACAAGCTAGCAGAAAAATGATCCCCCACTAAGGTTCAAAATATGCCTTTTGAAATACCCTGGGATGTCTTCTTTAAGAAATAGTATGCTTTTATGGGATAGTTGGAATATATAGCCTGCTAAAAAACTTCAAAGTGGGGTAACAACACAGCGTAAAAATTCAAAGTTTGACAAAACCTGCAATGGCTGTGTCTGAAATGTGCCCCTTCAACGTCCCCATATAACTGGCAAAGGTACATACGGGGGTATTGCTGTACTCAGACAACATAGCTGAGCAACATATAAAGTATTATAAAGCCGTAGCACACATAAGGTTTGCACAATATACAGTACAAACTCACTGTGTGTCAAAAAGGCAGAAAAAAAATGCTTTTTACCACTGCACTTGATACAAGCTAACGGAAAAATTATCCCACGCTAAGGTTCAAAATTTGCCATTTGAAATACCCTTGGGCATCTTCTTTAAGAAATAGTATGCCTTTTTGGGGTAATTGGAAAAAGCAGCCTGCTAACATATTTAAAAATAGAATACGGACCCATTAAAACTCTCCATGTAAATTCACACTTAAAAACCTGAACTTATCACATCTCTTTCACAGCACTGTAACTTCACAAAATAGTATCTGGGTCATACATTGGGCATATTGTTTTACTCAGAAGAGATAACTGAGCATACTTAGGGGGAATTTATGACAGTGGCACTTATCAAATGTAAGAAATACCCAGCGAAAATGCAATATGTATGTAAAAAAATTTAATTTTTTTTTCTCACCACAAAATTTTAAATAAATTGGTGAAAACATGGTGGCAAGTTAAGGTATAATATATGCCTAATAACATACCCTTGGGTGTCTGCTTTCTCAAATGAAAGGCCTTTATGGGGTTATTTGAACAGTCAAATGGCTATAATGCCACAAATTCAGACATATGACCATCTATGGAAATTTCAACTATAGAAACTGAAATAGCATGGTCTCCTATATGGCACTGTAGCTTCACAGAATAGGGGCAAAGGTATACAATGGGGGTATCGTTGTACTCAGCAGATGTAGCTGAACACAATATGGGGTTCTGTACAGGGATAGCACACACTAGATTTACGAAATACAAATTACAAAAACCTTGTTATATGTGAATATGCCAAAATAGAGAAAAAACACAATTTTACTCCAATATTTAGCAGAGATTGGCGGTGAAATGGCTACGCAAAAAGTGTCAAACTAACCTTAGGTAAATAGCCTGTGATGTCTTGTTTCCTGTAATGGGTATTAAACTTCCAAGACAAACATACCAACTTCTAAAATTGTTTCACATTGAAATTTTATTTTAGACCTTGTAGTTTGTGACCTGTAACTTTCAAAATAAACTGAAATCCTACACATATTATGTACTTTGTAAATCAAGACACATAAATGAATTGATTTTGAATTACTTTTCCTAAGCTGTACATATTATGCACACATTATTATTGCCAAAACGTGGGGAAAAAAGCGTTTTTTTTGTTTTTTCCACATTATTTTACATTTTTTTGTAATAAATGAGAATTTATACATGTATAGGTCACATCAAATTAAAGCCCTTTTTGTTGTCTAAAAAACGGTATATAATATGTGTTGGTACAATAAATGAGACAGATGCAAATTGCAGTTGAACACAAACAGCAAAAAATGCAAAAATTGCTTGTGTCCTTAAGGGTATGTCCAGCTTCTGAAGCTGTGTCCTTAAGGGGTTATGTAGTTTTGGAAAGCTACAGGTTCAAATACAGGACTTTGCATTTTCAGTTTGGTTGGTTTGTTGGTCCTATCTTGCCTTTGAGACCATATGGCAGCAGAGGAATGAGGATTACCCCCATCTTGGCATACCATTTGCAAAAGTAGACAACCCAGGGTATTCAAAATGGTCTATGTCCAGACTTTTTTACAGGCTGAGTAATCTTAATTTGTTGAAGACCATCGTTTGGAGTAAATGTTGTGTAATCCTTTTTTGTCCAATTTGTATGTATTCATTATTTTTACAATTGCTACAATTACATAATATTATCAATCTTTGCGATCAAATAACTTCCTCGTCAACATTCTAGGCACCTTGTCACAGCAAGGTCTCCAAATTTAAAATAATAGCTCTTAAACATAAACAATAAAAAAGTATTATAAAGTAACTATCTTATAACTATCTTATCTAAGTTATTACAAAGAGATGCAATCTACAGTAATATATCATTTAATTATTATAATTATATATATATATATAAGCGCCAACAAATTCTGTAGCGCTGTACAATGGGTGGACGTACAGACACGTATTTGTAACCAGACAAGTTGGACACACAGGAACAGAGGGATTGAGGTCCTGCTCAGTGAGCTTACATGCTAGAGGGAGTGGGGTATAGTGACACAGCAACACAGGGATTGAGGACCCTGCTCAATGAGCTTACATGCTAGAGGGAGTGGGGTATAGTGACATAAAAGTTAAGGGTATGTCATAGATAAAGATAAATAAAGGGTTAAAGCCTTTGCCTTAGTTAAGTCCTTCTAGTTAAATTCTTCACTCCTGCTTATGTCAGCAGTCTTTGAAGTTGCCTACTTTTTCATGAAAAGTTATGTGGTGAACGTGACCTCGCCACGCGTTCCTGGAGGAGCCTGCTTGCCAGCCTCCTGCCTCAGGACTATGGGCCATGCTGAAAGACTTATAAAAAACTTGGTTCATGCATGGCCCATAGTCCTGGACTGTTCGGGAACCGAACCAACCCACAAACTGGGGACCACCTCTGGGCTTATTGATCCTTGTTAACCTCTCCTGACACTTCAATTAGTGTGGGTTCTAATTGTGCGGCTGGGTAGCCACCGTTCATATGCATGAATGCGTGGGTACTGTATTGGTGGCCATCTCGTTCGCGAGAATGCAGGCAGCGGTGTTTGGGCGTCGATCGCATGGAACTAAAATCAGACATGTTTACTCCCGAACACCGCTGAACCTGCTATACTCTCTTGGAGGAGAGATCTTCCCACTGGGAGCTGGATCCAGGTGTTGGTCCAGGGTGGGAAAGGATGATGAGACCCAAGCCAAATTGCAGCGGCTAAGGGAGGCTACAGTGCTTATGATGACCAGTGCAGTGCTTATGGTACTCAGCGATTACTTAGATAAGATAAGACTTTCTCAAGCAAGCAATTGTTGCTTGTTTTCACGTACACATGCGCAGTAGACTAATGCTATAACATATATGCAATGCTCTCCCAATTAAAAGATGAGATGATATTTAAACTACAATGGAGTAAGTATGTGGTTTTAGTATCAATTCTGAGTGCTCGTACATCTAATTAGGAGCCTCTGGTTATCTCTTGGATGATTTATCATTTATATATTTCTGTATCAGGTAGGGGAGAAAAGAACGTTGCTAGGACAGTATTCATTGAGGGCTTAGTGTTTTGTTTTGATGAAAGTTGCAGGAGAGGAATCAGGGTGCTGGGAGGAAAAGCTGTTCACAGTTTAATAGATACGCTTTCCTAAAGAAGTAAGTTTTCAAAGATTTTTTGAAGATATTTTCAATGGCTTGTGCCAGGTGTCACAGGACCTTCTCTAAAAGACAGCCACCATCTTAGCTGGGTAAGCCACGCCCCTCAACCACATTATATCTGATGTATAAAGTACATTTAAAAAAAGTAATTAATTATATAACAAAATAAAACAAATCATGAAATATGAGATGATGCCATACTTGTGCCTAACTCGATAATCCTCACAAGTAATCAGGGGCATCTCTCTAGGGGTTATTAGATTCTGATTTAGATTTTCTTGTGCTTGCCATAATATATAAGAAGACCTTGTCCTCCGTAATGGATCCCCTATACTCCAAATGAGTATATCTATTGAAGTCTCACTGGTTCCGAGGTGATGCAGTGATTATAACTCTGAGCTACCCAAGCATCAGCCTAGACTTGATGAAGGGTACAATTAACTCTTTTATTATGGTCCACTTATATACACAGACCCCCAGCATGGGGTCTCAAGTAAGGACACAGCAAAACACGCCCAAATCACTCCCACAACATGCCCCGGAGTCTCTGTGTCTGGGACATAATTGAGTGTACTGTGCTTAAACTAATTATCTTCCAGGCACTAGAGTTACAAAGTATAAAACCTAAAATATTAAAAATACATATAACACATATAGGAACCCCCACAAATATGATATTCCCGGATAGCCTGGATCTGAGCACCAAAGTTGTCCAAATAGCACTCAAAACCCACGAACACAGCCAAATCGCCACTGGGGTAAAGTTTTCACTGACCACTACATCCATACAAGGGAGCTGCTGCACCTCCCATAGTTCTGTCACTTCTTCCGAAGCAATCTGTCTGGTCATGAGATTTGTTCTTACTATAAACATTTTCTCCGCTAGTCTATTGCTATACCGATGCATAGTGCAGCTTAACATACCGATACAATCTGCTTACCTCAGCCCTCAAAAAAGCACCATCAACTAATCTTCAGAATTGATAATCACTCTTCCTTCGGGAAACATTGATAGAATTTGCAAAGCTCCAATATCTGTAATCATGTGAAGCATTTATATGGCAAAGTTATTTTCCAGTTATCCCTGCTTAGATTAGTCATCAATCTTTTGATGGAGGTTCACTATGTTTCTGACACACTTTAAAGAAAGATTATATATTTTTTTGCCATTTTTGTCCCCACTCTTTTCCCCCCTGCAAGTTTCCTGTTTCACATTTGTACACATGTAGACACAACTGAATAATATGCAGGATAATTCACAAAAGTGAGAATTCAAAGTTCATTTCAAATTTCATGCCAACTTAGCCAAACTGGGAGCCAAGCTGTGTAAAAGGATATTTCCAGTTCGACTAATTTGACCTAAAATTTGTATTGTCACTTTAGTGAATAATTCCGTTCAATAAATATTTTCATAGAAAAAAAAAACAATTAGTATTTCTCCCCTCCAGGAAATGTAATTATTGAAATAAAACAATCTCATATTAACACCAGTCAGCCATCCAGTTGAAATCCTTAAATGCTTCCTGCTCTTCCCGTGATCGTACTCTTGAACTTTGTGGAGTTGGTATAATCGGCGCTTCTCTCGTAAATATGTTGTCAAAATTTCTGACATCATCAATTCCACTAACCGCTGGTATAAATGGAGGGGGGACTTTCTTCAATAGTAATGTCGTCCAGTCCATGTGCTGGAAAGGAATATGTAATTATGTAAATCATTGTATTGTAATTGTATTGTATTGTAATTGTATGTAAAATTGTATGTAATTGTATGTAAAACACAATATAACAGAAAATATGTCCAAAAAGCTTTATTCTTCAAACGACCTTTAATGAACAATCTAAGGACCATAACCACTACATCCTGCTGTGTAGTTAGTCAGACAGTTTGTAAATTGTTTGACGACTTACCTGGATCTGCCAGTCACCTCCTTCTGTTCAACCGGCAAATTTACTGCACTGAGCTAGCTTGGTGGTGCATGGAGGCGCTGATTGGCTGAGAGTATTCAGCTAACACTCTCAGCCAATGAGCCGGCACGTGGTGTCAGGATATTTATATCGGCGACATTTTGTGCTAAGATAGAAATTAAAAGTGTATATTGCCAGAGTCACTCAGAACACAGCGGACTCCATTTTGGATTTCAGGTAAGACAGACACAAAATTTCTTTCCTTGCTTTCAGTAACACTAGCCACTAGCCTGAGCTAAGGAATGCATTATATAAACAAGCCAAGTGATAAGCAATGAAGATGGGGGATGGGATGCTCTGTTTAAATGTTAATGGAATAGAATTTTTTTTAAACACAGACACTAGTGACAGAGAAGACTAAGTAATTAATTTTACTTTCTAAATTTTACAAGGTCCCATTGTAAGTAAGGGGTGAAATTGAGTTTAGACATGTCAATCCTAGAAATTACGATCAAAGTCGTTGCCACAAAGACTGAGGCAAACGCTTTGAACTGACAGCAAATTTAAGTTATGGTAGTAATTTTAGATAAGCCATATGACGTCAAAATCGTCATCAGGAAAAGTTAACTCTTTCCTGGATAGGAAAGGTTAATTAGGCAATTGCACCCTCAATGGACGAAAAATCTAAATTGCAATCTGCAGGTTGACCACACCTTCAGTATCATATTGGTTCTACCAACTGATGACGTAGAAAGAGTCTGGCCCTTTAAAAAGTTAGGACAAAGGGAAGAGAGAGGTTAGTTTGGGCTTTCAGAATTGGACATTCAGAGAGATAATCAAGACACTCGGGGACTAACACTAAAACTCTCTTGGACACAACTCAAGAAACACTCCTTGACACTTAGAATTTACTATTACTTTCTACCCAACATCACTTTTCTCTATTACTTACACACCTCCATACAACCAATCATACTCGCATTCAAGTTCCTGGGACTACCTACTCATCTGATGAGAACATCTACATAACTGGTTATTATGCTGGTTTTATTTAATTAATCTAAATTAATTAAAATCTAATAGCATGACATATGACTGGATAAATCACAGTCAGATTTCAATATTTAGAAATCTTAGTTAACTAAAGAATATATAGTTATAAACATTCCATTCTGCAGGTGGAATTAAGAATAATTCTATATTAATGTGGTAGTATCACGTGTTACCATACCGCTGTTTTTATCCAGGTGTATTGATTTGCTCTAAAATAAGATAAGATATATTTTTAGGCAAATTAAAATTCGGCTTATAGAATCTGGTAGATTATTCTTACTGGATGGTTCCAGGAAATGATTAATGAGCTGGTGTGAATGTTATTTAATTGAAAATTACATGAGAATAGGATATTATATGCCTAGGAGGATCTAGCCAGCATTGAAAGGGTTACTCAGTTGACCTAACTGTTAGCAAAGGTTTTATGGCTTTTCGCTGGAAGTTTAGCTTTCTGTGTCTGTGAAGTACCCTCATAAATCTAAAGTCTTGACAGTTGATACTGTAGCTTTGTACTGTGTTTAGCCATTGTATTGCACACTTACGTTATACTAAATATTCACTGATTATTATCATGCATACTGTCTAATATTATTATTTTATTTGTCACAATAAATTATATCTATTTTTATAACAAATTGTGATTTTATTTGTATGGAATACATTTCACTTACATGATAACGATCTCTAAGATCTAAGATAATTGAAATAGTGGGCAATTCTCAACTGTATAATATTATCATCCCATAAATATCCCCACAGTGGCCAGTGCACAGTGGACTCCAAGTAAGCTGTCAAGCCATTCACAAATAATTTGATTACTACATTAGGAAGGCGCAGTGTGCAGACTGCAGACTGTGCAGACTGCAGTGGTTATGGTGCTTGGAGTGTTCCTTTAAAATACCAGACTTGGAGGATATTTTTCAAGGCTAGTGAGGATAATATTAAATATGGAAATAGCTTACTCAGAGAATTTTAAAAGCAAGGCCTGAGTAGCCAATTTGAAAGCATAGCTTACTCAGATAATTTTGAAATCAAGGCCAGAGTAGTCGATTTGAAAGCATAGCTTACTCAGATAATGTTTCCAGTTCAGCTATTTTGATCTTTAGCTTGACATTCACTTTGACTTCTCACTCTAGTAAATAACCCTGATCTTTATTTAGCTATTACAACGGGTCTTTTCCTCCTAAATGACAATTCTCCTTTAAAGTGTAACTGACACCTTTTTGGTCTTTGCATATTTTACAGATACCTCTGATGGTGAGATGCCTTGGGATGTGGGAACTGACAAAACCTGACCGCATTAGATCTGCCTTATATTAAGTTTGCCAACCTCGGACGTGACCATAAGACACAGTAGTCCCTAGTCTGTCTTTTATTATCTTTTCACTGAGATAGAATTGCAGTGAATTCTCCGAGCAGTCAATATGAGTATTTCATAAATATTGTATCTCTATAAAATGCTCATAAATACATAAATACATTTTTTCTACTTAGAATGTACGTACTTTGAAGAAAGAATGTCTCTTGACTTCTTTTGCATCCTTTTTGCTGGCTCCCAGACGTGCCTTCTCTTTTTTAGTCAGTAGCTGGGAAAGGATTTTTTTAATACATATTGTTAATTTTGATGATGATACATTAATGCAGAGCACAATAAATTCTGCCACCGTGTCACTGCGATAATAAGGCAATGTCTCCTGGTGCCAAAACATTGTCCTGTCCGGACTGCTGGCATGAATCATGGTTACTGCTTGCTGTTTATTTAATCAATATAAGGCTCCAAAAATATACATCTCAAGCAATGTCCATCTGCAACCCGGGTGCGGATTCTGCAACCCGGGTGCGGATTCTGGGTGTGTACTTGTATGTGAGTGTGTATGAGGCTATTTGTGTGTGTATGTGAGTGTGTATTAGACTTTTTGTGTATGTGCGTGTATGAGACTACTTGTGTATGTAAGTGTGTATGAGACTATTTGTGTGTGCGTGTATGAGACTAATTGTGTGTCAGTGTGTATGAGACTATTTGTGTGTGCATGTATGAGACTAATTGTGTGTGTGGGTGTGGGTGTTTGAGACTATTTGCGTGTGTGTGTATCAGTGGCGGATCTGGGGGGCAGGGGGCAACGGGGCAATTGCCCTCCCACCCCCCGAGAAAATAGTGCTGCCCGAGCCTCTCCCCTGCACGCCCATGCAGGGCTGGTGCTATCCAAGCACCAGCCCTGCTGTTTGCCTTAACGGACCGGAAGGGAGATCAGTGATCTCCCTCCCCGGCCCACACAGGCACTCTGCTGGCAGCCGGTAGGAGAGAGAGAGAACCCGGTGGAGCTTTTACCTGCAGCTCCGCCGGGCTCTCCTCTTGCGAGCACGGAGCGTTGCTGCGGATACCACAGCAATGCTCAGTTCTCGTGAGAGTGAACTCTAGCCTGAGCTGCAGATTAGAGTTCACTCTCTCCTCTAGAGCCACCAGGGATGAAAAGAAAGGAATGGCTCCCCCTCCATCAGCAGAGGTAAGACAGGAGGGGGAACATTAGCTATATTTATTTAGCAATTATTTAATAATTATTATTTTTTTATCTTTAAACTGCCCCCTTACACACTGCACCACACACACAAATATACAGCCCCCTTACACACACAGTCCCCCTTACACACATAGCCCCTAATACACACACTGCACCACTCACACACACAGCACCACTCACACAAAAACACACTGCACCACTCACACACAAACACACTGCCCCCAATACACACACTGCACCCTTTACACACAAACACACTGCTCCCAATATACACATTGCTACCCCATACATACACTGCACCCCTCTCACACATGCACTACCCCTCCATACACATACTGCGACCCTCACACACACTGCACCCCTCACACACATACACACTACAGCTCCTATCCCGGCAGACCCTGGGTAAGTTATCAAGCGTTTTTTTAAACGGTTTGACTACTTACTCTGGGAGGGTGCCACAGCAACTCCTGGCACCAAAACCACTACAGAGAGCTGTAGTGGTTATTGTGCCTAGATTGTTTCTTAAAATGATCTGCCAGTGCCCCTCCCGAGATTAGCTTCTGGATCCGCCACTCTATGAGACTATTTATGTGTGTGTGTGTGTGTGTGCCTGAGACAATTTGTGTGTGTGTGTGTGTGTGTGTGTGTATGAGACTAATTGTGTGTCTGTGTGTGTATGATTGCCAGCGTTATGTACACGTGTTTGCGAATTTCTGGGAATTCAAAGTGAATTCCAAATTTAAGACCAAAATAGCCAAACTGAAAACACAAGTGGCTTGGAGATATTTTGAATTTGGCTGTTTTGTCCCAATTTTTTTATGTTTTTAAAAAAAAAAAAAGAAATTCTACCCGAGAATGAGTATGTATGTGTACAATAAAGTAACAAACTTGAGAATTCATGATATTTATTAATTATAATTAGATAATTATTCACATTGTTTGATGGGGATGATGACAATACAATGTTTTTTTTTTTTTAAAATACTTCATTTTCAGTTGTTTTTCAGGTTTTCGTGGGGTACAGAATGAAAAAAAGGGGGTAATAGATAATAAAACTGTGCTTATGCATTTAGATTTACAGTACATCTCTGTTATCATTGACATTTGTTTTTGTTCGCCATACAATTTGCTAGTCGTAGTTTGCAATTGTTAGGTGTTAAAATGAAGAATAGTGGTGAGAGCACTATTCTTCATTTTATCACTTGTGTTCTTTCTAGTGGTTTATTGTGGCCCATTAGGGTGAGTGTAGCACCAGAGTGCAGATTATTTTTTCACCGTATACTTTTCTATTTTGTGAATTGTTAGGTGTGTGTTATTCTTTTGCATTTCTGTGTTGGCTCCTGTGTGGGTCAAATGTTTAGAGAGTAGCCAGATCCATGGGTCTTCGTGTACGATTCTGGATGTGAGGTTAGCCACCTCAGTCCAGAGTGGGGAGTGTTGTGGGCATTCCCACCACATGCGGATGTATGTGCCCTGATGTCCACATCCCTTCCAGCAGGAGTCTGTGGGTGTCCTTCCCATTTGTTTTTGTCTTCGTGGTGTTAAGTACCATCGTAACATGGTTTTATATGCTTGTTCCTTATGGTTGATGTAGAGGAGGCCTGGTATTCCACAGGTTAACTCCACTAAAGATCCCAGTGAGGTTTAGGAACAAGTAGTAAAAATACCATGAAGTAATAATTCACCATAATTAGTCCAGTAGCCAATAATATAACAGTTACCTCCCGCACATCTCCTCCCCTCAGTGTGACACATAATCCTATTAAACATACTGTACTGTACTGTAAACAACTGTACTTTTCCCTGAATTCTAGATGTACCCCAAAACACGTAGTTAGAATAATAATTTGTATCCCCTGGTAGCCCTGATCTGGGTGACTAACATATCCAAAATTCACCCAGATAGGACCAGGGGTTCGGGAGTTAGGTGAAGGGTGTAATTTGACCGACCGCACATGAGGTGGTATCCGAAAAAGGCTCCATGCGTTTGGCCTTGCGGTCAGTCTCTGTTTGGGAGTTAAAACACATAGAAATATCTGCCATCCACAGCTAATCTTCCATTCGTATTAATTCCCTTGTTCGGTACATTGCTTTTACCGAACGAGGGGCTACATAGTCTCTCCGTTCGTGAAATATGTAGCTCTGGAGGTCTCAGCGGTGTTCTGTTGTTTGAGTGTCCGATTTGAGTTCCAGACACTCGACGACTAAACACCGCTGAGATTTTCATGTGTAAGATGGCCGCCGCACATGGTTCGTATGCTGAACGGCGACCACACAGGCACATACAATGAAAAAATTAAGCTGCGGTTTGCAGAGTGTGAACGCTTAACGAGGCGCACACTTCTCACTGGGGTGGTCTGATGGTTCGGTAGCTTCATTCATATGAAACTACCGAACCATCATACGAATACCACATACACTTTACCATTATAAAGGGGACAATTACACGATTACATTTCATACGAATTTCTATAGACAGCATCAATACAATCTGCTACAGTTGACATATATTGTAAGTGACGCTGTGGCTTCCCAAATGCTCGCCCAGTCTGAGGGGTCGTCTGGGAGGCCTATGTCCCTTTCCCATGCCCTTGTGTAGGTGAGTGTATCTGCTGGGGAGTTGGAGTTGAGGGATGAGTATATTATCGAGACTTGTCCTTTTTGTATGGGCGTTCGTAGGCAGGATTTGTCTTAAGGCATCTGCTTGGGTTGTGTTAAGGCGGCTGCAGTGTTGAGCGGTTCGTTGAGAAAGCTACGTAGTTGAAGGTAACGAAAGTGGTCGAAGGTGTTTAGTGGTGTTTGTTGTAGAAGGTCTGAGAATTGCATGAGTCGTTGGTTCTGGAAGAAGTGTAGGTATCTGATAAGGCCATTATCTTCGAAGTGGGTGAAGTCGTGAGGTGAGAGGCCTGGGGGAAACTGTTTATTACGGAGGGTTGGTGTGAGTGGCGATGGGGTGTTGACTATGGGGTATTGGGCTATGGTCGTGTCCCATATGTGGAACGAGGTTTCTAGGGATGGGGTCGTGGGTGGGATTTCTGGCCTATCCCTTTTAGGGAGCCAAAACAGGAGGGAGGGGTTGTCTCTGCACAGGAGGTCATGTTCTAGGTCTACTCATACCTTGTGTCCGGGTGGTGAGTGTAGTTGTTGAATTTGGGTGAGATGAGCGGCCTGAAAGTAATGGTAGAAGTTTGGGAGGCCCAGGTCTCCTGTTTTAGTGGTTTTGTACATTGTGGCCCTCTTGATCTGTGGTCGTTTGTCCGACCATATGAATTTGTCTATCGCCGTTTGGAGTTTTTTTAACTCCATCTTCGAGATGGGTATGGGTAGGGTTTGAAATAGATAGAGGAATCTTGGGAGGAGATTCATTTTTACCAAGGCTATCCTCCCCAAGGCTATCCTCCCCAGCCATCTTTGTAGGTCTATATGTGCTTGTTAGAGCAAGGGCTTGTAGTTGAGTTTATAGAGTTCAGGGAGTTCCTCCGGGAGGTGTATACCTAGATATTGGATGCTCTGTAGGTAACATTTAAATGGATATTTCCGCCGAGCCGAGCGGTCGCAGGAGAATGCAGCTCCAGCAAGAAACGACCCATAAAGCTTACAAAACACGATCTTGAAGAAAATAACTTACCAGACACTGCAACCCTTGATGTACACGGTAGTGATGCCGCGAGCATAACATTTTCGGTTCGCGAACCGCGAATGCGAACTTCCGCAAATGTTCGCGAACCGGGCCAACCGGGTGAACCGCCATAGACTTCAGTAGGCAGGCGAATTTTAAAACCCACAGGGACTCTATCTGGCCACAATAGTGGTTGAAGGGGGGGAGGAGACCTACTCTCCTTCCCCCACCCCGCCCCCACCCCTGGGCAGCGGGTGGGGGCCATAAAGATAATGAGGGGGGGACCTACTGTCCTCCCTCTCTCTGGCCCCCACCCTTGGGCGGCGGGTAGGGACCTTAATGATAGTGAGGGGGGGACCTACTGTCCTCCCCCCGGCCCCCACCCCTGGGCGGCGGGTGGGGGCCATTAAGATAATGAGGGGGGACCTACTGTCCTCCCCACCGGCCCCCACCCCTGGGCGTTGGATGGGGGCCATAAAGATGAAGAGGGGGGACCTACTGTCCTCTCCCTCTCCGGCCCCACCCCTGTGCGGTGGGTGGGGGCCCTAAAAATAACAATAAGTGGGACCTATTGTCCCCCCCGGCCCCCACCCCTGAGCGGTGGGTGGGGGCCCTAAAAATAACAATAAGGGGGACCTATTGTCCCTCCCGGCCCCCACCCCTGAGCGGTGGGTGGGGGCCCTAAAAATAACAATAAGGGGGGGACCTATTGTCCCCCCAACCCCCACCCCTGAGCGGTGGGTGGGGGCCCTAAAATTAACAATAAGGGGGACCTACTGCCCCCCCTGGCCCCCACCCCTGAGCGGTGGGTGGGGGCCCTAAAATTAACAATAAGGGGGGACCTATTGTCCCCCCCGGCCCCCACCCCTGAGCGGTGGGTGGGGGCCCTAAAATTAACAATAAGGGGTGACCTATTGTCCCCCCCGGCCCCCACCCCTGAGTGGTGGGTGGGGGCCCTAAATGCAAAGGGGAGGGGGACCCTAGTCACCCCTCCCACCCAAAAAAAAAATTATCTCCGTACCTACCCCCCTCACCCTAAAAATAATGAGGGGGGAACTTTAACTAAAAACCTGTAAAAAATAAATTAGATAAAAACAACTTACCATTCAATGTTTTCTTTCTTCTAAAATCTTCTTTTTTCAGCCCCAAAAAAGGGCAAATAAAAAAACATAATAACCGACGCAATTAAAAAAAAACAAAAAAAAACGAGCGCACAAAAAAAAAATCCATGGTCACCCATGGAGGGCTCTGCGCAGACTGAGCTCTGCAGGGCAGGGGAAGGCTTATAAAGCCTTGCCACGCCCTGCAATTAAGCCAATCAGAGTGCTCTTTGTCATTTTACACAGCGTGGGAAAATTCCAAAGAACTTTCCCATGCTGTGTAAAATGACACAGAGCTCTGTGTTTGGATGGCTTGAAATCCATCCAATCACAGTGCTCTGTGTCATTTTACACAGCGTTGGAAAATTGAACTTTCCCACGCTGTGTAAAAGGACACAGAGCACTGTGATTGGATGGATTTCAAGCCATCCAATCACACTGGTCTGTGTCATTTTACACAGCGTGGGAAAGTTCTTTGGAATTTTCCCACGCTGTGTAAAATGACAAAGAGCACTCTGATTGGCTTAAACCAGCCAATCAGAGTGTTCTTAGCCTAATTGCAGGGCGTGACAAGGCTTTATAAGCCTTCCCCCGCCCTGCAGAGCTCAGTCTGCGCGGAGCCCTCCATGGGTGAACATGGATTTTTTTTTTGGTGCTCTTGTTTTTTTTTTTTTTTTTATTGCGTCGGTTATTATGGTTTTTTATTTGGCCTTTTTGGGGCTGAAAAAAGAAGATTGTAGAAGAAAGAAAACATCGAATGGTAAGTTGTTTTTATCTTTTTTGTTTTTTTTTAACAGGTTTTTAGAGAAAGGTCCCCCCCTCATTATTTTTAGCGTGAGGGGGTAGGTGGGGAGATCATTTTTTTTTGGGGTGGGAGGGGTGACTAGGGCCCCCCCTTTGTATTTAGGGCCCCCACCGTTTAGGGGTGGGGGCCGGGGGGACCGGTAGGTCCCCCCCTTTTTGTTAATTTTAGGGCCCCCACCCACCGCTCAGGGGCGGGGGCCGGGGGGAGGACAATAGGTCCCCCTATTGGTATTTAGGGCCCCCACCCGCTCAGGGAGGGGGGACCTTTTTTTTTTTTTTTAACAGTGAGCAGCCACAGGCGAGCGGTATTGCGAGTAGGGGCACAATTTACTAATACTAAGTAATTTTTTACTTAGTATTAGTAAATTTGGCCACAAAAAAAAATAGGAGGCGGACCGAACACGCTATGTTCGCCAGGAAGTATTCGCCAGCAAACCGTTCGAGACATCACTAGTACACGGGCTGCCGGAGCTGAGGAGAGGCTTGCTCCTGAAGTTTTAGTCCCTCGGAGGTGAGGCCCCTGCTGTACCAGGCGGGGACTCGCCTGGTGGTGAGTGGGGTGAACGGCCGCCACATCACTATCCTGCCCGACGGAGCCCGATACCAACACAGACCATCTACGGTTCCGGTCCTGACCCCCCCCGGTGATCCCGGTCCTGGCATCATAGCCATACTTGGAGGCTCTGAGGCACCACTACGCAGGCCCAAGGCCCAGACCTAAGATGGCGGAGACCAGGGACGTTGGAACCGAACTGCAGAGTACTAAGCAGTCTAGGGGCCCCAACTGCCCTGGCACACTAAGCAACTGACACTAGAAGACCCATGCTAGGCAGCGGTTCCCAAACCTGGAAGCATACCGGGCAAATGGCGCAGGCGACCCAACATGAAGCACCACCCACGTGGACGCTCACTCAAAGCAAGCCAGATGAGACAAGCCGGATACAGCCAGCAAACAGCACATGCGGTCCCCTCGCTGCTATATCGCAGCTCAGGCTTACAGCAAGTGCAGAGGCTGGTCTGGGCAGATTCAGAAGGGCATCAGCTGCAACACCCAGAGATCCCAGATATCCTGCCAGCCTAACGAAAAGCACATCCACCTGGCAATCTTGCTCTGCACATGCATGGCGTCGGATGAAGGAGGAGCGGGACTGTGGCGAAACCAACCTCGCCACTATGAACTGGAGAAGCCTGTTTGCCCGCCTCCTACCTGCTGACTATGGCCCCTGGGTTATTTGGGCTAATGGATCTATATTGGGCTGCTGCTGGCCCTTTAAGAACTGTCTGGGGCCATATTGAGACTTTGGGTAACAATACCCTTTAAGACTATGGCCCCTGGAAGGTATTACCTGTTAAAGACTCTTTTAGCAGATTGGATTGTATAAGACTGTCCCTTTAAATAATTTGGAACAGTGCTGCAGCTTTAAATGGGCACTTCGGATGCAGGGACTCGTTGGCATATGCCGCGATTTTGTATGTTTCCCGTCTTATTTGAAGTCCCTTTATCGTTGGGGAGATTCGAATGTTCTGGTAGAGGGATTCTAGGGACAGGGCAAAGAGCAATGAGGATAGTGGGCATCCCTGTCGTGTTCTGTTTTGAATTGAGAAGTGTGGAGTTGTGGTGTGTGGGATGAGGAGGGTGGCTGTGGGTTTGTCATACAGGACTTTGAGAGCTTGTATGATGGGGTTAGGAAATCCAAATTTTTGTAGGGTGGCAAAGAGGAATAGCCAGAGTAGGTGGTCGAAGGCCTTCTCCACGTCCATCAACAATAGGAGGGTCGGGATGTTGTTATGCTTGGCCTTCCAGATTAGGTCTATCATGCATCTCATATTGTTGCATACCTGGTGGTTGGGCATGAATCCGACCTGGTCTGGGTGGATGAGTTTCGGGAAGAGGGACTGGATTCTATTGGCTAGTATTTTCGTGAATATTTTGGTGTCCATATTTAGGAGAGATATTGGACAGTAGTGGCCCGGGTCTAGGTGTGTTTTATTTGGTTTAGGGATGAGGCATATGTTCATCCTGAGAATGTCTGGTGGTAGGGGGTCCTCGTTTAAGAGCGAGTTACATAGTTCCGTCAGTTGAGGTGTCAGTGTGCTTGCAAAAGTCTTATAGTAGAGGGCCGTGAAGCCATCTGGTCCCAGGCTTTTATTAGGTTTTATGGATTTTATTGTGTTTGCTACCTCTTCATCTGTGATTGGGTTTGAGAGTGCTCTCTTTTCTGTGTTCGTGAGTGATGGGAGGGGAGTCCTATCGAGGTAAGTCACTATGTCCTGTTCGAGGTGTGGGTGGGTGTGGTGGTGTGGTTATATAGTGATGAGAAGTAGTCCGAGAAGATGGAAGCTATTCGATTGGGGTCGACAATACAATGTTTTATGTCAAATCTCCCCAAAAAACAAAAACCTGCTCTCAGAATTCCTGCATTCCAAGGCAGCCAGAGTTTTCAATCATCAATGGAGAATGGACGTTTGGAACCTGACCTATACAAACTACTAATTTATCAAGCACTAAACATGTGCGGTGACTTACCTTTCTTATTAATGATTTGGCTTTCCTGGACAAAAAATCAGGAAATGTAACTTTAGATTCGATGATTTTAGCAACTAATTCCGAACTATCTTTGCTTTTAAAGGGGAGCTAGAGAAAATAGTACATTTAAAAAAAACTCGGTTTTAGTTTGTAAAGTTGCAAAATGTAGAAACAACAAATGAGCAATAAATGAATAGTTTCACATTTTTATAATTCTAGTAGGGCAGACGACACAATGTGTAAACCAGCATCAAGGTGTGTCGTGTACGTGTGTGAAAAGTACGTAGTGTGTAGGAGAACTGAGCCGTGTCATTATATACATCATCGGGAGAACCGCAGAGGAGGGAGATGTGTCTGGGAATGCCCTGTGATTGGTTGGAATTGTAAAACAGCCAATTTCAAATTAATTAATGATTTTCAATCCAGAAGGGACTCTCAGTGGCAAATGGCAAAAGGGTCTATATTATATTTAATACAAAATAACACAGAACAGAAAAGGGTGCGCCTCAAAACAAATGATAAGAATATTAATAATAGTCCAAATTACTTATCATAGATCCAGAATGATGCAATCCACGCTTATATTCTATTTCAAGAGTCCTCCATATAAGCGTTGATTGCATCATTCTGGATCTATGATAAGTCATTTGGACTATTATTAATATTCTTATAATTTGTTTTTAGGCACACCCTTTTCTGTTCTCTGTTATTTTGTATTTTATTTACTGTTAGAGGATTAGAGCGGACTCCCCTTTTTCTTAGAGGTGTGCATCTGTGTACTGTGTTTAATATCTCTCTGTGGCAGCCTAGCGCTGACTCTTCTCTTTGTTTTCTCTCAGTCTATATTATATTTAATTTAATCCTGGACTTCGTATTTATTTTAAGGTGGTGAATTTATTTATTTTATTTTGTGCAGTGACATTTGGTTGTGAAGTTTATTGTTGTTGTTTTTATAATCCACTGACCGTATGAGATCTGTTGCCTTTGCAAGCTCTTTTAAGATAAACCCCCAATGAATACTTGCATGTATTCTCTGGGGGTATATCTACTAAATAGTGCTTTTATATTTTTACCATTTGGGCAGTGGAGTGTTCCTTTAGTTGGCAGTGAAATTAGAGGGTCTATTTTTGGGGGGCATGTGGTTAATTTGCATACAGATGTGGGGCGATCGTTGGAGAGAAAGAGATTTTGGGAAGACAGGAAGCCCAACAAATCTTTAACCAGGGCCCTGTCTACATCAGTTCTGCCACTGATGAAATACAGAGCAAAAATGCTTAGTGTGTGGGAAAACCCCCCACAAAAATATCACTTTCAGTATTCACACTGTAGACTAATATTATCATTGAGTGACTCGTCAGAAAGAATGCCCATGAGGACAATTAAAAAAATAAATGCATGGAACATGTTAAAATGTACTATGTTTAACACAAATACTTGACAGAATCTATTTCAATTGATAAAGTCTCTATAAATTTTCAAAACAGAAGTTAGTCTCCAAACTCTTAATAAAACACAGTTCTTACGTCTCCAGTTAGCATTAGATATATAACGACACCGAGACTCCACCAGTCTACGGCTCTGGTGTACGGCTTGTAGAGGAGGACTTCAGGGGCCGCATAAACTCGTGTTCCACAAAAGCTGCTGGTTCTGTCTCCAAATCCCATTCCTCAGAAATAGAGAAAGTATAATTGTATATAAGATGAAGATAGTTGTTCAGTTTTAGCGTCTTCCATTTTGGGGATGACTTCCACTTAGGTATTTTCTCATATCATTGTCATCCAAATTTAGATTTATACAATAAAGGAAAAATGAAGCTGGGTGTTGGCTGTCAGGAGAGCGTTAGTTTTTGTCAGATCACTCATATTCAATTGAAAAAAAAAAAAAAAGAGTTAATTTATAATTCTTAAAAACCAGAGAGACTTTAATTTTAAAGGGGGAACTCAAAGTACAATGACCACCTCATGGATTTGAAGTGGTCATGGGGCCTGGAGTCTGTATATGCAGTGCTTTGCTGTGAAAAGCTGCACATATCGACTTTAATGCCTTGACTGCTGGAGGTATAACGCCACCTCTAGCAGCACCGCGTGGGTGTCAGCAGTCAACCAAAAACTGTTTATTTTTTGCACAGTGTGCCATTGGTTGGCTGAGAGTGGTCAGCTGACCTTCTTAACCAATGAATAATTACTGTATTGAATTCTTACAGGATTACCTGGAAGCTAAAATTCCCCAGAAACACTTTAGCCTAAAAAATTTAATTGTTTATTTTTAATGTCTATTTCGGAAGCACACATTTTATAGACAACATGGTATATGTTAAATGGTAGTTAATGTTATGGCTAGGTTGGATATTGCAGATTCATTTTGAACTTAGTGTGACCTTTATGTATTTAACAAAAGATATGTTTTAATTAGAAAATTATATTTACCTTGTTTGACAAGACCAAAATCGGTAATTTTAGCAAAACCTTCCTGATCTATCACTATATTTTCCATCTTCAGATCCCTAAATTTAAGTCAGAAAATTATGCTTTATTTCACTTAACACTACAAGTCTCACTGGTTAGGCTTTTATATAGTTACATTGAATAACCTATACATTATAGATAAACAATCAGGGTTAAACAGACAAGGTGCAATAAATAACACAAATATAAACTCCATGTTTAGTTTTTGTTCTATAAACTTACCGATGGACAATCTTTTGTTCGTGTAAAAATTCTAGTCCGAGAACAACACACGCAGCATAAAACCTGGGAAGGAAAAATGAATCAGTTCATTTCTAGAAAATGCAGCGTTTGTACCATTAAATGGTTCTATTCCACACATCCTAAGTCACTCTGTGCTCTGACGGGTTCCCATTCATTCCCAGCACTTGTACCATTAAATGGTTCTATTCCACACATCCTAAGTCACTCCGTGCTCTGCCGGGTTCCCATTCATTCCCAGCACGTGTACCATTAAATGGTTCTATTCCACACATCCTAAGTCACTCCGTGCTCTGCCGGGTTCCCATTCATTCCCAGCACTTGTACTATTAAATGGTTCTATTCCACACATCCTAAGTCACTCCGTGCTCTGCCGGGTTCCCATTCATTCCCAGCACTTGTACTATTAAATGGTTCTATTCCACACATCCTAAGTCACTCTGTGCTCTGACGGGTTCCCATTCATTCCCAGCACTTGTACCATTAAATGGTTCTATGCCACACATCCTAAGTCACTCTGTGCTCTGACGGGTTCCCATTCATTCCCAGCACTTGTACCATTAAATGGTTCTATTCCACACATCCTAAGTCACTCTGTGCTCTGACGGGTTCCCTTTCATTCCCAGCACTTGTACCATTAAATGGTTCTATTCCACACATCCTAAGTCACTCTGTGCTCTGACGGGTTCCCATTCATTCCCAGCACTTGTACTATTAAATGGTAGAATGTTTTTTTTTATAAAACCAACAGTGATAACGTACCTCTTCCTCCATTACATACGATAACTTCTCACTCATACTTCATCACTTATTTGAAATAGAATCTTTTTTTTATAAATAATTTGTAACATTCTGTTTTAATGATCGTGTTACTGATTTAATGTAAAGGGCACTGTTTCTCTAATTGTTTTATCTACTTTTTTTTTTACTTATTCTATAAATGTACCTCCTTCAAACAAAATAAACTCAACTAAAAAAACACACAGTGGATCCCATGTCGTGACATCCCAGGTATAACAGCTATAAATAACTATTTTACTCATAATCTAAGTAGAATTTATGGAATTAGTGGAATAGATCTGCTGCTTATACTCACATAGCTCTCGGTTCTGAAAACGGCTCCTGGTTGTTATTGAGGTTGGTCACTAAGTCTCCTCCAGCAGCGTATTCCATTGCAAAGCAGGCATAATGTTCATTGTGGAAGCACCCCAACACATTGACCAGAAATGGGTGCCGTCTGTTGCTCACTGCTTGGAATACGTTCTTCTCACCCATAAGTCTGGAAACGAAAAATAAAAGTTAAAAGTCGTTTTCCCCCCGCTCTCTGAAACCAAATGACAAACAAAAGAAGACAGTAAACAGGATCTTGTCCTCCCAAAAACAAGCCAGGTCTTCATTTACTGACCTATGGATCTTATTTGATGATACTATTTCTTGTATTATTAAGACTTTCAGGGCGTACATGTTCTTAGTATCCTTGTACTCTGCCAGCAGCACCTGAAATTAGAAAAGATAGAAACATTCTTGTGAAGTTCTGTATTCGTTAAGACACATGTTATATCAAATTACAATTAGAATTCCCCCTTACACTTACCTTCCCAAAATTCCCTCTACCCAGCACGGAGTAAAGTTTGAAATCCTGCAGGCTGAGGGGGATTCGGGACTGAATGCTGCCAAGAAAAGAACACATTAAAAAATGATTAAAAATAAGCCAGGACCTCCCCCCCACCCCCCCCCCCACCCCCCCCCCCACCCCCCCCCCCACCCCCCCCCCCCCCCCCACACCACCACATTAAAAAAAACGCAAAACAAAATGCTCCCGCAACACATAGTAGGTAAGTGATCATACCAAAGGCCCGCAGATGTTTCAGGAGTGGAAACTTGTACACCAGGATCACTTGTTGCTCTGGAATCCTAAAAAACAAAGCCATTTACAATAAGTGTTACTTCTCCTGAAAGTATAACATTAAACAACATATTGACAATCATCTTGTGTTAACCTTTCTTTCCTACTAGATGCTATGTTTCAGCTAAATTTATGATAAAGATTTAGCAAATGGCAAAGCCTGGGCAAGCATTGCTAATACCCAAGAGAAATAGAAGCATTGTTTAATGTCTCCTCTTCTCTCTCTCTTTTTCTCTATAGGAACTTATAACAATGATTGACAGGGATTAATCATTTAAATTTTATAATTTTTTCACACCTCACAAACAGATCAAGAAAAGCGATCCCTTTGGGTAAACAATGACACAATGACATTAGTCTATCAATTTACAACCGTTGTATTATTATATATAATTTATTTTGAAAGGTGTATTTATTTCAATTTGAGAAGGAAGTAGCGAATACCCATTGTGCAAACGCTCATAAACCTCTCTCCTTTTATAAAGGGCCATCAGTCATAATCTCCATTGCAAAGAGACCATTCATATATAACTTTGTCAGGCTACGTCTGAACGATATTGATCAATAAAGAAAAGGAAGCAGGGGTTAGTGACAGTAAAGGAAGCCAGGTTTGCTGGGAAATTAAGTGAGAAACTGTGGGTGTGGGAAAATGATGAATATCGGGGACTGTATGGAACATTACCATTCTAGCTCTCTGTAGTGGTTATATTTCCTGTAGTGTCTTGGCGCTATCTCTTGTTTAACGTCCAACTATTCCTCTGCCTCTTGATCAACATTAACAATCAGTAATTCACTCTTTTCTATTATCAATGCCACTTATTCCAGGATGGATGGTACTGATTGTCTGAGAGCTCTGGGCTAACCCCACCCATCACAGCTGTCCAGGTTGACCAAAATTAATATTTATAATGTAAAAATGTGAATTCCGCATTATAAATGTATATCCAGGTACAGTGAGAGCCTGTACCTGGAAGTTCCTCTCCATTTTGTTGAGCAATATCAGATATCTTGCATTTAGTGCACAGAAAGGCAGAGATAAAAACAATCAGAAAATCAGACAACTTGTAAGGAAAATGCTCTAATAGACCAGGTTTCTACAGCCCACCTTCAGGCTGCCACTGGGACGAGCAATACGTTTTAAACTACCAAAAATGACCAATAATACAGGAAATGAATCTACTTAACCCCTTAAGGACACATGCCATGTGTGACATGTCATGATTCCCTTTTATTCCAGAAGTTTGGTCCTTAAGGGGTTAAAGGAACACTTAAGGCACCATAAAAACTTAATCTCATTAAGTGTTCTTGCATAGCAAGACCACTTAATATTATCTCACATATATATTATTCTTATTCTTATTACAGCCAAATTTACCACCCTAACTCCTCCCACAGTTTTTACACTACATAGACAGTAATATACCGAAACGTGCGGATTGTTTCCGATTGGATTGGATTTGAATGGTTCACGAAATATTGTCGTTTTTGTGGTGAAATTGGTCCCATAGGAATGAATGGTGAAATGTTCAAAACTAGAGTGGGAGCTGACAAAAGCTGAAAACTCAGGAAATGATTTCTAAACTGCCACCACTCCCTCATTTTCAAGCCCACCTACACAAATCTTCTTTAAAAACGTTCAGCTATCCCTGCTGGCACTAAACATGTCCACGGCTAAGTCATAGTCCTGATAGTTTTCACAATATGACCATTTGTTTGCAACTCACGCCGTCCATTGACATTCATTGAAACTCCACTCTAGCCACCTCAAATTTGAAGGGCAATATCTAAACTGCGACTGTGCCTTCATTTTTAATATTTCAGAGACATACTATGCATCACAATGTAGGTCTGGGTATTGTGATTCTCACAATATAAAGCTCTTCACTGTAGGATTTATACTAGTGGAGGCAAGAACACTTCACACAATTTCCCCAGAAATTGTAGCTTTTCTAGTTGAAGTTGTTATGGTGCCTGGAGTCGCCCAGTGCAGACTTAGATTTAATTGTTAAACTGATCTCGAATGGTTTAACAGTAAAATGTGTCGCCAGGTGCCAGTCTCTCCCTCTCCTCTTCTGCTCAGTCTAATAAAGACGCATTAACGTAAGCAGGAGATGGAGGCAGTGATTGGCTTAAAGTGTCAGCTGCTGCTCTCAGCCAATCACTGGCTGGCCATCGCTAGCAAATAGTTGTTCATTTCTATCCTTTGCTTGCGATGGGCAGCCAGCAATAGGCTGAGAGCGACAGGGTGAGGAAGATTAATCCCCAGTAATGTATTAGATTTGAATAGGGGTGTAGTGGAGTAGTAGGTTAATCCACGATATCTCTGCTGGTAGTCAGGATACAGTATGCAATATACAGGTAGCGTCGTAATAATCCCTTATTCCCAAGAACTAGATGACACATAGTTTGGGAGTCAACTGAGCTTTTATTCCAAGGTCACTGTATTTATACAAGTCCCCATGCAAGGGGTTTCCTTACTGGCATTGCAGTGGTTTTACTCAAGTGGACTTTGTGGGAAACTTAACTTTCCAGACTATTTCCCATCATACATTGCTGTACTGGAAAGAGGATGACGCAAGGATACCATGTTAATTACATTATCTTTCCATATAGCAAGATATACCATTTAACATAAAATTATATAAGTCATGTAATTTTACTCAGAATTAGCCGAATGACCCCTCATTGAATGCCTGGGATCTGAGCGCACCATCTGTCGAAATACCACTCAGATGCATTCACTAGAATAGCAAAGCCATTCGAATGAAGGGTTCATGCATATGAACACACATTACAATATACAGTGGAACATGGGCTGGTGAAACATAAGTATTCGTGAGTTTTAGAGTTTGTCGAACGTTGTCTTATTTGCACAACTGAACAATTTAACCAAATGAACAATTTAAGCGAAAGACATGGAAGTCCAGCAGTGTTTGTGCAGTCGAATAGCCGATTTTAGTTCCAGGCACTCGACGACCAAACACCGCTGGGCTTTCGTGAGCAAAGATGGCCGCCGCCACATGTTCGGTTATACGAACGGCGGCCACCCGCTAAACCTTTAATTATCTGCAGTTACAATGTTGCTATTTCGTTAATGGGAGACACACGTCTCCCTTGTGTGGTCTCCCATTTGGTAGTTTTGTTTGTTTCACGAACAGTGGATTCTAATACTGTTCGTGAAACTACTATAGAAAAGCTCACGGTTTTCGTGCCGCTAGCATACGAATGCTTTTTACTTCAGACAAAAGAAAAGACAATACCACAATACGTATTCACCCAGTCCTTAGTGTCCCGAAGTGGCTAGGTTTGCCACAAGGGGGCTTTTAGCTGCAACAATTACTGTAAATTGCTCTAACTATAGAGAACATACAGAGGAGATACAGAAACGAGGATCTGAATATAAAAACACGAGTTAAGTATTTAACTCTGTCGAGGTCAGAATAAAATAAAAGATCTGCTTCTACCCATCCAGTGATAAATATTAATAATTAAATAAAGGGTCACCGATGTATTCTCCTTTAGGACCCACCCATGGATTACATTGGAGTTGGAGTCCTCAGTTCATGATAAATATAGTTGAAACCTTAAAGAAACCAAATAATTTACTTACCTTTTTAATGCACGTACGTCGACAACAGGAAAAAATATTTCCTTTTGCCATAATTAGCTACTAGATAACCACAACAGCTAAGCAGTGTCAACTGTCCAAGCAATGTCTAGTAACTGCTGTAAGCTGTAACCATCAGGGATGATGTGACGTGATATCACAATGGGTCACATGTCCACACTAGCTAGATAGACAATCAAGGTTTTACATTAAGACACCGCTCAATAAATAAATAAAACATGGGGGGAAAATTAAAGAAAATAAATAAATAAAAATAAATATATATATATATATATATAAAATTCTATAAAAAATTTTACACAGTTATTGTCAGGTGCAATATTCTGTCTACTTATGTATCTATATCATCTATCTGGTTGTTTTTTTGTTTTTTTTTTACATGAACTTTGGACACAGTGAGGTTTATTCATTGAAATCACAATTATAGCGAACAGAATAACAAATTGTAAAATCTAGGCAGCATCTAGAAAATGTCTCCAACTTTTTTGTCACAAATATTATTGCCATCGTGTGCTTAATAAATAACTCCCAATATGTTTCTTTCTATTTAGCCTCATGTAAAAACAGGTTTAAGGAAATAATGGCACCTGTTCCCTAGGAGTGTGACTCACATCAATCTCACATCAAAAACAGCCCTAACATTGATGGATCCTGTATTACATGTTTTTACTGCACACTGTACGATATTCCTGTGTGATCCTGTCCTAAACCCTAACACTATCCATAGACGTAACGTCCCTACGATATGACTACCAAAGATTTTATGACCAAATTTATTTCCCAGGGACAGACAGTTTGCCATCAGATTAGAAATCTGCTCTGGATATTACACGCATGGATCGTGTTATATGAAAATGCAAATATAAAAGTTAGCACACAAATAAATTAAAACACATGCACATACACACACTTATAAACACTGACACATACACACACATATAAACACTGAAACATACACACTGACACATTCAAGTCATAATTTCCATATGTTTAGCTACCCACCTGTTTCCATATATTTTGGGTGCATGAGGGTGTCTTCCCTTGGGTCCAGTGGGATCTGACAGCTGGCTGAGGCTTCTGAGAGTCTGGTCCAGGCTCTCATCTTTTCTCACTCCTCTTTGCTTTCCCTGTGTAACTCTCTGTGTAAAATACAAGCAGTTTTTCCAAGTCCTCCACAAAAATCTAGCCAAATTGCTCCCAAACTGTAGCCTAAAAACAGCCCACTTGCGTCCACAAATAGCTCAATAATAAAGGTAACCTTATGTTTTCCCAGTTATGAGAATCATTAACCAGGTTAAGAGGCATATACTCCTCATCTTTTGCTATCTGCAAGTGAAGTTTCAGCTCATGAAGTTGATCTAACACAAGCCAAGGTGCTATAGAAAGCCGACGTCTATCAGATGGTTTTAGAATGCTCAGGGACTTTTCACTGACATTTATGGAAGAATAAAAATCATTGTATTTTTGTTGATGCACAGTACTGTAGGAAAACCAGCCATACGTTTCTGATACCATAACTTTTACATTCCTAGTTAGTACTTTAAGAGCATTCGACTAAAACAATTGTATGGAGTGACATATGCACTTGATTTGAATCGTGTCAGGGCGAATATTCAATAACTTTGTCATCACTGAATTGTGTTTCCCACACATTATATTATATCCATTAGTTGCCAGTCCTAAGCATCTTACTGTAAAAAGATTTTCAGATGTAACAAATATAGGATAGCGGTGCATATATCCTCAGCTATTCCAGATTTTAGGAATAAATGCACTAGGCTGACCTGCTGGAAAGCGAAAGTTACAAGCTGACAAGCTGTTTAAAGACAACACTCTAAGGTTGCCTATCCCTACGACTAGTTTATGTCAAAGTTTGTGGCAAAAATATAATATACCAATAAAATTGGTATAATAATACCCCCAATGTATACCATAGACTCTAGTTTCTGAAGTTACAGTGGCATATAAGAGACGTGATAATTTCAGCTTTTTCTGTGTACATTTCCATAGATGTCTTTTATGGATCTCTGACTTATTCTGGGGAATTTTAGCAGTTTGACAGTTTAAATTACCCCATGAAGCCTTACCATTTGTGAAAGTTGACACTTCAGGGTATCTCATATGGATCATGTTGTGCCTTAACATGTCACCATTATTTCACCAATTGATGTCAAAGTTTGCGATTTTTGAATACACATTGCATTTTGTAAATTCACTGTGATAAAATCCCACAAACCATGCTCATTTACATCTTCTGAGTTAAACAATACCCTCACTATATGAATGTGACACTATTTTGTAAAGTTATAGTGCCATATAAGAGACATGACCATATCAGCTTTTAACGTGTAAATTGTCATAGATGGTGTTGATGGAGCTATGTCTCATTTTACCACATGACAGGAGGCTTCATATTTGCATATCTTTCTTTACTGAAAACTCCAGCAGCATAGAAACAGTAACAACCAATCAGAGAAAAGATATGCTGCCCATAAAAGGGCCTGTCTATGACATCATTTCCTCTTTCTTTGCTGCTCCAGCCATTAACAGGTCAGAGTATTTTGCCTTGTGCAAAGATTTCTTACTGCATACCTACTTTATTTGTACTGTATTGGTTGCATATATGTGTTTATAATTGCCCTGACTGCCTGTACCTGCTCCCCTCTCCCTGCTCTGTGCTCGTTTTTATTCGTTTTTTCTACCTTTCATTTTTCCGGCGATCCGCGGGCGGCGCGGCTGTCTGTGCCACGCTCGCCGCGCGGACCTGCCTCTACCTAGCGCAGGGTTATTGTGGGGTGACGGGTGGAGGGTACCAGGGCTTGTTTTAGTTTTTTCGCCGCGTTTGTTTTTCCTTACCGATCGCGGCCGCGAGCGGGAACCCCTTCCCCACGCGGCCGGCGGCCATCTTGGATCTCGCGGTTATCGCGAGATCCGCGGCGGCCTCTCTCTGCGGTTCGGTACTCACCGACCGCCGTCACGACACCGGGGACCTCCATCAGTGTGACTCCCCGGTCTCCTTGCTCTCCCAACCCTGCACCGCAGGCAGGGAAAGTTACACTTACGTTTTTGAATGTTTGATGCACTCTCTCTCACTGAGGGAGAAGAAATTCTTCACATCACTTTTGTTTTTCCTATCTGTACATCTGCCTCACTGTAAGGCAAGGGATTGCATGCTAAAATTTGAAGGCTCATAAGGCTATCGCCCCCTCATTGTGAATACTATTAAAGGGACATACATACATATACACATATATATGCTATCACCCCTCAGGGGAATTTATTGGCACTACCAACCCTTCGGGGTATATCACTGGGTACCCCTCATAGGGTCCTGTTATCTTACTGCACCCAAGGGTGAAACTTATGTGGGTGTCCTCTGGGTATTTTTCATGGCACACCACCTGGGGTGACCCCCCAGTCACGCATGCAGGGCGATACAGCCCCCCTTTTTTGGTTGATGTGGGTGTCCTCTGGTTACCACGGCACGCCACCCGGGGTGAACCCCGAGAATATGCACTAGGGCGTACCTAAGTCTGACGCTTAGCCCTTTTTTGGATAAAATACGTGCATAAAAGCCTTCTATATACGACTACATTGTCTATGTTTGCATACGATAAACCACCACGGTTCTCCCCACTGAACCTTGCTCTCGCCCCACAGGTTTGACGCTACACTTGGTCATGGAAGATACGCAAAGCTCAGACTTTCAAGCCATGATCAACGCCGCCGTGGCGGCTTCCGTGGAAAAGGCCCTCTTGCGAGCCCTTCCCCACAGCCATGGTGATACTAGCCCTTCGGGACGCATGGAAGCGTCGGGCTCTGAGACGTCCAAGACCAGGCGACTCAAGAAACCTTTGAGCCCCCCCTCCGCCAAGGCGAAGAGCAAAGTGCCCGCCAAAAGGGTCAAGGGCGCGGACCAACAACCCGCACCCCGCGCACCCCTGTCCTCGGACGAGGACGACGCCTACGACCCACGTGACCTAAATGTGGTGGACGAATGGCAACGGGAAGGTTCACCCTCGGACAACGAGGACTGGCAGGACCTGCCACCCACTTCTTCGACTTATGTCAAAGAGACCTTTTTGGACGGAGAGACCGATGACAGCCACACCGCCGGTCCGTCCGGGGATGGCGTCCTTATGGACGAGCAGGGCTTGCCACTGTTTGACCCACGCACCATCCGACACCCTCGCTCCTCAGAGTGGACACTGCCAGAACACCTGGCAAAATTTATTCATTACTGGCTGCGCAAGCCATTGGAGAAGGAGGTGCGGACGCGCCTCCGGGCCGAATGCCCCAGACCCCTGATCCCCGACAAGGTGGCACTAACACCAGAATTCGATGATACGATGGTAGCCTTTATGTCACGCTCGGGCAGAGACCCGCGCAAAGGGGTTGAAAAGGGCATCAAGGCAGCACAGGACAAAGTGCTGGACCTACTGGGTCCCATAGCCAAGATGTTGTATCATGCTGACATGGCCCTCAATCAAGGATCGCTACTGGACCCCCATATCATGCGCGAATGGGCCCAACGCGCAATCTGTCTGCTGGGTAACGCCAACGCAGCGCTTTGTGTCGAGAGACGCAGATCGGCTCTGATCAGAATCGACAGCAAGCTCCTGGAACTGGGAGCCAAGGAGTTCGGGCCTAAGGCCAAAGGTCTTTTATTTGGCGATGCCTTCATTTCTGAACTGAAACGACATGTGAACTTATTCACAACTTTGAACAAGGCCCAGACCTCACTCAGACAAGTGTTCCACGCTCCTCCAGCTAGAGGTGTTTTTGGAAGGGCTGGCCGACAGCGGAACCGTGCCGGCAGCCGATTTTGGACCTCAGGTTCCAGGGCGTTCCCACAGACGCCAACCTTCTTCCCGTCCGCCTCGCAAAAATCCTCTACATTTCGAGGCGCAGGAAGGTCCAGAGGTTTCAGGAGCCGCGGACGCGGCCGCTTCAATAATGGTGAGTCCCCCCATACGTACATTTGCCCCAAAGTTTATTGCAGGCAACCTGTCTTCTTTTTTCCAGAACTGGACACGGATCACCAGAGACGCCTGGGTCCTCCAGACGGTACGCGGTTTCGTAATAGACTTCACCGCACAACCTGTCCAAACCGCTCTCCCCCCCCCGATACACATGTCGGCAGAACAAAACCGACTGGTGGACGAGGAGATCCACTCGCTCTTCGAGAAGGGCGCGGTTCAGTACGCGCCAGACGGGGGAGGCTTTATAAGCAATATCTTCTTGGTGAAGAAGAAAACAGGCGAGTATCGGCCGGTTATCAACCTCCGACAACTAAACGCCTTTGTGGCCTACAGACACTTCAAGATGGAAGGCATCCATCTTCTACAAGACCTGCTCGTCAAGAACGACTGGTTTACGCGCCTGGACCTCAAAGACGCGTATCTCACGGTTCCCGTGGACAAAGACTACCGCCAGTTTCTCCGCTTCAGATGGAGAGGACGGGTATGCCAATTTACCTGTCTGCCATTCGGCCTCAGCTCGGCTCCGTGGTGTTTCACGAAGCTATTGAGACCGGTGATGGCTCACATCCGTACAAGGGGCATACGCTGTCTCGTATACTTGGACGATTTGCTGATTTTCTGCGAATCAGCGTCCAGGCTACGATCGCAGACGAACTTTGTAGTTCACTTACTAGAGTCCCTGGGATTCGTGGTGAACATGCAAAAATCGTCTCTCACTCCATCCCAGTCAGTGCAGTTCCTGGGGTTCGACATCGAAAAAGATTGCCTCAATAAGGAAGGAAATCAGGCGAGTCTTGAAGATGGACTCAATGCCGCTCCGGATGCTCGCCCGGATTGTAGGACTCCTGTCCTCATCCATTCAAGCGATATTCCCGGGCCCACTACACTACAGGGCCATGCAACGGCTGAAAGCGGGATACTTACGCACCGGACATTCCTACGACCACTGGATCCCACTCACTCGGGAGGTGAGATCAGAACTGAGATGGTGGTTGCTACACATACAAGCCTGGAACGGCAAGGCGATCTTCGGCCCCTCCCCGGACTTCGTTGTGGAATCAGACGCCAGTTTATGGGGATGGGGCGCCAACTGCTCAGCGGCCTCCACAGGGGGCCCTTGGCAAGGGGAGGAGACCGGTCTGCATATCAACTGCCTGGAGTTGATCGCGGGCTCCTTCGCCTTACGCAGCCTGGCCAAGGACAAATCGAACTGCTGTATCCTGCTCCGCATGGACAACATTTCGGCGGTGCAATACATCAACCGCCTGGGCGGAGCGAGGTCCAAAGACCTGACCGAAGCTACGAAGGACATCTACAGCTTCTGCATGCAGAGGAACATCACGTTACAGGCGGAATACCTCCCAGGGGTCGCCAACCTGACGGCGGACTGGTTCTCCCGGCACTGGAGAGACACCAGCGACTGGACGCTCAACAGAGAGGTATTTCAGTCACTGCGACAACGGATGGGTCCGCTATCAATAGATCTGTTCGCATCGAGGACCAACCACCAACTGCAGAGATACTACAGCTGGCTTCCGGATCCGATGAGCGAAGCGGCGGACGCCTTCCTGCAGGACTGGCCCTCACACGGAGCCTACGCTTTCCCTCCATTCTCGATGATCCCACGAGTGCTACGGTACTTACGCACCCACAGGACTTCGGCTCTACTCATAACGCCCCTCTGGCAGAGTCAGCCGTGGTTTCCGGACCTCCTGGAGATGTCCCACGACACTCCCGTGCGACTCCCGACCTTCCCACTCCTGCTGTCGGGACCTCGAGGGGAACCTCACCCCCTCGTCCTGGAAGACCAGTTGGAACTGGTGGCTTGGACGATTTCAGGGGATCCTGGTCAGTCCACGGCCTATCGCAGTCTACTAAGGACCTCCTTTGGGATTCGTGGGCCCCGGGCACCAGGAGATGTTACATTTCCGCTTGGGCAGCCTGGAGTGATTGGTGCGTGGAGAGGGATTCCGATCCCTTTACTGCCCCTATCCCGCTGATACTTAACTATCTGGCCCATCTCTTCTCGTCTGGTAGATCATTCAGATCCCTTAACGTGATCAGATCGGCCATTTCAGCGGCTCACATCCCAGTACAAGGCAGACCGGTGGGTCAAGACCCGCTGGTGTGTCGCCTTCTGCGAGGCGCTAGAATGACGAGACCCCCAGCGCCCAAATATTCCAACCTTTGGCAGGTAAGTAAAGTACTGGACTTTCTGAGAGGTTGGCCGGACAACCCGTTTCTATCTCTGAAACAACTCTCAGCAAAATTGGCCCTTTTGTTGTGTCTGGTCTCCTTTCGACGGGTGTCTGACATTAGGGCCTTTGACGTGGACGGTTTCTCTCTCACTCCAGAGGGAGTCACCTTTTCCATTGCGAGACGGACTAAATCGGATACGCCCTCTGTATCCTATCCATACTTTGATTTGGACCCCAAACTGTGTGTTGTCAAGTCACTCAAGAGATACGTAGAATGCACAGCCTCTCTACGGCAGGTCCCGACGGGTCAACTGTTGATTTCCTACGTGAAGCCTCACGGACCAGTGTCTACGACCACCCTGGCCAGATGGGTTCGCTGGTTATTACAACTGGTGGGAATCGATTCTAGCTTTGGGGCACACTCAGTTAGGGGGGCGGCGGCATCCCAAGCGTTCTTGGCAGGCGCCTCCCTAACCGACATTATGCGTTGCGCAGACTGGTCTAGGGAAAGTACTTTTCGGACATTCTATTTTCGCCAGGTTTCACATGCTTCCTTCACACTGGTTAGGCCTAAGCTTTAAAAATGCAAATATGAAGCCTCCTGTCATGTGGTAAAATTGAAGATTATATTAGCTTTAGTGTACTAATAATCTTAATTTTAGTAATGACAGGAGGCGAATATTTCCCGCCCTAGGGTTTTTTCTTTCCCCCCCAGATATTTTGTTTTTCTTCAGGTATTAAGTCCTAGTGCTCAGGTAAGCATGCAGGTTACTACTGTATATGTTAGCATATGTTTTTCGCATTATTCTGGTTATGTATGGATTATTCATATCATGACTTTTTTCATTTGATGTTGTGGTCATGTTAATCACGCTCCGTTTTGATACCTAGTTTAAGTATAATACTTTGATACCCTAGGTTTAAATTTCTACTCTTAATATATATTATTGTTCAGTTATACAATGGTTATGATATGCGGACACGTTTCCACGCCAGAAACCTTTCACCTTTTTCTTTTTCTTTCAGCGTGAATATTCATTTCATGGGACGAAGAATCGTTTTCCACTGAGTCATATCATGGATTTACCTAAGTTCTTTATCGTTTTATATTGTTGAATCGTTAATCTGTATTGATATTTTATGTATTGACTGTTACCTTTTTTTCGCCTCAAAGAAAGAGGAAATGATGTCATAGACAGGCCCTTTTATGGGCAGCATATCTTTTCTCTGATTGGTTGTTACTGTTTCTATGCTGCTGGAGTTTTCAGTAAAGAAAGATATGCAAATATTCGCCTCCTGTCATTACTAAAATTAAGATTATTAGTACACTAAAGCTAATATAATCTTCAATTTTAGAGCTTTCCTCTGAGGGTAGCGGAGAGTGTTTGTTTGTTTTTAAAGTCTACAATGGAGGAAGTAGGTAGTGAGCGCCCACAGGGAGGCAGGGTTGGAGGGAGAGATAGCTTCCCCTTGCAAATACTCTGAATATTTTAACGTCTGTCGGCAGCGTGCTGACGATAGACTTTTTTTATGCACAGATTTCACATCAGGCAGCTTGGAACAGAGATCCAGATTGACAATGTCGCTTGTGCTGGGGGTGCAACTTGTCTCCAGCACAAAATTACTAATATTTCTGGATGTGCAGTGTTCCAAGCAGAAACACTGCACACCATCATTACTAAAGTGGTTATCATGATTTAAGTGTTTTATTTCTGCCTTTATTACAGACACATTTTGCTGCTTATTTTAAAATCCTTGTGTGTGCTTCAACAGCTTAATACTGTTGCTCTGCTATGTCTTCCGTGTACCTTTGACAGGTATATGTGGATGATGGGGGAAAATTTCAGGTGCTGCCATTTCAGGTTTTCAAACTTAGAATTTTGGCACTTGGTCCATGCCCATTTTGGAGCATTTTAACAGTTTGCTGATTCAAACTACCTTACAGAAGCCTACCATTCCTTTCACGGCACAGCCCAAGTCCTGCAGACAGCAATGAGACCTGGCTGGGTTTGAACTCACAGCTCCAACATCCCAGTCAGGTTTCCTGCTGTGCTGTCCACAAGGGGGCTTCAGCTTCTTTTTGCATTTTTCTGCTTCCTGAACCCTTGCCTGGATTAAGCAGTGCTGATCCACCTGTAGCCCTTTTCCAAATAGGGTCAGCTGCATCTAATTAGCAGGTTGTAAAAGCCAGCCCTGCCTGAAACCTAGCATCTGGTCATATATATATATTTTTTTTTTTGCCTGTTTGGTGTTTCCTGACAGATCTTTGCTCCGCTACTGACTGATTTCCTGGATTCTGACCTCTGCCTGCTTTACCGACTATGTTACTCCACTGCCAGCCCTGACTTCTGCTTCTCGTCTGACCCTGCCTTTGGATTTCTCCTTAATCTGTACTGCACTTCTGGTTTTTGCCTCCTCCCTGTGCCATCTCCTGCAACTGGACTCTAACTCCTGGTGAACTGTTACAATTCCTTAAAATGGAAACCCCGGTTAAAGGGGTATATTTTAAAGGGACAATATAGTCACCAGAACAACTACAGCTTATTGTATTTGTTCTGGTGAGTAGAATCATTACCTTCAGGCTTTTTGCAGTAAACGCTGTCTTTTCAGAGAAAATGCAGTGTTTACATTACAGCCTAGGGATAACTCCACTGGCCACTCCTCAGATGGCTACTAAATGTGCTTCCAGGGGCAGTGCTGCACACTGTGCAGTACTGCCATTCAGTGTCTCCATCCTCTGCATGCAGACACTGAACTTTCCTCAGAGATGCATTGATTCAATGCATCTCTTTGAGGAGCTGCTAATTGGCCAGGGCTGTGTTTGACTTGTGCTTGCTCTGCCCCTAAACTGCCTCCTTGACAATTTCAGTCAATCCTATGGGAAAGCATTGTGATTGGCCCAGAGATTCACTTCTGATGACATCAGGCAGTTTAAGGGCAGAGACAGCAGCAGACATGAATACAAGTAAGATTTTACTATATTTATGGAGGTAAGGGGCTACCAGATGGGCTAGATGGTGATTTTAACACTATAGGGTCAGGGATACATGTTTGTGTTCCTTACCCTATTGTGTTCCTTTAACCCCTTAAGGACCAAACTTTTGGAATAAAAGGGAATCATGACATGTCACACACGTCATGTGTCCTTAAGGGGTTAAAGGGGAAAGTTTGTGATACACCAATTTCATATTTTTCCACAACTGATGCTTGGCATATGTCTCATTTTAGATAATTTTAGCAGCTTATAATTGCAAATAACCCGTCAAAGGCCAGATCTATTTTTAAATATAAGTAGCTCATCATTTCAAATTGTGAGCAAGGGCATACTTTTTGCTGTGAAAGGTGGAATATTTGATAGAATAAAACTATCAGGGAGTACCCAGTTATCTGCGTCACGGCCAGTGGTAGGGGAATCATGTCTTTCTCCTGAGGGCCCAGCAGAATCAGGCAAAAATTAATCGCTGCATTCAGCTGCTCAAACTGCGAGGCACTGTCTGACACCTCTGAGTCTGCTGTCAGAATTCTGTACGCCTCCTCAGCACTGAACTTCCTAACTAAATGATGTTATTTTTGTTACGTTTGGTTATTTTCAATTTTTTTTCTTTTAACCCCGAACTACTTTAATGCTAAACTTCCAAATTTTCCATGAACTACAACCCACCGCAATTAACTAAATCAAAATAATAAATACAAATAATAAAATAGTCATACTCTGCGGTTATATAATATAATTTTTTATATAATAAAATATATATATAGAATTTTATAAGCCTTCTCAGCCCCTAAAGGAACACTATTGGGTCAGGAACACAAACCTGTATTCCTGACTGTATAGTGTTAAAACCATCATTTAGGTAGCTTGCCCTCCCTTAACCCCTTTAGAAGGGGTTAAAACTTACCTTAATTCCAGCACCGCACCGTCCGCCGGCGCTGGCTCCATCCCCGATCCACCTCCTTAGTGACGTCATTCGAATTTACAATTTTTAGCCAATCCAATGCTTTGCTGAAATCAGCAAGGAGGCGGGATGGGGGTGAGGCCATACACCGTTTTAGCCAATCAACAGCTCCTCATAGACACACTGAATCAATGCATCTCTATGAAAAAATATCAGCGTCTCCATCCAGAGCGTGAAGATGCTGAACGGCAGTGCTGCTTACTGTGCAGCGCTGCCCCAGGAAGCACCTCCAGTGTCCATCTGAGGAGTGGCCACAGGAGTTATCCCTAAGGTCAATGTAAACACTGCCTTTGCCTTTTCTCTGAAAAAGCCGTGTTTGTATCAAAATGCCTGCAGGTAATGATTATACTCACCAGAACAACATCATTAAGCTGTAGTTGGTCTGGTGACTCTAGTGTCCTTTTAAAGTTTTCAGCATTTTTATCTTTTAAATAGAAGAACTTTACTTAAACACTAAAAAAATTACGAACTGCCTTTCGATGAATACGCCCACATGATGACTAAAATTACAGCCCATGGCTGTGCTCTCACTAGCCCTATGTGTGCTAACCACCTCTCTGTTCTTATACCCATCTGGTTACTTACTCTGCATCTTTTCTATGGGGATTTTGGGGGAGGGTCTTTGGAGTAATTCTGAAGCAGAAATGAGCTACCCCAATGCTTCAAGATCAACTGAGGATCCCCCACTGTGGCACTCGGTCAGGCCCTGGGGAGAGTGCAGCTAAGCGGACAAGGGCACGTGTAGGAGTGTGGGGATAGATGCGTGGGAGTGGTTTGGGAAGAGGGTGTGGGTGGGGTTAGGTTCTATGTAATTTAGCGTGGGGGAGGTCTTACCTCAGTGCCACTTGGGATTCGGGCCAGCAAACAGCTTAGCTTCCTGTTCTCCTGCTCCTATTTGCCTGGGCCTGTAGTTTCACAGCTTGAGGTGATGGATGTTGAGGCGATCTTGGCGTCCCTCAGGGCTGCTGCAGCGCTGGATGGTGGCCGGCAACTGAGGGAGCAATTTGCAAACATTACTGGAGGTATGGCTACCGGTGTGGCCCCCCCCATGGCTTACCTCCCCTGGAGCAGCCCTTTGGTCTCCCGTGCTGTAGCCCCTGCCCCTGGGGGCTGCACTGGCAGTGGTGCCTCGGGCCCGGTTGAGGAGCAGGAGCCCTGGCCCGAGGCACCGCGTGTTTGGGGCTCCAGACATGCGGCCTGGGTCCAGTGGCCAGGTTCTGTGACTGCAAGGCATGGCGCGGCCTGCTCCTACAAGGCCTGAGGCCTGGTGCGCGGCCTGCCCGGCAGGTTAGAATCGCCCGGCTGGTTTCCTCCCTCCTTCCCGCCATGGCCACCAGCGGTGGATGGCAGACCGGGGCAGTGAAAGGCCGGTGGAACCATCCGGGCAGCTGCCCGGTGATGTTCCAGGTCCCCCGGCGGGGGGTGTGGGGCTGCCGTCATAGCACCAGCAGTGAGGAGGACCGCGCGGGGTACTACCATCATTGGGGGTGCAGAAGGGTCCCCTTGTAGGTCGGGAGCCTTCTCTGCCAGTGAGGACGGCTCCCAGTGCTATCTTTCCCCTGTCTCCTCCCCCATGTGGCTTTCACCAGTGGGTTCCTTAGGGGGCCCAGCTTACCACTGGCAGGGCCCTCTGAACCTTCTCTTCCTCTTCTGTCCTCCCCTTCATCCCTTTCCCACTCTGTGGGCCCCCCTTCTTCCTCCTTTCCTGTCCTCCCCTTTTCCTATCCTTCCCTCCTCTGGTCCCTATTCTGCCCTGTCTGGGTCCCCCCTGTTCTCCCCACCTCCTACCTTGCCTTGGCCCCCTCCCACCCTGCAGGTCACTTACCTCGACCATCTCCTCTGGGGCGTGGGCTCACATCTTCTCCACTGCTCTCTTCTCAGGACCTGGCTGCAGTTTCTGTATCCGTCCAGCAGGTGGTGCCTGGAACACAACTGATGTCTTCTCTGGATGCTGGAACCCATCTTTCAGTGCCTCAGACTTCTGTGAATGCAGTACAGGATTTAGATCGGCAAGCTGCAGCCGGTGAGTACAGTGTTCCCTCCTCTATTACCGCTTCGGGTCTCGGGCTGGTTTTTTTTTTCTCTCAGGTCTTCAGGGGTTTTTAGATCAGTGGGAGCTGGGGGCAGTGAGTAGTGGGGACACCTCTATATAGATATTCATCTTGATCTGTTTGGTCCCCTGCGCAGATCCCCCCTGTGGTTCAGGCTCCCCTCTGGGTCTGCACTTAAAGCAGGAAATGAGGGAAAACATTTGGAAAGGGGAGTTCGTTGAGATATATTCTCTCCTGCCGCTGGATGAAGTTCCTCCCGTGGCGGACAAAGTCAGTAAGGAGTCCGAAAAAGATAGGGACAAATACCGCTATCAGAAGATTCCCAAAACTTTTGGGAATTGGATTTGGGCGTTCTCCATTCTGGCCAGTGTGGTGGGAGAGAAGTCTCCCCAGAAATGCTCTGCATTGTTCTGTTATCAGGACATGATTTGGAATGCTTGTCGAACCTATGGGGGGCTTGGGTGGTGGAGGTATGATGAGCAGTTTCGGCAGCGGCTGGCAGTGTGTCCATCACTGTTGAGGGACCAGATGGACATTGATCTCTGGCTCGCAATTATGACCCGCCCAGCCCCCCAGGCGCATTTATGTCATTTCTTGGGGGGGGGGGGGGCGTAGGGGGCTCCTCCTCAGCCCCTTCGGCCCCCAATCAGAGGCCGGGCTGTTGTTGGAAGTTTAACAACAGTCACTGCAAGTGGGGGTCCTCGTGCCGGACGTGCTCCGACTGTGGTGGGGCACATCCCGCCTCTTGCTGTTTTAAGCGGGGTAAAAAGGGGACATGGGGGCTAAGGGCGATGACCCCAGTGCTCATAAACGTGATGTGCCCGTGGGTCGACCTTTATAGGAACCGGGCTTCAGCGCGGATCCTGGTGAAAGGGTTTGAGCGGGGTTTTTGGATCCTTTTCTCGGAGCGCCCTCCACGGGACTCCGTTCGGAACCTCAGGTCCGTGCGGGAATTCCCTCATGTAGTACATGTAGTTCATTGGGCCGGAAAGGCTGGCCCGTTTTCCTCCCCACCCATGCCTAATTTGCGGGTTTCTCGTTTGGGCGTGGTGCTTAAGAAGGAACCCGGTAAGTATCGCCTGATTCACCATTTGTTTTACCCTCAAGGGGGTTCGGTGAATGATGACATCTCGGCGGAGCTTTGCAGGGTTTCCTACGCATCCTTCAATGTGGCGGTTTGCATGGTGAGGGCTGCTGGCATGGGGGCATTGCTAGCAAAGGCGGACGTGGAATCTGCTTTTTGGCTGCTTCCGGTGCATCCGGAGTGCCATCATCTACTGGGCTGTGCTTTTGAAGGGCAGTTATTTGTGGATATGTGCCTCCCTATGGGTAGCTCTCTGTCATGTTTTTATTTTGAGTGCTTTAGCACTTTTCTGGAATGGGTGGTGCGGAGTTAAGCAGGGGTCGCTTCCCTCCTGCGTTACCTAGATGATTTCCTGTGTGTAGAGCCGGCAGAATCGCACGTCTGTGCCCTCTTTCTGTGAGTTCTCGGGAAGGTGTTTCAGCGATTCAGTGTTCCGTTGGCCCATGACAAGACGGTGGGTCCAGTCAGGTGCCTTAGTTTTCTGGGCATCGAAATCGATTCAGTGGCCGGGGAATGTCGGTTGCCCCAAGACCTGGACCTGCGCCTAGCGTTTTCACGGATCATGGGGCAGCGGAAGATCCAGCTACGTGGCCTGCAATCTCTGCTGTGGAAAATCAATTTTGCCTGTCGGATTTTGCCCATGGGGCGTATCTTTAACAGGTACTTGGCGGCAGCGACATCTGGGGTCGTTCGCCCACAGCACTTTATCCGGCTTACGTGGCCCTTGTGGGCTGACTTGGCTGTCTTGGATTCCTTTTTGACCTCTTATAATGGTAGGTTGTACTGGCAGGCCCCAGAGGTTTCTAATGCAGACCTCCACTTGTTTACCGATGCGACTGGCTCGGCCGCTTTTGGGGTCATTCTGGGCTCAAAATGGTGTGCTGACTCATGGCCAGAGGCCTGGCATACGGCATGGCTCACTCGGAACTTAGCTTTTCTGGAGCTCTTCACTATTCTGGTGGCTTTGGAGGTGTGAGGTTCCCTGCTTGCGGACAGATGGGTGGATTTCCATTGCGACAATCTGGGGGTGGTGCTGGCTATTAACCGATTGACTGCTTCTTCCCCACCATGGTACGCTTGCTGCGGCGCTTAGTTCTGCGCTGTCTGGAGCTGAATGTGTATTGTAGGGCTGTGCACATCCCGGATGTTCGCAATGTGATGGCCGATGCTCTCTCTCGTTCACAGTGGGACGTGTTTCAGGCGGTGGCTCTGCAAGCCGAATTGGAGGGTGTCCCATGCCCATTGGAGATGTGGTCATTGGGTCTTACAGACTAATGGAGTTGGTCCGTGGGTCAGTCTCTGCAGCCACATGGGACCGCTATAACAAGGTTTGGAGGGAATGGGAAGGGTGGGAGCTGCCCCAAGGGGGTTTCTGGGACTCGACCTCTCGCCTGCAGGGTCTGGTTCTTCACCTGGGGGACTGGGAGGCTGCAGGGTTGTCCCTCTGGGCCATTTCTGCATGCTTGACTGGGCTCAGCTTCCTGTTTAAGTTGTGGGGTTGGGAAGACGCTACCAAAGCGTTTATAGTGCGCCAGGCACTAAAAGGTTTGTGGCGGGAAAGGGTGTCTTTATGAGACTCGAGGCGTCCTGTCTCAGGCACTCTCCTAACTAATCTGTGTGAGGCGTTGCACAGGGTTTGCCATTCAGAATTTGAGGTTCGGCTCTTTCGCTTGACTTTTTCCCTAGCATTCTTTGTTGCAATGCGGACTGGGGAGCTAGTGTGCCCCAGTCGGCAATGGGTGGGGGGGGGGTGCTCTGCTGATCGGATCTCATTCCGAATCCGCCACTCTAAGACTGATGTCTTGGGAGGGGGAAATGGGTCCGACTGGGGGCAGTGCCAGGTTCCGGCATTTGTCCTGTTTGGTCCTTTGGGAAGTATGGTGCCTTGCGCCCTTCTCATGCGCTGCCCCTCCTGGTGCATGTGTATGGTAGTTTCCTTTCCCATCTCCAGTTTATTAGGGTGTTTAGTTTGGAGCTGGAAGCTATGGGAATAGATGGCAGGGAGTTCGGGGGGCATTCATTCCGTATTGGGGCGGATACCGAGGCCTCTAGACTTGGCATGCCAGCGCAGGAGGTTCAGAGAATTGGGAGGTGGGAATTGAGGCATTATGTGTCTTATAGAAAAAAGGGTGTGCTGTGCCTTTAAGACAAAAATTGTGCAATATTTTTAAAGATCAAATGTAAAATATTTGTGCTTGTAGTAATTCACAATATTAATATTGTGGGTGTGGTATTATCTAATACACACGTGAAATACACAAAAGTGCAAATGTGCTGATATCACTGATATCACAGTGCTTTAGTGCAACACAAAATACAAAAAAATACCGTAAATACAATACCCAGCTGTATATACCCTCGCTTGGGTTACTTCAGATCACTTGTGCATATGTATGAAAAGTAAACAGAAAAGTACATAGCGTGATACAGTAAAATAAATTAGCATATGGAGACAATCTCTCTATGTGTACACTCACAAGTGAAGAGCAGATAAGCCTGCTCCAACTGTATCCGCTTTGTATATCAAAAGATACGCAGGACGGCAGCAGCTTGAAAACGAAATAGACTTTAATATCTGCAAAATTTCCACAGTATAAAACGGTGTCACTTAGCTCCCTTGATCCTTCTTTGGACAAATGTTCGGTTTGGTTGCCGGCAAACACAATACCGCAGACACTTCCTGGAGGCGGAGCTTTAGTGATGTAACCACGGGACGTGTGTGATGACGCGTTTCGCCTCGGATTCGGCTTCCTCAGATCACACTCCCATCCTGCTGCTGCCTTCTTTTAAATCCACTTTCATTAACGTGTATCCGCCCATTGAATCCTCTCATTGGTTAAGTATTTAGTCTCTATGTGATGTTCCAAAAAAATTCTTCACTACAGCGTTCATTCATAGAGTCCTTATCACCTAAATAGCATTTAATTATAACACATGTCTCTGACATCTTATTACATACATACTATATTCATATTATACATATCTACTCAATCTAAGTGAGAGAAAGAGGAATATATTAGTCAAATATTACATATATTAAAAATCAAGTTAAAATCTCTAGAAAATCTTTATTATACAGTATACTATAATTTATAAAAATAAAAAAATTATTATTACTTAAACTCCAGATATAATGAAATAAAAGTGCTAAATTATATTATTCGTCTTACAGGAAATTGTACAAGTCAAATTCTATGTTCAAACCTCTTGGTTCTAAAGTTCCCAGACGATGTACCCATTTAATTTCTTCCCTACCTATTGCGTTTATGTGATCTCCCCCTCTCCAGGCTTTGTTAACTATTTGAATACCCAGAAAGATTAACCCATTAGGATCCTTTTTATGGTACTTGTTAAAATGGGCTGAGACGCTGTGTTGTTCATAGCCCCGTTTTATATTGTACACATGTTCATAAATTCGTTTATGAAGGGGACGTATTGTGCGACCTACATATTGCAGCCCACAGGGACAAATTAATAAATAAATTACATTTTTACTGCAGCAAGTTATAAAATCCTTTATAGTGAATTCCTCATCCCTTTGTCTCGCTTTGAATTTACTTATTCCTTTTAGAGTTTTGTTTTTGCTGCATTTACAACCCATACACTTTCCGCATGAATAAAAAACACTTTTGTTATTTAAAAACGTTGTTTTTACTTCTTTTTTAGGGTGATTAAAAGTTAAAAGTCTTTAAAATTTGGTGCACCTCTAAAAGTAATAAAAGGTCTCTCTGGTATAATTCCTGCCAACTCTTTATCTTTTTTTAGTAAATCCCAGTGTTTGTTAATTATAGCCCTCATTTTTCTAGAGTCACTGTTAAAATCAAAAACCAAGGGCATCTTATTCTGTTTTTCCTCAATTTGCCTATTTCTTCCTCTCATAATTACATCATCCTGATTGAGTTGGCTCACTTCCTCATATGCCCTATCTAATATGCTTTTGGGGTATTTTTTCTCTGAAAACTTATCCATAAGGATATTGGCCTGATCTTTAAAAACATCTAACTCTGTACAATTTCTCCTCAATCTTTGTAATTGTCCCTTTGGGATATTGTCCAACCAGGGGGTATAGTGGCCACTATTATATAACACATAGCTGTTGGCATCCACTTTCTTGAAAAAATTCTTAGTTTTAATACCCCCTCCTTCCACATAAATATCCAAATCTAGGAAGCTAATACTGTCCTTACTATAAGTACTAGTAAGATGGATACCCCAATTATTTTCATTTAATAAATTTAAAAAACTCTCCAAATGTGACTCCGTACCTCTCCAAATAAAAAACATATCATCTATGTACCTATAGTATGAGACTAGGTCCGCCCCCCCATTCTTGGCTATTATAGATATGGATATTTTCCCAACTAGACATAAATAAATTTGCATAACTGGGGGCGAACCTAGTCCCCATCGCGGTACCTTGGCATTGGAGATAAAACTGAGAATTAAAAAAGAAATAATTATTATTTAAGATCCAACGTATACTGTCCATTAAAAATTCTACATGCGGGTGGCTGAATTTTCCTGATTCTTCTAAAATTTTCTTAATCTCTCTGCATCCTAAATCATGGGTAATTGAAGTGTATAGGGAGGATACATCGCTAGTAACTAGTATAAAAGAGTCCTCCCATTTTATTTCCTTTAAAATCTTTATTACTTGCGTGGTGTCTTTTAAGTAGGATGGGACTATCTTCACTAGATCTTGCAGCCATATATTGACATATTTAGACAAATTTGCCGATATTGACCCTACCCCCGAGACAATCGGCCTTCCTGGGGGGCACTTGGTATCTTTGTGTACCTTTGGTAGTGTGTAAAAAACAGGTAGTCTCGGATGTTCTACTTTTAAGAAAGAAAAATATAATTACAAATATAAATCGGACTCCCCTAACTACCCTCATAGAAAGAGAGTGAATAGTGTGAGACATTCAGATCACACTCAGTGGAAAACCCCGGAAAACAGGAAACAACAAAATTGGACCAGGGTAGAACCGAAAAATAAATATCAACCCAATAGAAACAGACAGTACAGAAGTCCCCCATTTGTCCAAAAAAGAAAAGAGGGGGGGCGTGTCCGGCAGCCGACGAAGATGGCGGCTTAGTTCCAGAGCTCCTCGTGGCGCCCGCAATAATACCGCTCAACAAGCGAAACCGGCACACTCTCACACCACAGATGGGCCGCACAAAACGGCAGACAGACCCCGGCGGCACCCCAAGACCCTCGGGACCCGGGGGAGACCACACAATCCGGTCCTACCTCCAGGCAGCAACCCGCGCACAGTCACCGCAACGGGAGATGGAGGCCGCAAGTCAGGCAGACGAATCACTCCCATCCACACCAGCCAGATTCTCCCCAACACTGTCAGAGCCCCAGCAGCAGCAGCAAGGGGGTGAGTGGAGAGACATTCTCCCCAATCTGCTCCATAAATCTGACTTTGAAGCCCTATCAGACCGCCTGGGCCGTGTGGTCCGCGAGGAGGTAGCCCAACTGCGTGCCGACCTAGTGAACATGGAGGCACGCATGGCGGTAACAGAAACCGAGACCAAGGCGCTGAGAACAGACGTCGAGCAGACAAACACGGCAGTGATGAACCAGGAGGCTGATATAGCATACCTTACAACATGGGTCGACGACCTGGACAACCGTGGCCGCAGACTGAACCTGCGAGTCCGTGGGTAACGGGAGGGAGGCCCCTCGGAGAACGTACCGGAACTACTGAGGCAAATTTTCGCCCAAGTCCTGGGCGGCCAACACACGCCACGAATAGGTCTGGTCCGAGCGCACAGAGCTCTGAGACCCATACCAGCACCAGAAGAACAACCCAGGGACATAATATGCTGCCTCGACAACTATCATCTCAAAGAAGAAATACTACGCACAGCCCGCCGCATGGGAAATGTCCGCATGGCAGGCCAAACTATCTCCATATACCAAGACTTATCCAGGTACACTCTACAAGCCAGGAGAGCCTTACGCCCAGTGACATCAGCCCTCCAACAGGCGGGAATCCAATATCGCTGGGGCTACCCGTTCTCACTTTCTGCAAGACACGGACCAACTGTTCATAAGAAAGCCAGGTGACGTCCCAGGATTCCTACGTAGCCTAGGCCTCCCGCCACAACAGGTACCTGACTGGTTGGCGAGATCGTTTCTTCAGCAACCACCAGGACCACAACCACCACGCAGACCTAACGCAGGCCAACAAAGGCCCCAGCAACAGCAACAACGAGACGGGAACCAGGGCCCAGTGAGGAGGGAGCGGTAACCAAACACCAAGCAGCGCAGCCGGGGAACGGGTGTGGGGACATGGGAATCACTACACAGCTCAACGAAACCGTGAGTACAAGCAGTGGGTACAGACCAATTCATACTACACTTGTCAGCAAGCCGTGGGGAGGGGGACGGGGGAGCTAAGAGACGCAGGGGACACCAGCCACATCAGCTCCACACCGTGGGGGTTCCTGCATAAAGACGAACGAATGGCAACACCTATACCGCCAGATAAGGCGCAGGGGGGGGCAGACGGGACACTTTGGGGAGGGGGACGGGCAGCCCGGCCACAGTGGGCAACGAAGATGGCGAGCAGCAGCACAAACAGATACGCAAACATCCCAGCAGAACTATTACCTGAGGTGCAACTCAGACAGTCGCTTGGGTCCCACCTCATGTTGCAATACCAACTAACAACCCACAGGGGGAGGGAGAGGGGTTGGAACCTGAGGGACGGCACCTGAGATGGAGGGGGAGCGGGACCCACGGGGCACAAAAGCTGAGTCGAGCATAGGAAGGGTTCAGGGAAGGGAATGAAGGAAGCACGGCAAGAGCAGGAAGACGGGATGCACTCGAGACAGAAAGAGTGGCAGAAGGGGGGGTCGCAGGAAGGCAGAGGGGAGGGGGAGGGTTGGCGCAGGGGGAAGAAACAATAATACAGACATGTAGGTTAACAACTGGGGGAGATAGGGGGAAGGAGGGGAGGGGGAAGAAAGGTGAAGGAGAGGGGGGGAAAAAACTCCAAAACTTTCCCAAACACACGAGGGGGGAGGGGAGGGGGGGGAAAGGGAGGGGGAGGGGGGGGGGAGTACAAAAAGTTGACCCACATGCGCTCAGCCACTGAACACGGGGATACAGACCACGCGAATGGGTAGAGGCAAGCAAGAATCTAGGCAGACACCCGATCCTTACAGCCCAGGTCCCACGACACTTACAAGCAGAAAGAGGGAAACTGAGAATGGTGTATATGTTATGTATATAAATTGTGTGACATTGCATTAAGATGTACTGCACGAAACGTTATGCCCATGACAAAATTTGTGGTACCCAGAGCACCAGACGGCGTACGCACACGACAAAACGGGACGCAACACAAGCTTAGGGAGACGAACATGACAAAGCGTAAAACTCAGAGACGCAGACGAACCATAGCCACAACAGAGGGATAGTCCATACCGTGAGAAGCAACACATAGATGCTGGACCACCCACACGCTGAGCAGAAATTGACGTTAAGATGCAGGCCAGGAAACAATATAACCCCCCCATGTCACATGGTGTCCAATCCCCTAACTCCGAATAGACATGCACCACCAGCAGACTACAGAATAGCGACTCACCCCCACCCCACAAATATGATCAGCCCAGCCCAGACTGATCCTAAACTCAACAGCACGCAAGACCCAATCCCACACGGCACACCGTACCCAAGGCAATACAATTCAGAATCAGAAAAGCTGTAAGAGCGCGGCAGTAACAACACGCACACGGCACAGCGCACCGCGCACACACAGTATAAAACCCAACACACACAGAGAAACCGAGCAGACGCTACCGATACACAGCCACTTAGGAGACGAAGGATCACAGACTACTACTAGAACTAACTACTATTTACGACAAGCGGAGGGATAACCCACCACGGACGAACTACCCGACACCCCCACAGGTGTAGGACACAGAAACCCCCGATACTAGGGGGCCATACAACTCCCGGAAACGACCCAAGCCCACCAACTGGTGGAGCTACACGGTCAATCCACCGGGACGATTGTCCATTAACCTAAAGTTCACAGTACTTCTACGGATTACGTAGACCCACACAGCACTAGCACAAGGAGAGACTAAACACAGAACCGCACCACACTATACAAACACACTAACCACAACCTCATCCACCGCCCCTTCCTGCCTTTACCCTCCTATCCACCCCCTGCGGCTGCCCTGACGATGCCGACCCCGAGCCCCGACGGGTACACCCGGGAAGACCTGAGCATACTCTCCTACAATGTAAACGGCCTCAACGTCAGAGAGAAGCGCACAAGGCTCCTGAGAGACCTGAAACACTACAGGACGTTGGGGGCATTTATCCAAGAAACGCACTTCCAAGAAGGCAGGGCGCCAGCCTTGAAAGACCGCAACTTTCGAACAGGGTACTTTAGTAACAACCCGGATAAAAGAACACTAGGAGTCTGCATTCTCTTTTCAAACGGGACCCCATACAAGGAGATAGCCACCCTCAGGTGCAAACAAGGCAGATACCTTTTCACTAAAGGCACAATAGTAGATCAGACCTACACATTCGCCAACCTGTATGCTCCAAACACGAAACAGCACTACTTCCTCCGGAACGCCCGAAGCACCTTGATGAAATTCACGGAGGGCACCTTGATCATCGGGGGAGACTTGAACTTGGCACTGCACCCAGATCAGGACTCCACGTCACCACGCGGAACAACACCACACGACAAACACGCCAACACACTTCGCCTTCTACATGCCCACCAATTAGCAGACTGCTGGCGAGCACTGCACCCAACAACCAAGGACTACACCTTCTATTCACAGACACACTCGACATACACGAGATTGGACTACTTCCTGACGACACATCACAACCTGAACCTGCACCGAGACGCAGAGATCCTACCAATGACCTGGTCAGATCATAGCCCGATACGAATGCGGCTCAAATCGCCATTATACAGACCCCGGCAAATGTCATGGAGACTAAATGAATCGATCCTTTCGGATGGGGTGGAAGCAGACAAGATCAGTAACACCATAAGAGAATACTGTAGCGGTACTTACCTTATCCGGGGGCCGGCCGCGGTCCTCTCTTCAAGCCGCGCGCGGTCCTGCGGCTGCACGAGCCGCGCGCGGCTCATCCGACTGCTCAAACAGGAAGGCGGGCAGTGACCGCGAGAAGCGGTCACGTGTCCCGCCTGCAGCTAAGAGCGCGCCGCGAATCTCGGGCGCGCTCTTAAAGAGACAGTGGGAGCCTAAATTGCAAAAAGGCTCCCATTGGCTCCTGTCACGCCAATTACCCCATACACTTACCTGTTGGGGGAGTGGAAGTGACAGGAGCCAATCACGTTAGTTTGAAGGCTACTTATACTTACCCTTTTCCCTTAGTTCCTTGCCCTATCGTGGTTTCTGCTACAGTTCCCTTTAGTGCTTGTTGTATTCAGTTGTGTTTCTCCGTACTTGACCTTGGCTTTGTATTCTGACTTCGTTTTCGCTTTATCCTTGTCTGTACTGTTTGCCGGCTTGCTGATTCCTGTGTACCAGACCCCGGCTAGTTCTCGTTTACGCTGTCTCTTTGTGCCCTTGACCTCGGATCGCTCCTGACTCTGTACTTCTCCTTTACGTCGAGTCCGGCCACTCTAAGGTCCGGTAGACGTATCTCTCCTCTGTGCTGTCTTCTGTTTTGCTGGATCCTGCGTGTAGGGGTATATACTCGTTACATTACGATAGGGCCATGGACCCCGCAGATTTAGCTCAACAGATGGCGACCCATGAGGCTAGATTTGTAGAGCAGGATCACCGTATGGATCAAATAGCTCAGGCTCTCCAGACGCTCTTAGCTAGAACCATTCCAGCAACCGCACCTAACCCTCCTGCACCCCTGCTTCCTGAAGTATCGACTATGCCTAATGCTACAGCACATTTAACGCCTCCTCCTAGGTATGGAGGGGATTCTAAGACATGCAGAGGGTTCATTAACCAAATAGAGTTTCATTTTGAAATGTATCCACGTTCATTTCCCACAGAGAGGTCCAAAGTTGGGTTCTTTATGCACCAACTTACCGACAAAGCACTTGAATGGGCAAACCCTATTTGGGAGGCTAATGGACCTATGGTGCATAACTTTCACAGTTTCCTAACAGCTTTTCGCAGAACTTTTGACACTATGAAAAGGTCTAAGAATGCCGCTAGAGCATTAATGAGGGTTAAACAGGGTTCTAGGTCTGTGGCTGATTACGCTATACAGTTTCGTACCCTTGCCTCACAGGTCGATTGGACCAATAATGGGTTAACTACTGCCTTCATGGAAGGCTTATCAGATTCTATATTGGATGAGGTAGCGGCTAAGGAACTTCCTGTTGCCTTAGAGGACCTTATTGACTACCTCATCGATATAGATAATAGGATTCGGGACAGGCTCTATACCAAGAACAGGAATAGAAGTTTTGTTACGCCTATTCACCCCAGAGTTAATCCACCGGAGAGTGTAAAAGTATCTGAAGAGGAGCCAATGCAATTAGGGGTTGCCAAACTCTCTGATAATGAAAAATTACATAGGAGAAGAGAGGGACTCTGCCTATATTGTGGTAGGAGAGAACATATGGTAAAGGAGTGTCCTCTGCTCCCGGAAAACTCTCGCACCTAAGACCTTATAGGGGACTGGCCTTGGGTGTGATTTCTAAGTCTCCTACATTGCCTCCTAACCGACTGCTTCTCCCTGTTTCTTTACATATGGGAGAGAGTTGTATAGTTGAAAACATATACGCCCTGGTTGACTCTGGGGCAGCTGAGAATTTTATAGACTCTGGTTTTGTAAAGAAAAACAATATTCCCATCAGGGAGAAGGAGATACCCTTGGCCGTTGAGGCCATAGATGGTAGACCATTGATATCTCCAGTTGTTACTCACGAGACTGCACCGCTACACATGTACACAGGGGTTCTACACTATGAAACCATTCGGTTCCAGGTCATCACCTCTCCCTCTTCACAGTTGGTATTAGGGTATCCATGGTTACGTGCCCACAATCCCATTTTTGACTGGGAGACAGGGCAGATAAAATCATGGAGTGAAGCCTGCCATGAGTCATGTACTATTGAAGTCACGCCTGTGAATTCTATTAACGTTCCTACTGTTCCTCCTTTATCTACGGCTATACCCTCTCAGTATTTAACTTTAAAGACTGTCTTTGATAAAAGAGAGGCTGACAAATTACCGCCTCACAGACCCTACGATTGTGCTATTGATTTGTTGCCTGGTACTATACCTCCCAAGGGCAGGGTGTACCCCCTATCGGTTCAAGAAAACCGTGTCATGGAGGAGTACATTAAAGAATCATTAGAAAAGGGATTTATTAGGAGATCCTCTTCTCCGGCTGGAGCGGGGTTCTTCTTTGTATCGAAGAAAGAAGGTGATTTAAGACCTTGCATTGATTATAGAGGTCTTAATAAAATCACCATCAAAAATGCTTACCCTATACCGTTAATAACAGAATTGTTTGACAGGCTCAAACATGCTACGGTATTCACCAAATTAGATCTTAGAGGAGCATACAATTTGATACGTATAAAAAAGGACCACGAATGGAAGACAGCCTTTAACACTCGGTCAGGTCATTATGAGTATACCGTCATGCCATTTGGGCTTTGCAATGCCCCAGCAGTGTTCCAAGAATTTATTAATGATGTCTTAAGGGACTTTATTCACTCATTTGTTATTGTGTACTTGGATGACATTTTAATATATTCTACAGACATTCACACTCATCACAGACATGTTACGACAGTTCTGAAGACCCTTCTTGCTAATGGTCTTTATTGCAAATTAGAAAAATGTCTATTCGACCAATCCGAGGTCCAGTTTTTAGGGTATTTGATTTCCGCTGAGGGTTTTCGGATGGATCCCCAGAAGCTCGCTGCGGTCATAGAATGGCCTCTGCCGCAAGGTCTGAAAGCCATCCAGCGTTTTCTGGGTTTCTCTAATTATTATAGACGTTTTATCAAAGGTTTTTCGTCTATAGTAGCGCCTATTACTCGTATGACTAAAAAGGATGGCAATACACGTGTCTGGTCTACTGAGGCACTTCAGGCTTTTGACTTTCTTAAGACTACGTTCGCCTCTGCCCCTATTTTACAGCATCCTGTCCCCTCATTGCCATATATACTTGAGGTTGATGCTTCCGATATAGGGGTAGGTGCTGTCTTATCCCAAAGAGAGTCTCCTGACAAGCCATTGCATCCTTGTGGCTTCTTTTCTAAACAAATGTCCAAAGCAGAAAGGAATTATGATGTGGGTAATCGCGAACTCCTTGCTATCATTTTAGCACTCAAAGAATGGAGACATTTGTTAGAAGGCACTAAGGATCCCATCCTCATATTTACGGATCATAAGAACCTGTCCTACCTTAGCGAAGCTAAAAGATTGTCTTCCAGGCAGGCTAGGTGGTCACTGTTCTTGTCTCATTTTAATTATATAATAACCTATAGGCCAGGCGACCGGAACACTAAAGCGGACGCTCTGTCCAGACAATTCGAGACTATTGACAAACAGGAGATTGATGTCACTCCTGTCATTCCCCCAGACAGGATAATAGCAACTACTATATTGTCTATTTCCTCGTCCCTCTTGCAGGCCATACAAGCGAAACAGAGCATGGCACCTGGCGAGAGGCCTAATGATAAATTGTTCGTTGACGTTCCCGAGAGACGGGATATTCTGTCACTGTATCACGATACTAAGACTGCTGGACATCCTGGTATTTCCAAAACAGTGTCAGCCGTTTCTCGGTATTTCTGGTGGGATACCTTACGTAAGGATGTTACTGACTATATAAGTGCTTGTTCTACTTGTGCATGTATGAAAACCTCTCGTAGAGTTCCTTGTGGGCTGTTGCATCCGTTACCCGTTCCCGAGAGACCTTGGTCTAATCTATCAATGGATTTTATTGTTGAATTACCCCCTTCGAATGGTAACACAGTCATCCTAATGATAGTAGATCGGTTTTCCAAAATGGCTCACTTTGTGTCTCTTCGCAAGTTGCCCACTTCCAAGGAACTGGCTCTTATCTTCGCTAAAGAAGTGTTTCGATTACATGGTATTCCCTTATCTATTGTATCCGATAGGGGTAGCCAATTTATTTCCAGGTTCTGGAAAGCCTTTTGTTCGGAGATGGGTATTTCCCTCTCATTTTCTTCCGCTTACCATCCCCAGTCTAATGGAGCTGCTGAACGTGCCAACCAGTCTCTGGAGCAGTACCTCCGTTGTTTTGTGTCTCACCATCAGGACAATTGGTCTGACCTGCTTCCTTGGGCTGAATTTGCTCGGAATAACGCCACTCATGATTCTTCCGGCAAAAGCCCTTTTTACGTTGTCTATGGCCAGCATCCCGTTGTTCTTCCGGCTGCATTCTCCTCACAGGGCATGCCAGTTCTGGATGAGCATTTGGCTGGTTTGCGTAATACTTGGGAGCAGGTTCAGCGTTCTTTGGTGGACTCTGCTGCCCGCCAGAAGGCTCAGGCTGACAAGCATCGCAGAGCGGCTCCTTCCTATGTTGTGGGGGACAGGGTTTTGCTTTCCACACGGAATATTCGCCTCCGGGTGCCTTCTATGAAATTGGCTCCCCGCTTCATTGGTCCTTATCGCATTATACATAAGGTTAATCCCGTTTCTTATGCCTTGGGTCTGCCTAAAAATCTGCGTATACCCAATGTATTTCACACCTCGTTGTTGAAGCCTTACGTACGCAACCGCTATACCCGGAGTACACCCCCTCCCCCTCCTGTCTCTGTGGAGGGTCATGAGGAGTTCGAAGTGTCTGCTGTTATTGACTCTCGTTTCCTCAGGGGTCGGCTTCAGTACTTGGTACATTGGAAGGGTTATGGGCCTGAGGAGCGCAGTTGGATTTCTGCGGATGCTGTTCATGCTCCCCGCCTTGTACGTTCTTTCCATTCGCGTTTTCCTGCCAGACCTGGTCCTGCCCGCCCGGAGGGCGTGTCCTCGGGGGGGGTACTGTAGCGGTACTTACCTTATCCGGGGGCCGGCCGCGGTCCTCTCTTCAAGCCGCGCGCGGTCCTGCGGCTGCACGAGCCGCGCGCGGCTCATCCGACTGCTCAAACAGGAAGGCGGGCAGTGACCGCGAGAAGCGGTCACGTGTCCCGCCTGCAGCTAAGAGCGCGCCGCGAATCTCGGGCGCGCTCTTAAAGAGACAGTGGGAGCCTAAATTGCAAAAAGGCTCCCATTGGCTCCTGTCACGCCAATCACCCCATACACTTACCTGTTGGGGGAGTGGAAGTGACAGGAGCCAATCACGTTAGTTTGAAGGCTACTTATACTTACCCTTTTCCCTTAGTTCCTTGCCCTATCGTGGTTTCTGCTACAGTTCCCTTTAGTGCTTGTTGTATTCAGTTGTGTTTCTCCGTACTTGACCTTGGCTTTGTATTCTGACTTCGTTTTCGCTTTATCCTTGTCTGTACTGTTTGCCGGCTTGCTGATTCCTGTGTACCAGACCCCGGCTAGTTCTCGTTTACGCTGTCTCTTTGTGCCCTTGACCTCGGATCGCTCCTGACTCTGTACTTCTCCTTTACGTCGAGTCCGGCCACTCTAAGGTCCGGTAGACGTATCTCTCCTCTGTGCTGTCTTCTGTTTTGCTGGATCCTGCGTGTAGGGGTATATACTCGTTACAAATACTTCCAAACCAATGAAACGGAGGAAGTGACACCGCTGACGTGCTGGGAAGCGCATAAAACGGTCGTCAGAGGCCGGATCATCGCCATATGCGCAGCCCGCAAGAGGGCGGCGATGCGGGAGACGCTCGAACTCAGCAAAGATATAGCAGTCCTGGAGGCCAGACACAAACGAACCCTCGACGCACAGACGTACAGAGACCTAACAGCCAAACGAACCCAACTTACAACACACCTCAACCGAGCCATCCAACGCTCATACCAACACTACAGACACATGATACATGAACATGGCGATAAATGCGGGAGACTGCTGGCAAACCTTCTGAAACAACGAAAAACTCAATTATACATCCCCAAGATAAAAGATACGCAGCAACGACTTAAGCACCTCCCAGACCAGATAGCGACAGAATTCCACACCTACTACCAGGGCCTATATCACCTCCGGCGAGACGAACAGGGAAACCCACAACCGGACAAAATTGATGCCATACACAGATACCTGAATTCGGCACACATGCGGGAACTACAAAAGGCCGACCGAGAAGCATTGGAAGCCCCCATCACATCGGAAGAACTGGCGTACGCGATGAAGAAGGCGAAGACGGGCAGAGCGCCGGGGCCGGACGGACTCCCTCTTCAATACTACAAAGTCTTCGCACAGGAGGTCGTTCCGAAACTGCTGCGAGCCCTGAACTCCATTCAAGAGGGGGCCACGCCAACGGCGCAGTTCACCTCGGCGAATATCACCCTGCTGCCGAAGGAAGGAAAAGACCCGACAGTGTGCCCAAGCTATCGCCCGATATCTTTACTAAACACCGATATTAAACTCCTTGCCAGTGTCATGGCGTCGCGGCTGGCGCCACTACTGCCGGCCACGATCCACCCGGACCAAACTGGATTCATCCCAGGCAGGGAGGTGAGGGACAACACGATCCGGGCCCTGAATATCATAGCACACGTCAGGACCCAGCAGCACGGAACCCTTCTTCTGTCCACGGACGCGGAGAAGGCGTTCGACCGGGTGGACTGGGATCTGCTGATGGAAACCCTCCACGCCATAGGAATAGGACCAAAATACAGCACCTGGACGAGGGCACTATACACCTGCCCGACGGCACGAATCAGGATCAACGGCGCACTGACAGACCCGTTCCAGATCCACAATGGGACCAGACAAGGCTGCCCGCTTTCGCCCTTACTATTCGCGCTGACGCTGGAGCCATTCCTGAACAGGATCAGGCACAATGCGGACATCCAGGGGATCAAGATAGGGGACACACATCACAAAACACTAGCATATGCAGATGATATGCTATTCGTGGTCACGAACCCGCAAACCTCCCTACCAGCGATACAGAAAGAATTCGAGGAATACGGGCGGGTCTCCAACCTTAAAATCAATTACTCAAAATCAGAGATACTGAACTTGACCATCAAACACGCGGATAGACTGACCCTTCAGAGACAACACCCATACCGCTGGTGCGACCACCGCATGCGATATCTAGGGGTTTGGCTCACCACCAACCCGGCAGACCTGTACGCACAAAATTATCTCCCTATATTAAAAAAAGCGGTGGAGGAACTTCACGGATGGAATGCCCTCTACATTTCCTGGCTAGGGAGGATAAATGCGGTTAAGATGACACTACTGCCCAAGCTGCTGTTCGTGTTCCAGGCAGTACCGATCCAAGCCCCCCAAACATTCTTAAAGGCACTGAAGGCCGAGGTCCGCAAGTTTATATGGAAAGGCAGGTCCCCACGCATAGCACACAACCAGTTAATCCTACCTAAACTTCGAGGAGGCCTGGCACTCCCTGACTTTGAAAAATACTACCACGCCACACACCTAACACGAGTGGCCAGTTGGACGATAGCCAGCGGCACAAAACCATGGACCCAACTGGAATCCGACACCATCAATTGCGACCTTCGGATGCTACCCTGGATACCCGCGGCGGCATACAGAAGTAAACGCATCACCAACCCCTTCGTGGCGGCAACCATGAAGATCTGGCACAGGCAGGGGCTGAAACAATACCTAACGACAGACCCAGGTCCGCTGCTGCCACTGAGGGGCAACCCGGACTTCCCAGCGGGAGACCTTGGCCCCAGACCGGGCCCAACGGGCCACACGGCTATCTCCCGCATGAAGGACGTCCTTGTGCACCCGTTCAACATTCGGCCGTTAACAGAACTCTTCCCAGACAGACTACACACATTCTCCCATACGCTGGCCAGAGCACAGCTCTCCCAGTACGCCAGATCGATTCCACAAAAACCGTCCCTGACGAGGGAGACGACACAATTCGAACGAATCTGCATGCAAGACAAGGAAACACCCCGAGCTATCTCACAGATATATATCATACTGATCACCAGCAGATACATATTGGCGCCGCCTTGTATAAGGAATTGGGAGGAAGACCTTGACGAGCCCATGTCAGAGGCAGACTGGGACAAATGCCTCACCCTAGTACAAAAAACGCCAAGCTCCGCACGCCTACAAGAAAACTCCTACAAGATACTCACCAGATGGTATTTGACACCAACAACACTACACGCTAGGAACCCAGACATGCCAGACACCTGCTGGAGATGCGGGGAGGAAACAGGCACATTTTTACATATCTGGTGGTCATGCACACGGCTAACGCCATTTTGGGACACGGTCAGGGACGTCATACGCGAGGTGTCAGACGAGATGCTCCCAAGAACCCCGGCAGCCTTCCTCCTCCATCATACCAACATGGCAGTGCAAACATACAGCAGGTCCGTTGTACCGCGGCTGCTAAACGCAGCCAAAGCTATAATCCCCATCTATTGGAAGCAGGGAAACGTACCCCCGATATCGCGGTGGGTGGAAGAGGTGGAAACCACCAGGAAGTACGAAGATATAAAGGCAAACACCCCGAAGCTCAGAGACCGTTACATCTCACGCTGGTTTCACTGGCTGAGGATAACCACATCGAACGACTTTCAACTACGCCTAGTCCAGCAGTAACCGGGGGAGACGAGAGGAAGGAGAGAGCAGCAGGGGAAACCAGAGGGGGGGCGGAGGGGTGCGGCGGAGTGGAGCAGCAGCAGGGGAAGGAGCCACAAATGACCCCATACCCTTACACCAACCCACCATCCCCCACCAAACTTGGACCAGACCCACTACCATGTCACACAAGACGGACACGGCAGCGACACGCGACAGACAGACAGGGGAGAGACACCCCCCACTGAACATGTCGGACTAGAGACACTACACACACGATACAACCCAACACGAGGACACAAAGACCACGTCCCGGCCTAGATAAACAAACAACCGAGACGCAGAGAGAAATATACAAAAAGGCTACACACAAATACGTTACGACAATACTCTAAACAAACACACACACACGTACAGACACCAGACCCCAAACCGAACTCTCCGACAAATACGACCCACAGGATTGGGGCACACACACAGACCTACATAGAACGCACACTAAGACGCTAGCCATGTCAGCAGGCCAACTACGTTAAATACCAGACAGCACGACCAACTGTTTACATGCAACTGGAAATATGCTGGAGCACACAAATGTGCAATGGTCTAAAACGCATAACTAAGATATACTCTTCAGTTAATAGTTCTTTGTTCATTTTTCTTCTTCTTAACTCGCTACCTTTGTTATACTAGTTCAGTACAGAATATTCTTGTTTATCGATGTCCAACCCTGCAAAGTTTATATAAACTTAATATTTGTGAATACATGCCTACAATGACTCAATCGCCTCTGCGTAGGCAAATACATGATATTCAGACGAATCTGCAATATGTTTGCCCCATGCTAACTGAAACTTAAATACGCACGCCTCTGCGAAGGCGACTACCTGCTTAAACTGTTTTATACTTGAAACCTGCTTTTATGTTGTGATAACAATAAAAATATTTAAAACAAAAAAGAAAAGATATTGAATTAAGAAACCGCTTTGAACCCCTTGCAGATGAAAATATACATCCAGAACAAAAGGATTTTTTAGGGGAGAGGAGGGGAAAGGTGACCTTCTCACCTCAGAAAAGAAGAAGAAGGTACAGGGATATAGAGGATGTAGAGGAGGACGAGAGCTACAGTATAGGAAAAAGAGGAAGAATATCAAATTGGAGGGAGTAATAAATCTCTCTAAATATAATCCTAGCAAAGATGAAATTAGGATTCTGAATAAGGGCCTCAAATTTGCCCCCAATGTAGGTTTTAATTCTTTTTCTGCATATGTGGACATGTTAAAATATTCAAGGAACCTGACATTGAAAAGGTTCTTTTCAATCAATAAATGTGAGAATAAGATAGGAGATCCAAATCATACAAGTTTAAGAAACAGATCGACATTTTATCCTAGGACTTACAAGACTAGTGCTGTAGATATGTTTGAAAAATGTGTATTGGAAGATTTTGAAAAGTTGAATACTAGTAATAGTAAGAAAAGAAGGAATCATAATCTTAGTTTTAACGAGAGGAGATCACTACAAGATTTAAGGACTAATAGGGACATAGTTATAAAACCGGCGGACAAGGGGGGGAGTATAGTGGTACAAGATACAGAGGATTATTTGAAAGAATGCAACAGGCAATTAGGGGAAGAAAAGGTGTACAAATGCTTAAAAAGTGACCCCACCCAAATGATAAAAGAATCTCTATATGTACTACTAGAGAAGGGTAAGGAAACAGGAGTTCTCAATGAGAAAGAGTACGATTTCTTAAAAGTAGAACATCCGAGACTACCTGTTTTTTACACACTACCAAAGGTACACAAAGATACTAAGTGCCCCCCAGGAAGGCCGATTGTCTCGGGGATAGGGTCAATATCAGCAAATTTGTCTAAATATGTTGATATATGGCTGCAAGATCTAGTGAAGATAGTCCCATCCTACTTAAAAGACACCACGCAAGTAATAAAGATTTTAAAGGAAATAAAATGGGAGGACTCTTTCATACTAGTTACTAGCGATGTATCCTCCCTATACACTTCAATTACCCATGATTTAGGATGCAGAGAGATTAAGAAAATTTTAGAAGAATCAGGAAAATTCAGCCACCCGCATGTAGAATTTTTAATGGACAGTATACGTTGGATCTTAAATAATAATTATTTCTTTTTTAATTCTCAGTTTTATCTCCAATGCCAAGGTACCACGATGGGGACTAGGTTCGCCCCCAGTTATGCAAATTTATTTATGTCTAGTTGGGAAAATATCCATATCTATAATAGCCAAGAATGGGGGGCGGACCTAGTCTCATACTATAGGTACATAGATGATATGTTTTTTATTTGGAGAGGTACGGAGTCACATTTGGAGAGTTTTTTAAATTTATTAAATGAAAATAATTGGGGTATCCATCTTACTAGTACTTATAGTAAGGACAGTATTAGCTTCCTAGATTTGGATATTTATGTGGAAGGAGGGGGTATTAAAACTAAGAATTTTTTCAAGAAAGTGGATGCCAACAGCTATGTGTTATATAATAGTGGCCACTATACCCCCTGGTTGGACAATATCCCAAAGGGACAATTACAAAGATTGAGGAGAAATTGTACAGAGTTAGATGTTTTTAAAGATCAGGCCAATATCCTTATGGATAAGTTTTCAGAGAAAAAATACCCCAAAAGCATATTAGATAGGGCATATGAGGAAGTGAGCCAACTCAATCAGGATGATGTAATTATGAGAGGAAGAAATAGGCAAATTGAGGAAAAAGAGAATAAGATGCCCTTGGTTTTTGATTTTAACAGTGACTCTAGAAAAATGAGGGCTATAATTAACAAACACTGGGATTTACTAAAAAAAGATAAAGAGTTGGCAGGAATTATACCAGAGAGACCTTTTATTACTTTTAGAGGTGCACCAAATTTTAAAAGACTTTTAACTTTTAATCACCCTAAAAAAGAAGTAAAAACAACGTTTTTAAATAACAAAAGTGGTTTTTATTCATGCGGAAAGTGTATGGGTTGTAAATGCAGCAAAAACAAAACTCTAAAAGGAATAAGTAAATTCAAAGCGAGACAAAGGGATGAGGAATTCACTATAAAGGATTTTATAACTTGCTGCAGTAAAAATGTAATTTATTTATTAATTTGTCCCTGTGGGCTGCAGTATGTAGGTCGCACAATACGCCCCCTTCATAAACGTATTTATGAACATGTGTACAATATAAAACGGGGCTATGAACAACACAGCGTCTCAGCCCATTTTAACAAGTACCATAAAAAGGATCCTAATGGGTTAATCTTTCTGGGTATTCAAATAGTTAACAAAGCCTGGAGAGGGGGAGATCACATAAACGCAATAGGTAGGGAAGAAATGAAATGGGTACATCGTCTGGGAACTTTAGAACCAAGAGGTTTGAACATAGAATTTGACTTGTACAATTTCCTGTAAGACGAATAATATAATTTAGCACTTTTATTTCATTATATCTGGAGTTTAAGTAATAATAATTTTTTAATTTTTATAAATTATAGTATACTGTATAATAAAGATTTTCTAGAGATTTTAACTTGATTTTTAATATATGTAATATTTGACTAATATATTCCTCTTTCTCTCACTTAGATTGAGTAGATATGTATAATATGAATATAGTATGTATGTAATAAGATGTCAGAGACATGTGTTATAATTAAATGCTATTTAGGTGATAAGGACTCTATGAATGAACGCTGTAGTGAAGAATTTTTTTGGAACATCACATAGAGACTAAATACTTAACCAATGAGAGGATTCAATGGGCGGATACACGTTAATGAATAGAGAAAATTTATTTATACTTACCGTAATTTTCTTTTCCTGGCTATTATTCATGGCAGCATTTAACATATGGGTTTAGCTCCTCCCTCTAACCCTCAGGACAGGAAACACAATCAATCAAACAATTAAGCCTACCTTCCCCTACTATATTAGGTACCCCAGTATCCTCCACACCTCAGTCCAGTAACAAGACAAATAAACCAAGAGAGGGCGGGAGACCAAATGCTGCCATGAATAATAGCCAGGAAAAGAAAATTACGGTAAGTATAAATAAATTTTCTCTATTCCTGGCTAATCATGGCAGCATTTAACATATGGGATTCCCAAAGCAATAACCACTCAGGGAGGGTAAGTCATGCTACAAAAATTGTTTAATATCCACTTAAGGCTTATAAGAGTTCAAGACCGAAAGGCCAAACTCTGAATCAGAATGAGAAGAGACATCCACTCTGTAGTGACGTACAAAGGTCTTCAAAGACGACCAATTGGCAGCTTTACAAATGCTCTCTGCAGAAACCCCTGACTCTGCAGCCCATGAAGTAGCAATGGACCTTGTGGAATGAGCTTTGATGTCCTTGGGAACCGGAACCTGTTTCGACCTGTAAGCTCTAGAAATAGCCTGAACGGTCCAGGAACGAAGGGTAGCGACAGAGGCTGCTTCACCTTTACGAGAACCCCAAGGAATCACAAACAATTGGGGAGACTTTCTCCAATTAGCTGAACGTCCAATATATGTGGAAAGACACCTCCTCAGGTCTAGTGTATGGCATCTTACTTCTTCAGGAGAAGATGGATCCTGAAAATACCCCGGCAGGACAATCTCTTGATTCAGGTGGAAGGAAGTAACAACCTTAGGAAGGAACTCAGGTCTAGGGCGTAGCACAACTCTATCATCGAAGAAGGTAGTGAACGGTTTCTCAGAAGACAGTGCTCTGATATCTGACATTCTCCTAGCAGATACCAAGGCCAGTAACAACAGGGTCTTTAGAGAAAGAACCTGCATAGGGACCTCATCGATAGGTTCGAAGGGATGTTCCGTCAAGGCCTGCAGAACCAGAGGCAGATTCCAAGGAGCCGAGAATCCCTTGATAGGAGGTCTAATCCTAATGACAGCTTTGAAGAAACGAATCACAATAGGATTTAATGCCCAACGAACACCAGAAAGAGCTGAAAGAGCCGAGCAGTGCACTTTAAGCGTGTTAAGTTGAAGGCCTCTCTCCAGGCCTGCTTGAAGGAAACCCAGAACCTGAGACACGGAAGGGGAACTTAAATCTTGAACCGTGGAATTACACCATCGTGCAAAGGCTTCCCATACCTTATGGTAAGTAGAAGAAGTAGAAGGATTCCTGGAACGTAACAGGGTTGAGATCACCTGGTCCGAAAGGCCATGTTCAACTAGAGACTTCCTCTCAATAGCCATGCATGGAGCCTGAATTTGTGAGGCTCCGGATGAAACACTGGACCCTGAATCAGCAGGTCTTCTGATATTGGAAGTTCCCAAGGCAGGTCCATCGATAGTCTCTGCAACAGGGGAAACCAAGGACGACGAGGCCAGAAGGGAAGAACAGCTATCACCTTGCAACGTTCTTTGGAGATCTTTCTCAGAACAGCGTGTATGAGCGGAATCGGAGGGAAGACATAAGCCAGATTGAACACCCAACTGATGGATAGAGCATCCTGAGCAACCGCCATTGGATGGTATCTCCTTGACACAAAGCATGGAACCTGCGCATTCCGATAGGTTGCCATGAGGTCTACTTGGGGAAGACCCCACTTCTGGACCAACTGGGCGAAGATCCTCTTGGAAAGTTGCCATTCTGAAGCTTCTATCAGGTGTCTGCTGAGGAAATCCGCTAATACATTCTCCTTCCCTGGAAGATAGGTGGCACACAGGCCTTCCACATGATTCTGAGCCCAGGTCATAATGGGAACGATCTCTCTCATCAGGGCTACACTCCTTGTTCCGCCTTGATGGTTTATGTAGGCAGCAGCTGCTTTGTTGTCCACTCTCAACTTGACCCAGCAATGCCTGATGACCTGTTGAAAATGAAGAAGAGCCAGGAAAGTAGCTCTTAGTTCTCTGATGTTGGAAGGCAAGCATTGAGTTTTCGGTGGCCATTTTTCCTGAAAAAATCGATTGCCTAAATGTGCCCCCCAACCTGTCAGACTGGCATCCGTCGTAATGACCACCCAGTCTATTTCTCGTAAGGGGAATCCTCGGGAGATATGTCCCCACGACATCCACCAAAGGAGCTTCTGTTTCAGAGCCGAAGGAATGTGAATCAGTGACTCCCAATCCCTCGAGCTGGTCCTGAAATTTTTCAGAAAAAATTGTTGAAGAGGGCGAAGGTTCCACTGCGCCCACCTGACAAGCTCTATCGTGGAGGAGAGAGTCCCCAGGAGCCTCATAAACTCTCTTGCCGAGGCCGAAGTCTTCAGTCTGAAGTCTCTTATCCGATCTTGAAGTACAATCTTTCTGTCGTGTGCGAGAGATACGATCGCCGTGTCTGTATTGAAATTCGCTCCCAGGAATATTAGTTCTCTTGAAGGATGCAAGTGACTCTTCTCGTAGTTGATGAGCCAACCGAAATGAGAGAGAGTGTCGAGGACTAGTTGTCTGTGTTGAAATATTATTCCTAGGTCCGGGGCCACTACCAGGATGTCGTCCAGGTAGTGAAACACCGCTACACCTTCTTTTCTGAGCAAGGCAATGATGGTGACCAGAACCTTCGAGAAGGTCCTTGGGGCCGTGCTTATACCAAAAGGAAGGGCCTGAAATTGAAAGTGTTCTTTCCGGACACAAAACCTGAGAAACTTTTGATGGGCGATCGTGATAGGGACATGAAAATAGGCATCCCTGAGATCTACTGATATCATCCAATCTTGGTGATGAACAACAGGGATGATGGAGCGAATGGATTCCATGCGAAATCTTCTGACTCTGAGGTAAAGGTTGAGCTGGTGGAGGTCTAGAATAGGTCTCCATTTTCCTTCCGGTTTCTTGACCAAAAACAGGGGAGAATAATAACCCTGGAATCTTTCTCTTATGGGTACAGGTACGATGGCCTTTTCCATAAGAAGATTGTAGACATAGAGACTCAGAATCTCTCTTTTTTGGATGTTGGCAGGAAGCCTTGTGCGAACAAACCTTGGTGGAGGCGGATATTCTTCGAATTCCAGATGATAACCTCCGCTGATAATGGATCTGACCCAAGCATCTGGAATGATTTCCCAGGCCCTCTGAAAGAATGAAAGACGTGCTCCCACTCGAGGAACCTGGAGTAAGCCACCTTCAGAACTGCTTGTTGGGGCGAAAGGAAGAAGTCTGCGTCTTGCCCCTAGAGGATTTTACATTCTGGCCGCTCTTCCAATTGGAATGCCTAGAGAATTCTCTGCCTGGTCTGTAGGTCTTACTTTCTCTAAAGTAGCCTTGATCCCTAAAAGGTCTGCGGTCCAAATGAGGTCTCTTAGGACGTCTATCTTGAGGCAGCATGACCTGTTTAACCTCCGCTGCTTTCTTAATAGCTTCATCCAGCGGTTTCCCAAAAAGTACTTCTCCCATAAAGGGAAGTGAGCATAAATTATTCTTAGAGGAAAGGTCTGCCCCCCAGGACCTTAGCCAAAGTGCCCGTCTAGCGGTGACTGAATGGGCCATAACCTTCGAAAGAATTCTAACCTAAACCCGCTGTCATGAAGGCTTTAGATAAATCAGCATCTATCCTTTTATCCATGGGCTCCTTAAGGGAAGCATTGCTATCAATCGGAAGCGTAGATCTTTTAGCAACCTTAATGATAGGAGCATCCACTTTAGGGACCGTAGTCCACAATCTGGAATCCTCCTCTTTGATCGGGTATAACTTTGAAAGCCTTCCCTGACTAGTAATCCTTTTACTAGGAATTTGCCACTCGTTCCTCATCAGGTCTTTAATCGAGCTGTGAACTGGGAAGGAAGGTCTTTTCTTATGCAAATCTCCAAAATGTCTGTCAGAAGCCGAACATTCTTTGGCCTCTTCCGGCAAATCTAATGTACGTCTAACAGCCATAATCAAATGCTCCATAGCTTTGGAGTCCAAGGAGCAAGGTTGTTCCATATACTCCTCTTCGCTGGAAGAGATTGGCTCTAAATCCTGGTACGCTGAAGGTTGTCTGTATTCGTCTTCAGACTGATCTGAATCCATGCCGAAGGTCTCACCTCTTGATCTCTTATTCTTGTGAGATTCAGCAATTCCCTCTACCACTGCTTGCTTAATCCAATACGCAATATCCTTTGCTGAGGAGGTAGAGGCTTGCGGTGACTTCTGGCGATCAGATTCACCTGCGACCATGGCTAAGCATCTTCTGCAGAGCCTGCAGTTATCCATAGGCCTTGCTCCACATCCCGGGCAGGCTGCCGGTTTTTCCCTTCTCCTCGATGGGGATCTGGGACAGGACCGGTCACGAGGGCTGTAAGAAACAGAAGTCATAAGACTGTACCCTCTATGCACTCTTTTTGTAACGTGAAGAAAACATAAAAAACATTGCTCACCTATGACCTATAGCAGATCTTGTTGATTTTGCAGAAGGGGATGATGGATCCATACTGACTGTAGGGCTAAGAACATTAAAAAAAAAGGTAATGTATTCCCAGCCCAATATTATGAAGATTTTAAAAGAAAAGTAATTCACTTACCTGCAGAGATTTAAGAACAGTCTACTAGAGCACTGTATCTGTAAAGGGAACTGAAAACAAGCGTTTTTAAGTCTGAAAAACGCCATTTCAAATTTCCCGCTCTGCACCTTTAAAGGATCGCACATGCGCACTTGGTCGCGAGATCGCGAAACCGCCATTTTGGACATGGGCAAATTTCACTCTGAGTCCGGTCGGACGCATTGCGCATGCGCGAGCGTCTTACCGTTATGCTGATCGTCTGATCGAGGTCTGAAGCACACACAGGACGCCAGAGGATTCCCACAGCCTGTGGAACTAACCACCCAGGCTCCCAGGGGTTCCCAACTCCATGGAGATTGGGCTACATGTGCCTGGGCTTCCTGAGGAGGGAGGCTGACCTCCACAGGGACAAGACCATATCAAACATGGTCAGGTGAGCAAAAAAAAAAAATATTTCAGATAAACTGAGAGAAAAAGAAAAAAAAATATATATATATAAACTGTCCTAGGGCTAGGAGGACAGGAAAAGACTGAGGTGTGGAGGATACTGGGGTACCTAATATAGTAGGGGAAGGTAGGCTTAATTGTTTGATTGATTGTGTTTCCTGTCCTGAGGGTTAGAGGGAGGAGCTAAACCCATATGTTAAATGCTGCCATGATTAGCCAGGAAAGTGGATTTAAAAGAAGGCAGCAGCAGGATGGGAGTGTGATCTGAGGAAGCCGAATCCGAGGCGAAACTCGTCATCACGCACGTCCCGTGGTTACATCACTAAAGCTCCGCCTCCAGGAAGTGTCTGCGGTATTGTGTTTGCCGGCAACCAAACCGAACATTTGTCCAAAGAAGGACTAAGGGAGCTAAGTGACACCGTTTTATACTGTGGAAATTTTGCAGATATTAAAGTCTATTTCGTTTTCAAGCTGCTGCCGTCCTGCGTATCTTTTGATATACAAAGCGGATACAGTTGGAGCAGGCTTATCTGCTCTTCACTTGTGAGTGTACCCATAGAGAGATTGTATCCATATGCTAATTTATTTTACTGTATCACGCTATGTACTTTTCTGTTTACCTTTCATACATATGCACAAGTGATCTGAAGTAACCCAAGCGAGGGTATATACAGCTGGGTATTGTATTTACGGTATTTTTTTGTATTTTGTGTTGCACTAAAGCACTGTGATATCAGTGATATCAGCACATTTGCACTTTTGAGTATTTCACGTGTGTATTAGATAATACCACACCCACAATATTAATATTGTGAATTACTACAAGCACAAATATTTTACATTTGATCTTTAAAAATATTGCACAATTTTTGTCTTAAAGGCACAGCGCACCCTTTTTTCTATATTGTCGTTTTTGAGTGTTTTATGGGCTATTGCACTTTACAAGGGAGCTGCTTTTAAAGTTTTTTAAGTATCAGCATTTACAAATTGTAGACGTGTATTGAGCGCCTTCTGTTACTTGTTCTTTTTTGGGTTATGTGTCTTATATAAAACAATAGTAAAAAAGGCTGCGCCACAAAATGCAAAGTAAAAAATAGTAGTAATTAAAAAGTAGTAATTAAAAAGTATTTTTAATAAAAGATAGCAAAGTTCAAGTAAAGGGAGTCCAGTTGGTTAATCCTTACGTATGATCTTGGGATCTTCAAGTATGAAAAAGTGTCCACTTATATGGAAGATAAAAGAAAGGGACAAACAATAGTGCAATATGTATGGCTCAAATATGGGCATAGAAAGTAATGATGGTAGAGAACTCACATATACAAGAGCTTTAATCCAGCTCTAGGGTGAGGCGCGTACAGCGGTATAATCCCCGCTTATGGGATATGTCGTGGGTATCTCTCAGTTTCTGATGTCCAATTCTCAAATAAAGAAAGAAAGCAGCCAATAGTGCTCACTGTATAACAGTGTAGGTATAGGTTAAAATAAAAAAGTACTTACAAATAGAGAGCAGACCGACTGCTCTATGATGTCAGCATAGGTGGATTAATCCCCACCTAGGATTTCTTTAGATACAGGAACTTTCCAGGCAGATATTAAAACCAATAAAAAAGCAAAAAATATAAAATAGTAATAAAAGGCCAGGATAGAATACAAGTAGTATAATATATATATGTGTATCTAAAAAGGATAATTGGCACAAGCAAATGACCAAAATACTTTCATATTTAAAATACACAATATAAAATTTCCATAACGTGTTTCGTCAACAGACTTTATCAAATGGAATTACATACACTACCTGGCACATGGTATTATATAGGAACATAAGTGATTTGAATTTTGGCGCCAAAATTGGTACCAGCCAATAAAATTGGATTAAAATGAAATTAAATAAAACAAATTTAAAAACACATATTAAATACTCTAGCTAGATTCTTTATAGTGTCCCAACCTATTTGAGCTATAAATTTAGCGAAAACGAGCTTGGGAAAGTATAAAATTTAGCGATAGAAATATGTCACGTGACTTGCGGCACTTCCGCATTTTGGGCGTTAGACCGCACAGCCTCTTGGGAAATGTAGTAAAAAACGGCCGCGAATAGTGGCCCTATAGATTAAAACAAAGGGAATTAAATTGTATTAAAAAAACATATACAGCCATCTTAGGGAGGCAAAAAAAAAAATATAAGAAGTCATATTGGGAATGACAACTAAGAAATTAGATAATATGTTTGTATAAAAATACATTAAATAATGGCATAAAATGAAAGTACTTAACCCCTTAAAGACCAAACTTCTGGAATAAAAGGGAATCATGACATGTCACACATGTCATGTGTCCTTAAGGGGTTAAAGGGGTAACATACCAGATTTAAAACAACTGAAAAACATTGTAAATAGTGAAAAATGAAGAGAATCATTTTAAAAACTTAAAAGGTATTATACAAATGCAAGACAGATTAATATTATACAGATAAAAGGCAAATTAATATAAAAGTATAGATTTTTTGTATATGATTATAAAAAGTTGTGCAAATCAAAGTCTGCATTAAGACATGGGGTATAAGGGTCTTAAGGTTATACACCCATTCCATTTCTGTTTTTCCAAGTATCTTTTTTATATCTCCTCCACGCCAGGGGGTAGAGCATTTTTTTATTCCAATACATTTAAGTAGCTGTGGGTTTTTATTGTGCATAATAAAATGTACATATCCCATAAGCGGGGATTATACCGCCGTATGCGTCTTACCCTAGAGCTGGATAAAGCTCTTGTATATGTGAGTTCTCTACCATCATTACTTTCTATGCCCATATTTTAGCCATACATATTGCACTATTGTTTGTCCCTTTCTTTTATCTTCCATATAAGTGGACACGTTATCATACTTGAAGATCCCAAGATCATACGTAAGGATTAACCAACTGGACTCTCTTTACTTGGACTTTGCTATCTTTTATTAAAAATACTTTTTAATTACTACTTTTTAATTACTACTATTTTTTACTTTGCATTTTGTGGCGCAGCCTTTTTTACTATTGTTTTATACCTGTCTTGTTTTAAAGGGTTTTGAGGGATTCCTTTTTAAAGGGTTGCTGCCTATAAGTTGACCAGCGCTGTCTCATTGTTTTATCTTGTTATGTGTCTTATGTTCGCCCGCTGGTTTACTGACGTAATTTCTTTCCGCAGTTTCGGTTCCCCCCCAGGATTTGGATCATCGGACACTCGTATGTATACTGCGCTAAGCAGCGGTTGCGGCGGTTCGGCCTGGAGGCGAACGGTTGGGTTTCACACCTTCCAAAGCTACTGGCCTGTTGTAGACTCCGTCTCATGCTACCACTAGAGTGAAAGCACCGCCAGCATTTAGAAGTGACCAAAACATCAGCCAGGAAGCATAGGAACTGAGAAGTGGTCTGTGGTCACCACCTGCAGAACCACTCCTTTATTGGGGGTGTCATGCTAATTGCCTATAATTTCCACCTGTTTTCTATCCCATTTGCACAACAGCATGTGAAATTGATAGTCACTCAGTGTTGCTTTCTAAGTGGACAGTTTGATTTCACAGAAGTGTGATTGACTTGGAGTTACATTGTGTTGTTTAAGTGTTCCCTTTATTTTTTTGAGCAGTGTACATTTCTATTTTGTGTAAAGACACAACTACAAAGTTAAAAACCAAACACCAAAACAACGTGCCAGACAATCTACCTGTGCATGGTTAGTGTGATACAATAAGTATACATCTTAAAAATGCAATAACCCACAGAAGATGGCGAGAATTTTTTTGCAAATGGAACTTTGATTAGAATTTACTACATCGGTCACTTGTAATATGGTTTCACACCTACAACACTTGTTACACAGATCTAAGTGATAGAAAACAGATTGATATTTTCTACACTAGAAACTACCAGATAACAAGCTGCTATATTTAAACCAGTTATCAATAGCTAAGAGGTACTTAACCCCTTCAGGAAGGAGTCAATAGTGCACGTTCTGATCAAAACAAAACGTAAACAATAACTGGAATTTGCGCTATATGTCCGTAGTTCACCGTTGTCACATTAAGGGCACCCACACTTATTATATATCATTTTGTTCAGGAGAAACAGGGCTTTAATTTATCATTAACTATTAATATATGGAACATAATTTATTATCAATAACATTTTAAAAAATGTGAGAAAATTAGATTTTTTTTTTATTTGTATTTCCGTCTGACATTTTAGCTGTGAATGTCATAATACTATTTTACTGCAAATAAATGCACATATTTGTAATCAGCGATGTCTCACGAGTACAACAATACCCCCCATTAACAGGTTTTATGGTGTTTTAAAAAGTTACAGGGTCAAATATAGAACGTGCCATTTTCAAATTGAAATTTGCCAGATTAGTAATGTTACCTTTGAGACGGTGTGGTAGCCCAGGAATGAGAATTACCCCCATAATGGCATACCATTTGAAAAAGTAGACAACCCAAGGTATTGAAAGTGGGGTATGTTTATTCTTTTTAGTAGCCACTTAGTCACAAATACTGGCATCTAATGTGCCACCAGATAGGAGTGGTGTGTTAAGTAGTACTATTCTTATCAGTTTAATCCTAATGTCATGACTACTAGTGTGGTCCAGCAAGCAGAAACTATGTAAACATATACATAGGCAAGAAAAGGAAAATAAAAGGACAGAGCGTAAACCGGACCTTAGAATGGCCGGACTAATACGCTAGAGACAGAGAATGGTCAAAGGGAAAGCCAAGGTCAAGGAAGCCAGAAAATACACAATACCGTTTACACAAGCCAAGTCAGGGAAACCAGAATTCAGAATAACCAGGGAAAAGCCAAGATCAGGATACCAGGAAATCAGATTCACAATGATAAAGCACTCTCAGGAAACCAGGAACAGGAAACCACGACAGGGCAAGGTACTGGGGTGAGCTAGGGATTTAAATATCGCGCGGCGGGCCAGCAGCCGCGACACCCTGTTACATCCCCCTCATCAGGCCTTTTTTAATCGAATGTATAGCCCACTGTCAGTCCTTTTGGGATCCATCCCTCATTCAAGTTAATAAGGGTGAGGTAATCTAGACTTTTTTGACAAATAAAGTAAAATCTTAAATGTATGTTTGAAACCATCCACATCATCACAAGCATAAAGTGTTTCGACCTGAGTCTTTATCGAGGTGCATAAAAATGAATACAATTTCTCTTTAAATACCCCCTGGGAGTTTCATTAGCATATTATATCACTTCCGGTTTGGGCTGTCTACCAAATCATGCCATTCACATGGGGTGATTCACCAATGGGACAAAATATTTACAACTTGCGAATTGACATTCCCAATTTGTCATGATGATGCCGCGTCTTAGTAAACCCGTATGTGTGTGTTGTGCGTCTCATCGAGTGACGAATATCTGGTCACACCAATCTTGGGCAGCCCAAACATTTTCTGCCCGTCATGTCTTAGCCAATCCTAGATTTCCTATCATTCACATGTTTGTGGATTCACAGTGGTCATCTAGAAATTTACTATGCCCATTTTCAAAAGTCTGAGTTCATGACATATAAACATAAAACATCTGCTTGTTATGATTAATTAACATACGATTCCCCATTTAAATATATTCTATTAAGAACACTAAATCCTCTATATCCCATGAACTCGGACCAAAATGAGTCAAAAATGCATTTCTAGTGGACCATTGTAGATCCACCAACATGACCACGTGAGGACATCTAGGAGTGGTATATATATGGTATATATATATATCCTGAGACGGGGGTTGTACCATCTGTGCAATCCCCGTAAAGATTTAATAGCTCCTTAACATGTGAGTGTGTTTTTTGGCATATTCCCTTAACTCTCACTTTGTAATTACATATTACATTATTGTTTGTTCCTAGTTTTTTTGGAGAGTCACATAGCTGAATCTATATTGGCTTGTTTATGTGATTGCACTTAGGTGTTAATTCCCTTTCCATATTTTCTTGTTTGCTTTTGGTGCGATTTATCTATTTTGCTTTGCTTTATTGCCAAAGTTATTCACTAAAGTGAGAATTGTCTGGAATTCGAGGTGAATTTCAAATAGATTTGAAAATAAGACAAATTCACTAAATCAATTCTCTGTTAAGTTTGGCTATTTTGGCCAATCATATGAAATTGACTTTGAATTCCCAGTAATTCTCCTTTTATTGAGAAAACCTTAACTTTTTCACAGCGCAAAAAGTACCTTCCATCGGAGAGTTAAACGCAAGCCTTAATAAGCTGGAAGTCATTGAGTTTTAGAACACTAAATACTGTGATTTGAAAGTCTGCAGATATTACACAAATTCTTCAGTATGTCTTTAGCTTTCACTTGCCAGGTGCAGCACTGAGATTATTTGGATTACCGTATTAAGCCCTCTGGTAATACAGACACACGTGGTGTAGTAAAGTGACTCATTCTGCAATCCTGTTATCTGAAAAATGCAAGCCACAAAAATGGTATTCTCTGTAGTATGGACAATATGTGAACTGGATTCAGATCGGTCACTCCACTGCGGAATATGAAGATGAGAAATATATCGATGGGGTGCTCCGGTGAAAGAAAGTGTTTCTCTTAAAGGGAAGATGAGAAAATGAAAACATGTTCAGAAGAAACCTATACTCTTATACTCTCAAAAAAATGCCATCTGCTTGAGGGAGGAACTCTAGCAAGTCTAGCAAGTAATGTTCCATGTGGTATGGGAGAACCTAAAGGCAAATGTAATATTTTCCCATAATAATAATTTAAATAATAATAATGTTATTGTTATTATTATTATTATTCATAATGCTAAATATAATGTTTAACATGCCACTATAATTTAAAATACTTTTTAGTGTGTTTACCAAATAATAATGTTCTGTATCTGTAATATTCACAGAAGTACATGATTAAGCATTGTTGAGTTCAGGAACACATCCACCACTGTTGTTTTCATGTAATTTGCAGGAATAGAAGGGGCAATACATGTCAGGAATAGATAAATGTATAATCTATGCATGTTCCTGTGTGTTATGGACTGAGCTAGTTGGGTTGTTGTCCAGACACCTAGTAATCAAAAGGGATCCATCTCATTGGACTTCTCGTATCAATTGATTGTGACGAATAATTACTGAGCAGGAGATTTGAGGATGATTTTCCGTTTGCTCCACCCCCTGGGTTGTTTCCATAAACTAACCCTTTAAGGACACTAGTCATTGATATGGTGGCAGCAATGGACCAGATTATCACAACAGTCTTGAGGCTAAGAAAAAGAAAATACATAAAAAAAAGTCACACCAAGAGCAAAATTGTCTCCCTTCACTGTGCTCTGACTTTGGAAACATAATTGATTAAGAAAGGTTAAATAATTATGAAAAAATAGAAAACTCTATTAGCTCTAAAATACATTATTTTTGGAAATAAGACATACCCAGATCAAAATCCAAAGAATTTTGCAAGTTCTATGTACCTCTTACAAGTGTTTACTTATGTTAAAAGAGCATAAATGAAATATAGAAACAGATGCATAGAAGCCTATATACGCAGATTGATTGTTGCATTGGGTTTTGGTTATAGGTTAAGCATAAATATAGGAACATGACATAAGTTATCTTCATCATCTTGTCATCATGATCACAACCTGTCAAAATTCCACAAACCTAGAAGTAGGGTTCAGTCTGTGCGACTGCTCTGGGACCCAAAGCAGGACCCAAAGCTAGGATAGCCTAGCACTGGAAGTTTCACCATTGAGTTTGTCAAGCTGTTGCAGGTAATGGGCCCTCCAGAGTCCAGGGCCAAGAGCGCTAGTGGGGCCCAGTCTAGCTGGTAATGGGTCCTCTGAAGTCCAGACAGTAATCGGGTAATGGGCTTCTGAGCACACTGCACAGAGCCATTGGTCAGTCAGAGGCCCCTGCCTCCTACTGTCTTTCAAAGACAGAAGGAGACAGGCCCTCCAAGTGGGCCACAATCAGGTGAAAAGTGGATTACTTGCCTCAGAGCCGGAGGAGGTTATGTTTTAGTATAAGACACAATAAATAGTCTGGGGTTGCTGTATCTCCCCTGCAGAAGAAGCTGACCTGCATTTTAAATTTGTACTGTCCTTATGGGTGGAGTCTGTCCAATACGCAAACAGTTTAAGTTATCTCTGTAATGGCACATGGTGAGCTAAAACTAGCTTAAAAACTTTGTGAAGAAAGCCCAAAGATCAAGATAATTGAGCTGTTGTCCACTCTCAGAATTCTCTTGAACCAGGTTTTTTTTTTTGCTCTCCCGATGCTAGAAGGTAATCCAAATGTGGACCACTCTTCCAAGAAGGGTATTGGCTCTACCTCACTAACGAAAGTATTCTCTTGCTTCCTGTTTTCTCTTAGTGCTCTCTCTGTACAGGCTTGAGTTTAAACTAGCCTTGTACATAATTCAATAGCAGATTCACATGGTTTCTATCAGCTCATTTAGCAGTTCTACTCAGCATACCTGTTGTGAAGAAGAGCAGCTGGAGGCTAAACTGCATAGGAACATCTACTTGATGTTTATATTTATTTTAGCTGTTTATAAGGTTAAATATATGATCTACCCCCTTGTATAGGGGCAGGGCAGAAGTTATTTTGAAACAATCACTTATCTGTTACACATGTACATGTGTGCACCACAGGTATAGATGTTTATTTATTTATTTTTTTGTGTAAATTCGGGGTGCTTTTAAGACTTACTTGTAGGTTAATAAAGATCAATTGATCAGTTTTTAGACTTATTCTTGTAACCATTTTACCCACGAGTACTTAAGGAGCTAAGTGGGGATATAAGTGAACCTCTGTATTTAATCTTTCAAGATTTTGTTTCAGATATTGTACTGGAGTATTGGAGGAAGGCAGATGATGTTCCTATATTTAAAAAAGGGTTCAAAATCCTTGCCTGGAAATTATAGATCTGTGAGTTTAACTTCTGTGACTGGGAAAATATTTGAAGGGCTATTAAGGGATAATATTCAGGAATTCATTGGGAAGAACTTCGCTGTTAGCAATAATCAGCATGGTTTTATGAAACATAGGTCATGTAAAACTAACCTAATTGCATTCTACGAAGAAGTAGGTAGAAGTATAGATCAGGTTGTTGCAGTAGATGTGATCTACTTGGATTTTGCCAAGGCATTTGATACGGTTCCTCACAATAGGTTAGACTTCAAACTAAAAGAAATTGGTCTAGATGAATATTCTTGTTCTTGGGTAGAACATTGGCTTAAGAGCAGGAATATTCATCTAGACTAATTTATTTTAGTTTGAAGTCTAACCTATTGCGAGGAACCGTATCAAATGCCTTGGCAAAATCCAAGTAGATCACATCTACTGCAACAACCTGATCTATACTTCTACCTACTTCTTCGTAGAATGCAATTAGGTTAGTTTTACATGACCTATGTTTCATAAAACCATGCTGATTATTGCTAACAACGAAGTTCTTCCCAATGAATTCCTGAATATTATCCCTTAATAGCCCTTCAAATATTGATGGAAAACAAACGGGTGTGGCAAATAAAACAAACATTTAAATGAATCCAAGAGACTGGGAAATCCAGGGACTGACTATAGGAATGAACCCAGAAATCCCAGCATAAAGAAAACCAAAAAAACAAGAAAAACTAAACAAGAATTGTAACAAGAGTACTGGATACCAGAAGCCAAGGCCAGACATCTCCACAGAACAGAGCAGGATGTGACATACTGCTTCTATTTAACATATTTATAAATGATCTTGCAATAGGCATTGAAAGCCATGTTTTAGTGTTTGCAGATGACACAAAACTTTGTAAAGTAATACAATGTGAGCAGGATATTGCTTTGCTGTAGAGGGATTTAGATAGATTGGGGGACTGTGCACTAAAATAGCAGATTAAATTTATTGTAGAGAAATGCAAAGTTATGCACTTCGGGGTCAAGAATGCACAAGCAACTTGCACCCTAAATGGTAGTGAATTAGAGATAACAACACACAAGAAGGATTTGGGAATTGTTATAGACAACAAATTAGGCAGCAATATGCAATGTCAATCTGCAGTTGCTAAAGCCAGTAAGGTTTTGTCGTGTATAAAAAGGGGCATAAATTCTCGGGATGAAAATTTAATTTTGCCTCTTTATAAATAGCTGGTAAGAGCACATATTGAATATGCTGTGCATATCATGGCACTAGAAAAAGTACAGAGACGAGCACCTCAGACAGGATTTGATATCATTATTCAAATATATTTGGGGCCAGTACAAACCATTATCTGGAAATCTATTTATAAACAGGACTATACATAGGACAGGGGGTCACAAATTTAGGCTGGAAGAAAGGAGATTTCATCTAAGGCAAAGAAAAGGGTTTTTTACAGTAAGAATGTATTGGACCGTTTCACTTACAAGAGGATAAAACCCAGTTTAGGCTATATCCCCCTTTTCCAGATGCACAGGCAGCTACTGCAAACACCGTTCTCCCGACTGGAACCACACGAACACTCCGAACTGGAACAGCTGAACAAGAAAAGCATACAATCCGCTTACACTCCTGGCAGTCAGCTTACAATCCAATTCCCCCCAAGAACGAGACGACACTTCATTTTGAGGGTAAAACAGGAACTCTGGACTGGGACACCCAGTCTGGCTTTTATTACAAACAAGTACATACAGGGCACTCCCAGGGGGAGGATGAAATTAACCACTCACAGGGATGTACCTCCCACACATTTCCTCCCCTTAGATTAGCACTTAATATAATTATACCGTACACCCTTTTCCCCAATTCCTGGATGTACCCCAAATACATATGCTACACCTCCAAAACAGGTATCCCCTGATAGCCCTTATTCAGGGGGACAACATATTCAAGAATCAGGTCATTCGGATGAATGGTTCGGGAGATATGAGGTTCCAAAGATTTGACCGACCGCATGGGTAAAGTATCCGAAAACAGTTCCATGCATTTTGGCCCTGCGGTCGGTCACAAACAAGTGAATGAAACAGACGAATTACTGGTGTTATAGAGACTAAGGGGGATTCGCATGAATCCCCTAGTTCGTACGTTTCTTTCTACCGAACGGCGGGCCGTTCGGTAGTTTCCCCACGAAATCCTGGAAGTTTGGAGGTCTCAGCGGTGTTTGCCTAGTCAAGTGTCCGATTTCAGTTCCAGACACTCAACGGCAAAACACCGCTGTTCGGTAGTTAAAGATGGCCGCCGCCATGTGTTTGTTTCCCGAATGGCGGCCACCCAGAGGACAAAGACCACACTACACTGATTGCCAATTACCCGTTTGCAACATTGTTGCAAACGGTAATTGGAGGCACACTTAGTCCTGCCGGTCAGTGCCCTGGTTAGTCCAGCAACCCACCCACAAAACAGAAATGGTGGCAGCGGTGGGATGGCGTCCTAGTGCGAGGAGAAGCAGCTCAGAGACACCGGTAACGTGTGGAGTTATGCAGCATCCCTATCTTCAGCACCATAATGGAACCAGCAGTGGCTACAGCAAGCATGGCGTATAGCTACTCCGTACTAGAGTTTGGCACGATGGTAGGGTTGCGCCTGAAGTTTTACGGACCCAATCCAGAGGAGAAATACGTGCGGTTCGTGTGGGACATGGTGACCCGGAACCTACAACACAGGGCGTTGAGGGAAGGCCAGTGGGCACGTTGGGAGAAACTCCAGCCACAGGTAGAGTGGGACGAGGAAGAAACCGAGGTGGCCGGTGGAGATGGGACCGAGGTCTCTCTACCGGCCCTACAGGGATGCTGGGCACCCGGCCCAGATCCCCAGCGGCAGTATGTTTTACAGGGAGGGGAGACAGACGGTCTCACTCCCCAGCGGCAGAATGTGTTATTGGAGGAAGAGACAACCGGTCTCCATCCCCAACAGCAACCAGAGGTACCCGAGGTAGAGGACCTCATAGACTGGTCCTGGGAGGACCCCCTGCAGGCAGGTGGAGATGGGACCGAGATCTCTCCACCGGCCCTACTGGGATGCTGGGCAACCGGCCCAGATCCCCAACTAGAGCTGGAGTTACAGAAAGTGGAGAGCATCGACCTCCCCCCCCCCAGCAGCAGCCGGAGTACCAGGGGGAGGTAAGTGATATTTCTCCTCCCCAGTCAACTCCTTTGTTCCCTGACCCCCCAGCAGAAGAGCTGGCAACTGGGCAGAGCGCCGCTGGCCTCTGTCCTCCCTTGTTTCCTTCCCCTGAGCCTGACTTTCTACAGGCTGCCTCAGCGGAAGAGCTGGCAACTGGGCAGAGCGCCGCTGGCCTCTGTCCTTCCTTTTTTCCTTACCCTGAGACTACCCCAGCTCTGACCCCGGAGCAGAGCACATCGGGCATCTGGCCCCCAAGTACTCACAGCCATTTGCCCAGGGTGCCACAGTTTCACCCCACAACTTGGGACCTACAGGCCAGTATGACTTATTGTTGGGGGGCTATTCTGTGAATTCTTTATTGTGGGGGGGGCTACACTGCTAAATTTGTTTTGTGGGTTAGACCCTCTGTGAACTATGTACCGTGGGTGGGCCATTCTGTGAATTCTTTATTGTGGGGGGGCTACACTGCTAAATTTGTTTTGTGGGTGGGCTACTCTGCTAATTTTGTTTTATGGGTGGGCTGCCTGACTAATCTAGGTACTGACCGGCAGAAGGTCAGGTACCTGGTTAGTCTACCCCCGAATGGGAAGATATGTAGAGAAAGCCACTTCGCCACTGTGGTTTGGAGGGGGCTGCTTGCCCGCCTCTTACCCTGTGACTACGGTCCCTGGGCGATTTGGCCCTTTATGCACGGTATTTGGGCATACTGTGGGTTATTGGGCTGCCCCAGGATTATGGGCCCTCTCATCAGCCCATACGAAACTTAAACCCCATGGCGTTTGAACTGTGTTTGTGGCATCTAAACGCTGTTTGGATATGTTGAGCGCTCAGATCCAAGCCATCTGGGGATGGGTTGAATGTGGGGGTTCTGTTTAGTATAACAGGAGTTATGTATTTTTATGTCTTTTGGTGGTTGCTGGTAACATGTGCTTAATGGAGGCTGTGTTTGTCCCTGGATATAATTAAATCAGCTTCTCCATTGTCTCCAGGATAGAGGATTCTGGGGAACTAGTTTGAGCTTCTAAAAACCATGCTTCCAGAAGGTCAAATGCACATTTGTACTAACTTTTGAACCCCTGGTCCAATTCGTATGATTTTTGAGTATGTTGTTCCCCCGAATGGATTGATTGTGTATATGTATTTTTATGCGAATGTGATGTATATTTTGGGAGTTATGAATGTTGTGTAAAAACTGTATTTTCCCTACCTAGGATAATTGTGTTTTCCTGTGTGTACAGATAATTAGTTTACAGGTAGAGGGGAGGGCTATGTGTGGGATGTAACTATTGTGTGATTGGTTAATGTAGGTTACTGTGTGTGTCCCTCCCCTTCATGGGAGCACCTAATAAAAAGGGCTGCAAGCTAGCAGCCAGAGAGTTCTATTTTTACCCTCAACTTGAGTCCTGTCTCTTATTGGGGGAATCTGCTACAAGGGATTGCTATGCTAGGCATATAACCCTTGCTATAATCACTGAGCCCTTGTAAGAGCTTGTTCCTGCTTCGTTCTGAAGGGAGATAGCTGCAGCCTGCGGTGCTTATGGTGTCTGGTGGAGTGCTTGGAGTCCTCTGGAAGCGCTAGGAGCATCTTTCAACGGAGGTACCCAGTCGGGGTGCCAGTGGATCCGTTACAAAGAGTAATAAGGATGTGGAATTCTCTGCCTGAAGATGTAGTTTTATCAGAGTCCATACAGATGTTTAAACAGCAGTTGGATAAATATTTCCAAAAACATAACATACAGGGATGGTGAGTATTTTTTATTTATTTAGAGATATTGCAATGTATACAGTAGATATCAAGTCCTGGTTTACATTTGGGTTATTTCACTTTCATGCACCGTGCCAAGTTGACCCCATTGACCTTTAATGGTGTCTTACATTATAAGGTAGACAATGTCCTGGGTGACTGTCATTCAGTGGGGTCAATATTAATTTGGTGTTCCGTTTTTGTAATTATTTAGTAATTAAAACTTAAAGGCTATTCTACAGTCAATGTGATCCTGTCTCAAAAAAAAATATTTTCAGTATTAAAAGAAATATGAAAGTAATTTCTCTAAATAAAATGTCAATAGAGACTTTTTGGCATAAAGGTTTCCTAGAATTAACAGAAGAAAAATAGAAACTTAACAACACAGAAACCAATTTTTTTTTTGTTTTTTTTTTGTGATTTAGTCGGGGGAGATGTACAGTTTTTAGTATTGTCTATTCTCTACATTACACGTTACGAAGCTCTGAAACATCCTGCTCTGGTCAGTAATGTGTGAAATAGGACCTTGTTTGACAGTTAATAACTACTTTTATTGATAACTGTTAAGAGCTCACTAAATATTTGAGTGTATTCTTTTTTATTTTTGAAGGGCAGTATGATGTTCATATCTCCCACCACTCTTTGTAGATCGGATAACCACTAACAGATAAGAGAAGGGTAAGACATGCCAATTTTAGTTTAAATGTCTATTTTCTGAGGTCCATAAAAGTTATGTTTTCTTAAATTCACTTTGGGCAGTGGGAATACACCCAGGGACATGACACTAGAAGCAGAGGCACTAATTATGATGATTATGAAAACTCAAATAAATTTGCTCAGGACAGCAAGAAAATGTGTATTTGTACTGTGCATACTTAGTCATGCTTAGAACTTCACATTTTCATGGTGGTGTATGGAAAAGAGCTACCTGTATTTGTGGCTGTTGAGGAAACAAAACAGCTTTACAATGTCAGGTGATAAGCCTGAAATGTATTGATTAACATGTGTAGCCTTGTGGACAATAATCACTAATAAACACCTTCAACTTCTGAATGAAGGAATGTATTCATAACAAGATAACACTATATAGAAACAGAATTCAGACTGAGTTAGTAGATACATATATAATTGAATTCCTCATAATTCCTCATATACTAGACATCTATATACTCATTCCAGACCTGGGCTAGTAATTGGTATATAGGCATGCACATCATTTGTATGTACCTCATGTTGTACACCAAGCACAATGATTATCTTTGCGACTGATTCTTGTCTTCTCTCCCACAGCGGGATTGCATGCTCCCGAGGCCGCAAGAGCGCACAGTAACTATCTGTCTGCAAAGCAGGAGAGCCCCTTCATTCCTGCTCGCAGTGCCAGAGGAGCGTCTGGCCTGATTGAGCAGAGAAGAGCAGGGCTGGAACTGGAGGACGGTGGGTCATCTTAAGGAAGGGGAAGAGTAGCTTGGGCGACCTTCCTGTGTAGTGTGTTAAATTGGGGAGGGGGCAGTGTATTAATTTGAGGTAGGGTACAGTGTATTAATTTAGGGGAAAGGGCAGTGTATTAGAGTGGTAAAAGGGGGCCAGTGTATTAGAGTGGTGGGAGGGAGCAGTGTGTTAAATTGAGGGGTGGGAGGGCAGTGTATTAAATAAGAGTGGTGGGAGTGGGGACAGTGTTTTCAATTAGACTGGAGGGAGGGGCAGTGTATTAGATTAAGGGGCAGTGTATTAGATTGGGTGGAGGGGCAGTGTATTAGAATTAAGGGGCAGTGTATTAGATTGGGTTGAGGGGGCATTGTATAAAAGTGGAGGGAGGGGGCAGTGTATTGGATTTGTGGGCAGTGTATTAGAATTAAGGAGGGGGCAGTGTATTGAATTTGTGGGCAGTGTATTAGAATGGGCGGAGGGGGCTTTTGTGTTAGATTGGGACTTCAGAGAGGCGCTGAGTGCTCCCCATGGAGATGCTTTTTGGTTGCGCAACTCTTTTGCCACACATGCACAATAGCCTCCCAATGCTTTCCTATGGTAAAGCATTGGGTTGACTGAGATCATCAAGTTTGACAATCTTAGCAAAAGTAAAGAACGCACTCATAGGACTTCAAAATCAACAACATAACATCATTTGTTTTTTTACAGCTGTGCAACAGCATACATTCGCCATTCACCAAACTTTTTTTCAATATGTCAAGGTAGTTGGACTAAAACATTGGTTATACGCAAATGCATTTCTTAAAATAAATTCACACTTTTGTTTACTTTGAAGCCCTATTGTACTTTTTTTAAATAAACCTTCGTTTCAATGAAAACTGAAGTTTTTGTTTTTTCGCAGCCAACGTAAACTGTTTATTTGGCCTGTGTTAGCCTTTGAGTTTGACATGCTTGTTGTACCCAGTCCATGTGTAAATGTTTTGACACAGCTTTTGAAGAAGCCAGAGCCACCTTATCATTCCTTAATGTACTTTATTTGCCTTGTATTTAAACATATCCAGATCACTATTATCATCCTATATTTAGTAAGTGCCAACACATTCTGTAGCACTGTAAATGGGTAGAATTGATACATGTAAAAAGACAAAGGTACAAAACATCTGAGACAAAACAAAATTTAACTTACAAATACAGGAGGAGTTGTGGGTCCTATTCCCATTGTATTTTATAATCTGATAGGACCGGCAGGGTGAGAGACAGTTAGTGGGAGCTGCAAAGGTGAGAATTATATTAATACAGAGTGAGATAAGGGCATTTGTTTAAGTGGAATGCGTTTGTTACTGAGTTGAGTAGTAGGCATTCCTAAACTAAAAGTCATTAGGGAGTGCTTAAAGGAAGGCTGACTGTGGGAACATCTGACAGTGCTGGAAAGTGCCTTCCAGAGGGTTGAGACCACACAAGTGAAGTCCTACAGTCCAGTATTTGAAGAGGTGATAATCAAAGATGCAAGAAGCAGGTACTGTTAGACCTTAGGGGCTGGCAGTTCCACAAGGTTGATGTGTTCTATTCTGTCTAATCCTGTATATTGCCTGTGTACCCAACATTGATTCCAAACCAGTCATTAAATTGTTATATCACATTCTCAAACAATGTCCTCACTAGAAGCATCCAGCTCAACCTGATGTGCATTCTAATTCCTTCTTTTTCATTTTCTTCACCCGTTCAGTGGAAGCTTCAGATGGAGGCATGAGAAGAAGGGAGGTGATTTCAGGACACAAAATTAGATAATAATAATTTCTAACATGTGCCACGAGATGGAGCTCTACTGTGGTTCACTCTACATTTGGTGAAATAGTTGAGCAACATGAAAACAGCAAAGCACAACTTTGTTATATCTCAGAGGCAAAATGGCTGCACAGCAAGAGAGAGAGAGGAAGTGAGGCAAGACAAGACGATCATGTACTTCCTCTTCAGCATCATAGAGACTATAGAAGTCAGACATTTAAACCTTACAGGCAACAGTAAGTCCTCAAACACAGTCAGATTAGATACTAGCCATTATTACTAACAATAAGTAGCAATTTAATGGTTGATAATAACATCTAAGCCCACAGACAAGCTTGAAAACTAACAATAACGCTCAACGTTTCTCTGCTATTTGATACTGCTATTCAACTGTTTATACATTAAAATAAAATAAAACAAAGAAAGCAAACATCACTAAATGAAAAATAAAATAAAAAAAGTTAAGATATGTACATGGACTACACAGAGTCTCTGAAATAATACTATGCATGATGTTACTTTATACCATATGTGTATGTTGTTTTTTTACAACATGATTAATTCACTGCCCTCTCTGCATGCTATGCTGAAGATAAGTGCATGAGAATCTATCTGTCCCCTGGGTGCTCTATTCTCTCGTGAAGAAAGCGACAGAAAGGAACTGACATTGCTAATGTTCAGTGAAATCTCTTGTATTGCCTTAAGTAGTTTACATCGGTAATTTCTTGTGTACAGGATGCAAAATACAAGTGTCAAGCTATAGGTCGTTGACTTTACAATAGGCCACATACATTATTTCCTTGTCTTTGTTCAACAATACGGAGGAGTTGACTGCCGTTGGACATACTGCGAAGGAAATGAAAAACTGTCACTAGGTATGGCAGAACATTATGATTCTATTGTACAGAGACGTCAACTGCAAGCAGAATAAATACATAAATTAAGGTTTATGATCTAATTCTAAATCCAGTTGCTTATTCGTCATTTCTTGGAATTGTTTGCCTCAATGCCATGTGCCAAAAGTACACAGATGTTTGCACTCATCTTATAAAAAGGTTAAATCTTTAAAAGATTATTTTTTTAAAGATTTTTAATGTTTCTCAAAAATAAAATATTATTTGTAATATATATATATATATATATATATATATATATGTAAGCAACACGTATTTCCCCCCAAAAGTATAGAAATAGCTTTCTCTCCCTTTCTTTCTCTCTCTCCCTTTCTCTCTCTCTCTCTCTCTCTCTCTCTCTCTCGACTCTATTCATATTTTTCCTATGGACTGTCATATGTATGTATATATACACTGAACAAAATTATAAACGCAACACTTTTGTTTTTGCCCCCATTTTTCATGAGCTGAACTCAAAGATCTAAGACATTTTCTATGTACACAAATGGCCTATTTCTCCCAAATATTGTTCACAAATCTGTCTAAATCTGTTTTAGTGAGCACTTCTCCTTTGCTGAGATAATCCATCCACCTCACAGGTGTGGCATATCAAGATGCTGATTAGACAGCATGATTATTGCACAGGTGTGCCTTAGGCTGGCCACAATAAAAGGCCACTCTAAAATGTGCAGTTTTATCACACAGCAAAACATAATGCGTTTATAATTTTGTTCAGTGTATAAGTATGTATGTCTTACTGACCACCGAGGTGAGACCCCTTTGGGGGATTTGATCATATGCATTTGGCCCGTTAGATTGGCAAGGATATTTAATTAAAGTTTACCGGTAATTAGGTTTTATACTGTATGACACTATGTGGTATTTCTGTGTTATTTTATTGTTCTGTTTGTTATATTAATTAACATTTATAAAGTTTATAATTAAAGATGGACGTGTTATGCAGTATTTGTATGTTATCATTTTATATGTTATAATAAATGCTGTGGCCTGTTTCTTCCAAATTTGGACTTTGTTTTTATGGGGGTTTTGGGTGGATTTGGTTGTATTGCTTATTGTCATCCAGTCCCCACTATGTCCATACATGTTCCTAAACAATTATGAATGGAAAATAGCCATTATTTTTTTATACATTTCTTTTGAAATCAGAAAGGATGTTTTAGATACAAGTTGTTGTTTTTTTAATCTAAAAAAAAAAAAATGTTTTGACTAAAAATGAAAAACTTGCAATGAAAAGGGAAGATAAAGTCAGAAAAGATGAATTTCTTTAAAAGGAAAAAAAAACAGAACAAAATGTCATGAACTATATATTATAGATAGTCCAGTCATTACATTAGTGGGTTTTTGTAAATTCATTATTTGTTCTTTTGTGTATCTGATTATTTCAAGATTTATTTTATTTCTATATTTAAAAATTTCTCCATCAAATACATTAGCATCTTTAATAACATGGTTATGAGTCCTTCGTCTGCCACTTGTAGGAACAAATCCCTGATTATAATTGAATGTGCTGTTTACCTATTAAAAAGTCCCATTAAGAGAACAAAGAATTATGTCTTTGCTGTTTTTTTTTTTAACTCAAGTCTATTAACAGACAAATTAAATATGAAAAAGATGTATAAAATATAATGATTTCATTAAAAGTAAATACAATTATATAACTTCATTTTAGCAAAAAGAACAATTAAATAAATATATTAAGTCATGCATATTACTAATGAAGCTTTTCATTTTAACAATTCAAATTCTGCAAAAAATTGTGTGTGTGTGTGTGTGTGTGTAAAAACCAGATGTAAAAGATGCCAAATTGATAACTTTTACATTGTGTTGGTGCAATGAATTCTAGAATTTAGTAGACAGTCACATACACACAGACAATCACACACACACAGGCAGTCACAAACACACACAGTTACAGACAGTCACCCACATACACACACACACACACAGTTGCAGACAGTGTACAGACAGAGCTGTATTGAAATCCCAGCACCCCTGAAGCCATAGCACCATGTACAGACGCACAGCTTGCACACCCTTAAGGCCGGCCCTAATTGGTGGCATAGCAGACTAGCCGGCTGGCTGCCATTGATCTGCTGACCGCCCATAAACTTTCCAGTGGGAATGGGACTGCGGAATGACTTGTAACCTTGGGTCTCATCCATGATTCTCACTGCTTGAATCAGGGATGATGTGGATCAACAGGGACTCTGTCCAGTACCACAATCCCTGCCGCCCATGAGAGGGAAACTAAGACACACCCCAGCTCCAGCCTCCAGATGTACACTGTAAGTCCAAGTTGTCACTTTAATCATTTGTAGTGTGTTTAATGAAGTGATATGTACACTCACAGACACCATATACCCCATACCCAGTCACCCCACATACCACTACCCCACAAACAGCAGACAAAGCCTCCACACAAATCTTCTCCACATGAATGGGACAAAACAATGATTGAACCAGCGCCTTCAGCTCTGCCCAGAGAAGGATTACAATTCCACTGGGCTGTTGTTAAACTGGCAGGCATAGTGACCTTCATATATTTTGATAAGTGAATCTAAATGGGTCAGCTGAACTACATAATTAATTAGCCTCTGCTATGCAGAGATTTATAGGATATGCATAATGCAGCTAAGAAAAGTCAAAATTTATGAAGACACATAAGGTTCTGTTAGTAAATTTTATTGAGTGCATATCCATTGTGCAAATAAACAAAACACACATGGTCTTTCACAAATCAATGGAACATATTTTAATAGTAGTGTCATTCATGTGTTTTAATAAGTGAATTTGCATGGGGCAAACATAGAAGTAAAATTTTAGACTGAACTGAAAAGCAACGATTTAGAGAATTTTAATTTAGCTGAGAATTTGCATGACGACTATATGGGCAGGTGGAGATTCCCCAAAACCCCATACCCACCCCTGTTACCATTAAAACGCTGACACTCAGAGGTATGGGTCAATATATCCACAGCTTTATTGAAGACATCATATATATAATAATAACCTTTTATAAAATATCAACTGAACATGTAAAGTCATTGCCCCGCCCCTCCACCCATACATCACCATAAATACCCGTCTGTCATAAATAAAGGCAATGACCCATACAATAAACATTTCTATAACAGTGAAATCACACATAAATATATACATAAATAAAGTGCAACATGATGCTTCTTAACTGCCTCCTGGTAGGGGTATACTCTGATACCCCAGCACCTCCAAGGTTCTGAGCCACCGACGGGCTCGAAACCCACCAACATTATACCAACATTTTTAACGAACCAATTTGTAACCAATCAACCAACTTTCTTAACTCTTCTTAATTTGACCATAGACCATATTTTCCCTTTCCTTACTCTCACCATCCCCGTCGCTGTGACCAAGCGAGGCTGCAACCCTGGATCCTAAATCAAGGGATTGAGGGACCAACCCAGACTGGTGAGCAAATTAGTTGTGGCAAAATCAAGATGGCCACCATATATATACCATGTCTGCCCCCATCCTTACCAGCCAATCCTAGCCATCCCCACCTAAGCCCGCCTCCTAGCCCTGTCAAGGCCTCCATTCCACTTTAGCTATGCTTGCTCCATGGTGCTACAATTTCTTCACCAATTCCCCATAATTATAAGATTATTTTATATGAAGAGTATTTACATTAATATTGCTAAGGCTAAACTGTAAATGAAAAATCTATGGGAATTGGAGGCACATACAAAACTTGCATTTCTAAGTGGTTCTGCTGCAGTAAAGACCACAATCCATACAAAATACAGATTAAGGAACAGCGCACACACAAAACAAAAATACAGTTTTAAATTTTACAAAGCTATTTAACTATCTCAGCAAACAAATGTGCTGATTCAGTTCCACTCCGTTACTTCACCCCAATATTGGTGGGTCCTACACTAATTTGAACATGGGAGATATACATACTATCTCGCAATACTTACTGCTTAAACTGTTTCCAGAGACTCCTCAATTTATGCTTTTAAATTAGTGTAGGACCCGCTGATATAGGATTGCTGTAACGTAATGGCTGGCTTAACACAATATGACAATATGGTGGAACTGAATCCCCATATTCATTTGCTAAGTGTGGCGAAACCAACTTCGCCACTGTGAACTGGAGAGGCCTGGTTGCTAGCCTCCTGCCCGCTGACTATGGCCCCTGGACATATTGCACTTTAAAAACTATAATTGGGCATGTAATAATTTATGTTGCTGCTACTGGCCCTTTAAAATCAGCGATGGACATTTTGGGACTAATGTCCCTTTAAGACTTTGTAACATATCACAGTAATACTGTCTTAAATATTATGTAGGTATTTATGTGTTCAGTTAAACTGGGGATATGTAGAAATGTGTGTTTTATGTGTTAAATGTATCAGTATGTAATTTTATGTCTTTTACTGTCTTTTTGCAACCATGTGGTTAATGGAGTCTGACTCTAGTCCTAGATAATTGGATTACTTCTCCAATTATCTCCAGGGCAGAAGGGAGGAAGCCGGGATGCATTGTGGGGGGTGTTTTACTTCTGTTTGAGCCAGATTGTGCCATGCTGCAAGCCAGGGCCCAAAAGATACTTTTAGTAACTTTTAAACCCCTGTTCGGATTCATGCCATTTTTTAATATGTTGTTTCCCTGAATGGATTGATTGTGGATATGTATTTTTATGTGAATGTGATGTATGGTTTTAAAGTTATGAAAGTTGTGTAAAAGTATATTTTACTCTGTATGCATAATGGGATTATGTGTCACACTAAGGGGAGGGGATGTGTGGGAGGTAACATCTATGTCATTGGTTCTTTTATGCCTCCCCCTGGGTGTGGCCTGTATGTGTGAGTTGGAAATAAAAGCCAGACTGGGTGTCCCAGTCTAGAGTTCCTGCTTAACCCTCAAAATGAAGTGTCGTCTCGTTATTGGGGGGGATTGGATTGTAAGCTGACTGCCAAGAGTGTAAGCGGATTGTATGCTTTTCTTGTTCAGCTGTTCCAGTTCGGAGTGTTATTTCGTATCCAGATCGGGAGTTTGGTGTGCTGCAATAGCTGTGCCTGTCTCTAGAAAAGGGGATTATCGCCTAAACGGATTTTTCCCCTTTTATGCAGAAACGGTCCGTTACAATTGGTGGCAAGCGGCGGGATCGTTCCTACAACCAGAGGGACAGCTACAGACAACACCATTCCTGGATTACAAAGTGAGGGCAACGCCAGTACCCGTACAGCGCCCCTATCTACAAGGAACCAACTGCAGCAGAGCAAGCATGGCACCCAGCTACACTCAAGAGGCGTATGACAGAGAGGTCACCGCGGTGCTGGCTTTATGCGGACCCAACCTCTCAGAGGATCTAGTACAGCGTGTGAAGAAAGCAGTGCGAGAGTACTTGCCGTGGGAATCAGAGAGGGCCAGGGGGTTTGCAGTCCTCCCTCCCCAGCGGCAGTGTGTGCCCCAGGGAGCTGATGGTGTCGTCCATCCTCCCCAGCAGCCGTGTGTGTCCCAGGGAGCCGAAGGTGCAGTCCTTCCTCCCCAGCGGCAGGCTGAGTTACAGGGGGCAGAGGTTGTTGTTCCTGCCCCCCAGCAGCAAAGTGATATGCCAAGAAGGCAGTGTGAAGTGAAGGGAGAGGAGAGCAGCGTCCTCCCTCCCCAGCGGCAGTGTGTGCCCCAGGGAGCTGATGGTGTCGTCCATCCTCCCCAGCAGCCGTGTGTGTCCCAGGGAGCCGAAGGTGCAGTCCTTCCTCCCCAGCGGCAGGCTGAGTTACAGGGGGCAGAGGTTGTTGTTCCTGCCCCCCAGCAGCAAAGTGATATGCCAAGAAGGCAGTGTGAAGCGAAGGGAGAGGAGAGCAGCGTCCTCCCTCCCCAGCGGCAGTGTGTGCCCCAGGGAGCTGATGGTGTCATCCATCCTCCCCAGCAGCCGTGTGTGTCCCAGGGAGCCGAAGGTGCAGTCCTTCCTCCCCAGCGGCAGGCTGAGTTACAGGGGGCAGAGGTTGTTGTTCCTGCCCCCCAGCAGCAAAGTGATATGCCAAGAAGGCAGTGTGAAGCGAAGGGAGAGGAGAGCAGCGTCCTCCCTCCCCAGCGGCAGTGTGTACCCCAGGGAGCTGATGGTTTCGTCCATCCTCCCCAGCGGCAGTGTGTCCTGCAGGGAGCAGAGACAGTCAGTCTCGCACCCCAGCAGCCGGACAAGAGAATGAAAGGGGAGACAGCTGGTCCCCCTTTCCACCAGCAGAGAGAGTGGCAGGGAGAGGAGCCTGCTAACCCCCCTCCCCAGCGGCAGTTTACCGTCCAGAGAGAGGAGCTTGTTACACCCTCTCTCCAGCGGCAGCCTAACCCACCAAGGGGAGATGTTAAGCCCCACATCTGTGCAGATGGGACCGTAGTCTCTGCACTTACAGCACCAGGGGTAGGGACGGTCGGTCCTGTCCCCCAGCCACAGAGCGATATATCTAAAGGGGAGACAGTCGGTCTCCAGCAACCAGGCGCCAACCAGACTACTCCCGTGGTAGTGCTGGCAACAGAACAGAGTACCGCTGTTCTCTGCCCCCTCAGCAACCCACCAAGGCAGCCTACCAGCCCCCCACACAGCCGTGGTGAGGCACCTGAACCCGGACAAGATCCTCTCTCACCCAGGTGTAGTAACTACTTATTGTGGGTGGGCTGCTCTACTATTTCTGTTTTGTGGGTGGGTTGCTGGACTAACCAGGGCACTGACCGGCAGGAGGTCAGATACCCTGTTAGTCTAATTGGAAAAGGGGAGAATTGTGGCGAAACCAACTTCGCCACTGTGAACTGGAGAGGCCTGGTTGCTAGCCTTCTGCCCGCTGACTATGGCCCCTGGACATATTGCACTTTAAAAACTATAATTGGGCATGTAATAATTTATGTTGCTGCTACTGGCCCTTTAAAATCAGCGATGGACATTTTGGGACTAATGTCCCTTTAAGACTTTGTAACATATCACAGTAATACTGTCTTAAATATTATGTAGGTATTTATGTGTTCAGTTAAACTGGGGATATGTAGAAATGTGTGTTTTATGTGTTAAATGTATCAGTATGTAATTTTATGTCTTTTACTGTCTTTTTGCAACCATGTGGTTAATGGAGTCTGACTCTAGTCCTAGATAATTGGATTACTTCTCCAATTATCTCCAGGGCAGAAGGGAGGAAGCCGGGATGCATTGTGGGGGATGTTTTACTTCTGTTTGAGCCAGATTGTGCCATGCTGCAAGCCAGGGCCCAAAAGATACTTTTAGTAACTTTTAAACCCCTGTTCGGATTCATGCCATTTTTTAATATGTTGTTTCCCTGAATGGATTGATTGTGGATATGTATTTTTATGTGAATGTGATGTATGGTTTTAAAGTTATGAAAGTTGTGTAAAAGTATATTTTACTCTGTATGCATAATGGGATTATGTGTCACACTAAGGGGAGGGGATGTGTGGGAGGTAACATCTATGTCATTGGTTCTTTTATGCCTCCCCCTGGGTGTGGCCTGTATGTGTGAGTTGGAAATAAAAGCCAGACTGGGTGTCCCAGTCTAGAGTTCCTGCTTAACCCTCAAAATGAAGTGTCGTCTCGTTATTGGGGGGGATTGGATTGTAAGCTGACTGCCAAGAGTGTAAGCGGATTGTATGCTTTTCTTGTTCAGCTGTTCCAGTTCGGAGTGTTATTTCGTATCCAGATCGGGAGTTTGGTGTGCTGCAATAGCTGTGCCTGTCTCTAGAAAAGGGGATTATCGCCTAAACGGATTTTTCCCCTTTTATGCAGAAACGGTCCGTTACAATTGGTGGCAAGCGGCGGGATCGTTCCTACAACCAGAGGGACAGCTACAGACAACACCATTCCTGGATTACAAAGTGAGGGCAACGCCAGTACCCGTACAGCGCCCCTATCTACAAGGAACCAACTGCAGCAGAGCAAGCATGGCACCCAGCTACACTCAAGAGGCGTATGACAGAGAGGTCACCGCGGTGCTGGCTTTATGCAGACCCAACCTCTCAGAGGATCTAGTACAGCGTGTGAAGAAAGCAGTGCGAGAGTACTTGCCGTGGGAATCAGAGAGGGCCAGGGGGTTTGCAGTCCTCCCTCCCCAGCGGCAGTGTGTGCCCCAGGGAGCTGATGGTGTCGTCCATCCTCCCCAGCAGCCGTGTGTGTCCCAGGGAGCCGAAGGTGCAGTCCTTCCTCCCCAGCGGCAGGCTGAGTTACAGGGGGCAGAGGTTGTTGTTCCTGCCCCCCAGCAGCAAAGTGATATGCCAAGAAGGCAGTGTGAAGTGAAGGGAGAGGAGAGCAGCGTCCTCCCTCCCCAGCGGCAGTGTGTGCCCCAGGGAGCTGATGGTGTCGTCCATCCTCCCCAGCAGCCGTGTGTGTCCCAGGGAGCCGAAGGTGCAGTCCTTCCTCCCCAGCGGCAGGCTGAGTTACAGGGGGCAGAGGTTGTTGTTCCTGCCCCCCAGCAGCAAAGTGATATGCCAAGAAGGCAGTGTGAAGTGAAGGGAGAGGAGAGCAGCGTCCTCCCTCCCCAGCGGCAGTGTGTGCCCCAGGGAGCTGATGGTGTCGTCCATCCTCCCCAGCAGCCGTGTGTGTCCCAGGGAGCCGAAGGTGCAGTCCTTCCTCCCCAGCGGCAGGCTGAGTTACAGGGGGCAGAGGTTGTGGTTAATGGAGTCTGACTCTAGTCCTAGATAATTGGATTACTTCTCCAATTATCTCCAGGGCAGAAGGGAGGAAGCCGGGATGCATTGTGGGGGATGTTTTACTTCTGTTTGAGCCAGATTGTGCCATGCTGCAAGCCAGGGCCCAAAAGATACTTTTAGTAACTTTTAAACCCCTGTTCGGATTCATGCCATTTTTTAATATGTTGTTTCCCTGAATGGATTGATTGTGGATATGTATTTTTATGTGAATGTGATGTATGGTTTTAAAGTTATGAAAGTTGTGTAAAAGTATATTTTACTCTGTATGCATAATGGGATTATGTGTCACACTAAGGGGAGGGGATGTGTGGGAGGTAACATCTATGTCATTGGTTCTTTTATGCCTCCCCCTGGGTGTGGCCTGTATGTGTGAGTTGGAAATAAAAGCCAGACTGGGTGTCCCAGTCTAGAGTTCCTGCTTAACCCTCAAAATGAAGTGTCGTCTCGTTATTGGGGGGGATTGGATTGTAAGCTGACTGCCAAGAGTGTAAGCGGATTGTATGCTTTTCTTGTTCAGCTGTTCCAGTTCGGAGTGTTATTTCGTATCCAGATCGGGAGTTTGGTGTGCTGCAATAGCTGTGCCTGTCTCTAGAAAAGGGGATTATCGCCTAAACGGATTTTTCCCCTTTTATGCAGAAACGGTCCGTTACACTAAGATAGGTGATTCTAAGTAGCCTTATAAAATGTAAAACTGTATTTTTGGTTTTGTGTGTGCACTGTTACTGTAACTGTATTCTGAACTATAAATTAGCCATAGATGCATGATTTCAACCAATATTATTTTACTATATTTATCAAAATCAACATTAATCACGATACTAAGCAAAAAAGGTAAAAATATAAAATAAATTTGATTGACTGTATTTTATGCAAAGTGTGTGATATATATTTTAAAGTATTAGTTAGATTTCACTTTAGAATCTTCAGCTTAGCTCCTGGGACCGAGTAAAATAAAAAGGTGGATTAGACTTTACAACATTTCTGAGCTTCTCATTAATGTCTTTTTAATTCTGCAAATAACCTTTGGAAAGGTCGCTGAGGACCATCTCTAGAGCTAAACTAGAAGCACTAATTAATGAAAATGTGTGTTATCTCAGGATGTATAGGGAGTAAAGAATGAATGAACCCATCTCCGATTAATCACATCGTTGTTAAAGAGGTATTGATGAATTTAAGCTCAGTTAGGTAGAATTTCCCATTATGCAGTCATTATATAGTCAGACTAGGACTGGGCACCCACACTCACAGTTTAATATGAAATAGACATTATTTCTTCTTTTTTGAAATATATGTCTGTTTTGAACCACATTAACATGTTTTATTTTTATTATTTTTGATGACGGCTCCTTTGTGATGTCAGACAACCAGTCTAGGAAATGCCACATGCAGATGCTTGTGAAAAGGGGTTAATTCCTCACAGTCACATGGTTAAATTAGTAAATAAATTCTTAATATTTTGCTTTCTCATGTAAGATTTGTTTTTAACTACTATTTATTACTACTGTGAATATTTTGCACATCATTTTCTATACAGGGTGACCCATAAGTCCCTACTCATCTAGCACACATATACACTGGATACATAAGATATATGGATGGGTAGGGACTTATGGGCCACTCTGTATATTCCTTACGATATCATATATTACGTCTAGTATATGATTAAGATAACATGTGTTACTCACCTTTAGAAAATTGTGGTTTTGGTGGCTGTAAGAGATTCCCCTGCATTGGACATTGGTTTCTATCTTTTATTTTAGTCTCGCTATAGAGGAAGTCTCTTCACCCTATCACCGGTGTCATAGACCAGTGTTTCCCAAACCAGTCCTCAAGGCACGTCAACCAGTCCAGGATTTAGGGATTACATAGCAGTGGCTAAGGTGTTTTTAGAAAAAAAAAAAAAACACCTTAGACACAACTGGGTCACCCCTAAATCCTGGACTGGTAGGTGTGCCTTGAGGACTGGTTTGGGAAACACTGTCATAGACATGTTATGCCGATGAGGTAGCCCTCAATCTTTGCAGGTCTAAAGAAGAGACAGTGCACCCTCCAGGCACTATAGAAACTTAATTGAAATTAAGTTGTTTTGCTGGATGGAGGTTCCTGGTTCTGACTTACCTTTAGGGGTAAAAGCATTCACAAACAGTTTAACCCCCAAAGTCTAATTTCCAGTACGGAATCCCTGTGTCTTCTCCAACATCCGCTTGCTGATAAGCTTAGGACTGCTCTGGGCAGTCAATGACTCCTCATTCACAAAGCGTATTTCTTGCTTTAAGTCAATCAGTGTGGTGTCTGCCTGCAACAGCTCTAGGCTTCTATTTTGAGCCTTTCTAGCAAGTGCTGGGGGTAGACCTTACCAACTCTGAAGAGGAGACACTGGATTTAACTGTTTATAAAGGTAAGCCTGATACCGGAGAAACTGACGGAAGCCAAGCACAGAGAGATGGACACAGGTTTCTTCAGGAAGGAAGAGATTCTTTATTGGATCACCGATCGGGACTCAGAGGGACTAGCGTCACCAAAATACAGCAAAGTCTGAGTACTGAATACATAGAGTACATTCCTTATATAGCACTGTAGCTCCTCCCACAATTAACTACACCCACACATACCCTTAACCTATTTAATGAATAGAGTCTAAACTCATCCATCCGGTCTAACCACGTGGCTCATCTGATACAAAGGAGAGGGACGCGTAATTCCAGTTCTTACATTCCTGCACCTGGTCAGTACAGTGATGACAGTATCTTAGCTACGTGTAATTAAGTAACTGATACTACAAACACATATACATACATATGCCTTGTGGCAATCTTAGCCTGCTAAACTTGTATTTTACTGGAATTACATCACATTCCCCCCTTTGATGCCTCTGATATTTCACAATTACTTGAGGCATCACTTAACCTTGGTTTGCATATACCTCAGGTTACCATGAACCAGACCAGACTTTTCTTATGATGTGAATCTTTTCAACACTCATCTTCCTGCATAGTTTCTCCCTGATCTAAAGCCTTATACTTATATATGGCCATTATCTGTGCAGCAGCCTTCCTCTCTGCTATAGTTCCTATCAGGCTTTGCACAGACCTAACTACTAAGGGTATAAGACACGGCAGGAGTAGACACAACATTAAAATTAGTAGGACTCCACCTACCACTGCCTTAAGCCCTCCAAACCACTCATACCAGCTACCAAACCAACTACTTGGATTATACCCTTTCCATACCTGAGTAGGCACATGCGCTAGTTTAACCATATGGCTAGTAAGCTCAGCTATTGCTTGCCCTTCGTCATCTATTTGAAGACAGCAATTACTTAGGTTAAACTTCCCACATACACCTCCCTCTACTGCCAAAAGGTAATCCAAGGCTAATCTATTTTGGTAGACTGCTGTCCTCATCCTGGTGTTATGCTTCGCTAGAAGATTGAGCGCTTGTGATGTCTCATTTGTGATAATCTCAACCACCGCCTGTAATCTTATAATACGGTTGAGCATATAAATAGGGGTTCTATAACCAAAGGTACCATCCTCAGCCCACGTGGCTGGCCCATAGTAATCTATAATACGCTGGGGAGGCCATTCATCATCTTCCCAGGCGCCTATCTCTATGGGTCCCCTTTTCTTCCTATGATTCACATCATACACTTTAACACCTAAAGTCTCACCTGTTTCAATCGATAACAAGAAGAAGGATGGTTTGAGCATACCTAACACACATGCCCCTTCCCAGTCCTGTGGCAACTCCGAATAGGCTTTCTTACCACAGATCCAGTACAAATTTGCTGGGGCTCTCCAGGTAGATGTGATGGATAGATCAAACCACACATCCTTTAAATTGGCATATCTAGCAAACGGGTTAGATGGTTCTGAGACATTTGAAGCCGACCACCAAGTTGTATTCTTTGTATCATCATCATAAGCTTTTTGCCCTAGACAAGTTAATTCTCCTACAGAAGTATTATACATTATTCCTTTCCTTGCTATGCAAACATAACCTATGATGGAGGTCTTTAATCTCCACTCAGATTTACCTCTAACACTCATATGATAATCGGCTTGTGTAGATATTAATTGGTCAACTGCCTCAGAACCGGACATTACCTCCTTTGCTTCCCAAGGCCATTGGTCTCCCATGTTAGTACCTCCACACACATAGCAGTTGGTAACATTAAGACTACCGGCAATACTTTCAGCTAAATCGATGAACAGGTTTTTAGCATTATGGGGGATCTTATTATCTATACTCATCTCTGCGTAAAAGGAATGGTATACTTGATGAGTCTGGGAGGATACCGTATCAGTCTCTATTCCTATAAACAATAATGTCCCAGGATCTAAACCCGTCCCGTATATTTGAAACCCAAATAAATTTCCATACTTATCTAAGAACTTGTCGGGGTTATTAATGAGTATATGGACTGGGTTGCATTCCATAGACTTACAATAAGGGCTAGTCGGCAACTTAGTCACTATCATGTCTTTGTCTACTGTCTGTCCCCAAGTTGCCCACCCCACACAAGACCAATATGGGCAAAAGTTATAATCTCTATTTGGGCATCTAGGACTTACATATTTATTTTTGCTACTGAGACAAATATATTTATCGTTAGACCCATACGTCCTCTCCCATCTAAGATCCCCACATACATTCCACGGCTTTCTACCACTCGATATCGCTTTACACGCATCAAATAGCAGAACACCCGAAGAATGTACGGATTCTAACACCGTTTTATTAATTAGGGTCCCCTGAGGATCTCCATTCCTGAGAGTCAACCAGATTGTACGAGGCTGATACTCCGGACTGAAGCACTTAGGTTCTCCTACTCCTAAATGGCACACACTATAATCTATATTTAAGTATCTACATCTCGATACATCTCCTTTACATTCGTATTGTGAATGCCAAATTAGGGTTTGGGAAATATGGTTACCTGTTCTCGTAGTCTTAATGCATACCTCACAGCTAGGAGTGTCGGTACCTCTACCTTCCTGAATATAAAAACACATATAAATAAACACTATCAAAAGCACATCTTTCGCCGTCATCCTCAGTCTTCGTCCGTGCGATGGCGCCTCAGCTTCCAGGATGTGAGGGGCTGCAGGGAATGGAGTTCTGCTCATCTTCACAGGTGTCCCTTCGAGACTTTCCTGGCTTATACACTATGTGATGGTAAGCGGACAGGCTTTATTATGGCCTTCTCACTCACACCTGTAACAATAAAATTTGTAATCCACAATAATTCCTCGTTACTCCGACTGAGTAGTGCGTTTTAACCGGATCTTGCAGGGATTCTCTGGATCTGCTGTAACTTGCCAAGAATCGACTGCTGCTGGTTTAACCCTGGAGTGATGTATCCACGGAGTCACTTCTGCTACTTTTATTGCTGTAGGGGTAGACAAAAGAACAACATAAGGACCTCTCCACTTGGGCCCTAACGGTACAGTATTCCACTCTTTAATCCACACTTGGTCTCCTGGATGGTAACTATGAACAGGGGGATAAATATTCACAGGTAATCTATCTTGTACCCATTTCTGTACCTCCTCCATAGTTTTACCCAACTCTACAACCTGCTGCCGAGTAATTCCTTCTCCCAACTGACTCAAGTCCCCCCTTAAGTTACCAAGTACGGGAGGTGGTCGCCCATACATGATTTCAAAAGGAGAGAGGCCCATCCTTCTGGTAGGGGTACTGCGGATTCGCAATAAAGCTATGGGTAAGAGAACGTTCCACTTAAGTTGGGTTTCCTGACACATTTTAGCCAACTGGTTCTTTATAGTTCTATTCATTCTCTCTACCTTACCAGAACTCTGGGGTCTATATGCAGTATGAAGCCTCCACTTTATACCAAGCATATGAGTCAGTTGTTGTAGGCACTGGTGAACAAAAGCTGGACCATTGTCCGATCCTATAGAACAGGGTAGTCCATATCGGGGTATTATTTCTCGTAGCAGGAATCTCACAACTTCTCCTGCTTTCTCTGTACGAGTAGGACATGCTTCTACCCAGCCTGAATAGGTGCACACAATTACCAGCAGGTAACGATGTCCACCCGATTTAGGCATCACTGTAAAGTCTATTTGTAGATCGGACATGGGGAGTCCCCCCATAAACTGGACTCCTGGTGGCTTTACTGGTCCTTGTCTTGCATTATTTTTAGCACACGTTACACATCTACGTACAATGGCCTGAGTCAAGTTGGACAATCTTGGTATGTAGAAATGTTTTCTAAGAGATTCTTCAGTACTGTCTCTCCCAGAATGTGTCCCGTTGTGATAATTTTGGACAATTTCTACCGCTAGCGATGCTGGTATAACTATTCTTCCATCTTCTAGCTGATACCACTTGTTCTCCAGATACTTTCCCGGTTCAGTCTTTAACCACTCCTCTTCTTGAGCTGTATAAACTGGAGTCCATTGGGACAGTGGAGTTGGTATAAGAGCAGCTATATGCCCCACATACTCCTGTCTTCCTGATTCAGCAGCACGCTTAGCTGCACTATCTGCCATCCGATTTCCCTTGGTTACATCACCATCACCTCTCAGATGTGCTCGACAATGAATAATACCGACTTCTTTCGGCTCCCACACTGCTTCCAATAGTTGTAGGATTTCAGCTGCGTACTTGATTTCTTTGCCTTCTGAATTCAGTAGTCCTCTTTCTTTATACAAAGCTCCGTGGGCATGAGTGGTTAAAAACGCATACTTAGAGTCCGTATAGATATTTACTCTTAAACCTTCAGCCAATTGTAACGCTCGTGTTAGTGCTATTAATTCTGCCTTTTGTGCTGATGTTCCTTTCGCCAGTGGCCGAGCTTCTATCACCTTGTCTATTGTTGTCACTGCATATCCTGCATAGCGGATCCCTTCTTTCACATAACTACTGCCGTCGGTGTAATATTGAACATCGGGGTTCTGGATGGGAAAATCACGAAGATCTGGTCTACTTGAGAATACTTCATCCATTACTTCCAAACAATCATGTTGACTTTCAGTAGGTTGTGGCAAAAGGGTAGCTGGATTTAAGGTGTTTACAGTCTCTAAATGCACTCTTGGGTTTTCACACAACATTGCTTGATACTTGGTCATACGGCTGTTACTAAACCAATGATTTCCTTTGTAATCCAACAACGTCTGTACTGCATGTGGGACTCGTACATAAAGTTCTTGACCCAGAGTGAGTTTATCGGCTTCAGCTACTAGCAGGGCGGCTGCAGCTACGGCTCTTAGACAAGGTGGAAATCCGCTGGCCACTGCATCCAATTGTTTAGACATGTAGGCAACAGGTCTTTGCCATGATCCCAAGTACTGTGTCAATACTCCCACAGCCATTCTTCTTTGCTCGTGTACATATAAGTAGAATGGTCGTGTGTGATCAGGTAGACCTAATGCTGGGGCACTCATCAAAGCCTTCTTCACATCTTCAAATGCCGTTTGCTGTTCTTGGGTCCATAAGAAGGGGTCGTGCTCTGTACCTTTGATAGCTGCGTACAGAGGTTTTGCTAGTATCGCATAGCTGGGAATCCATATCCTACAGAAGCCTGCTGCCCCCAAGAATTCTCGCACTTGTCTTCTATTCTTGGGTATTGGTATTTGGCAGACAGCTTCTTTTCTCTCTGGCCCCATAATTCTTTGACCTTCAGAGATATGGAATCCTAGATACTTGACAGTTGGCAAACACAACTGAGCCTTCTTTCTAGACACCTTGTATCCTGCCTTCCAGAGAATGTGTAGTAGATCGTGCGTTGCTTGCTGACAGATTTCTTTTGTAACTGCTGCTATCAACAAGTCATCTACATATTGTAACAATACACACTCTCCTGGGATGGACTCGAAATCCAATAGATCTTGACTTAGGGCTGAACCAAATAGGGTAGGTGAATTTTTAAACCCTTGGGGCAGTCTTGTCCAAGTCATTTGGCGTTTTGAGCCCGTTACAGCGTTCTCCCATTGGAAAGCAAAAATACATTGACTTTCTGCGGCAATTCGGAGGCAAAAGAAGGCATCTTTGAGGTCTAAAACTGTGAAGTAAGTAGCCCCGCCCGGAATTAAAGCAAGCAGGTTATATGGATTGGGTACAACTGGATGTATGCTAACAACCGCATCATTGACTGCTCTTAAGTCCTGCACAGGTCGATACTCATCTGTGCCGGGCTTTTGAACAGGCAGCAATGGGGTGTTCCAGGGGGAAGTACAGAATTTTAGGATACCATACCGTATGAACTTATCCAGATAGGATTGGATGTTCTTCTTAGCCTTCTGCGGAATGTGATATTGTCTTAGGCTCACTGGATAAACCCCATGTTTCAGTTCAATTTTTATTGGTGGAATATTGCGGGCCAGTCCTGGTGGGTTGTTCTCTGCCCAAACTCCTGGTATGTTAAATAATGTCTCATCACTCCTAGGGTTTTGGCTAGTCAACACTGTATAAAGTCGCCACTCTTCTTCCTTTGGTACGGATAAAGTCATAATACCTGAAGGTCCATTAAACTTTAAAGATGTTGTTCCATCTGGTAGGAACGTAATCTGCGCTTGTAATTTGGATAGCATATCACGTCCCAGCAATTGGACTGGACATTCAGGCATATAAAGGAATTGGTGTTTTACTACGTGGCCTCCCAATGTACAGAGTCGACTTTTAAGAACCGGTCTTTCAGCACTTCTTCCAGTTGCTCCTATCACAGTAATAGTCCTTCCAGATGGAGGAGCAACTAGATTAGTCACCACTGAATGTTCAGCACCAGTGTCGATCATGAACGCACTCCTTTTCCCCCCTATTGATACATCGACCATAGGCTCCGCTCGACCAAGGGGGATGGAGCCCGGTCGGTATCAATAGTCCTCCATGACCGTGTCAGCCAATCCTACGAAGTCCCTACCTTCTCTATCGCGGGACCTTTGCGCTGCTGGAATATATCTGTCTTCCCTAACACTTCCTCTGTTCCCATTACTCCCTCTATAACCATTACTCCCTCCGGGGCCTCCTCTACCTCTCGCTCTGCCTCTAAAGTTTCCGTAGCCTGCCCTGGGTTGGTCTCTCTCGTACTGCTCTCTTTGCGGACATTCGTTCCTCCAATGCCCTTCTTCCTTGCAATACGCACACTGATCCCTACTCAAAGGCTCCCTACTCCATCTATTATTGCCTCTATCTGGGCCCCGTTTATCTACGCCTGCGATCGCTACCGCTAGCATATCAGCCTTTTTACGCATCTTGCGCTCCTCCTCTTTCTTGCTTTCTGTTTCCCTATTCATATAGACCTTATTAGCTACCTCCATTAGTTGGGAGATTGACATACCTGCAAACCCTTCTAACTTTTGTAGCTTGCGCTTAATATCTCCGTAAGCTTGGCTGACAAAGGCGGAGTTAACCATTCGGGAATTGTCTGCGTCTTCCGGATTAAAGGGGGTGTACAAGCGGTACGCCTCCAATAATCGGTCATAAAAGACACTGGGCGCTTCATCGCTTTTCTGGATCACCTCAACTGTCTTCGACATGTTAATGGCTTTCTTTCCTCCGGCTTTCATGCCAGCAATTATAGCGTCTCTATAGGCTCTGAGTTGAACCATATCAGCACCATTTACGTTCCAATCGGGATCAGTGTTGGGATAATGTGTTGCGGCCCATGCTGCTGGATTAGCTTGGTTCAAAGCACGGGCTCTATCCTCTAATGCTTTAATGGCTGCTTGATTTATTCTTGTCCTTTCCTCATTGTTAAATAAAGTCATTAATAACTGCTGGCAATCAGCCCATGTCGGATTATGTGTCTGTACTATTGAGGTGAACAGATCAGTCATGGCTTGTGGTTTCTCAGTATACGAGGAATTATGGGTCTTCCAGTTTAAAAGGTCGGTAGTGGTGAAAGGGACATATACGAAGACAGGGTCAGCGTGTGCCATTTGACCTGCGGCATCGATATAAGCTGACCCGGGATTTAAGCGAAGAGGCATCTGATAGTGCTTTAATTGTTGGGCACCAGTCAACTGTCGGGTTTGGATGGGGCTACGTAGGGAAGCGTCAGTCATGGGTTCCGGTCGGGGAGATATAGGGTATGGGGATGTGGGAGGTTGGTTTTGGGAAAAGGTAGTGAATAGAACACTTCGGGCCGAGCTAGATGAAGCTTGACCGGAAGTCTGAAGTGGCGCCAAATCAGGATATTCGTTTCTAATGGGGGTGGGTTCTGGTTCCGGAAGGGGAGATTTAGTACGAGGGGGGGTGGATCCTGTACTGGAGGAGGAAGCGGAAGTGGATGAGGGTAATGAGGGAAGGGTTACAGGACTTCCTGTATTTGCGTCACTTCCTCTTACCGGAAAGTAAGGGGGCGGCAAAGGGATCTCGGACTCAGGGGGCGTGTCCAAAATGGGCCTAACACCAGCCCTAGTGGACGAACAAGTCCTAGCTACCATGAGGCGACACTGTTCCTCGTGGCATGTCCGGAGCCATTTTGGCGAGTCATTTACGGCCTGTCTCCAACAATCAATATAAGGAAACTGGCCGTAAAGTTCAGGCCTACCTGATACAGCCACGTGTAAGCGCTGTACCAGAGTTGGATCCAAACTGCCACGTGGCGGCCATGCCGCAACCAAAGTAGGCCACTCCCTAGTGCACAAAGTGACCAAACGTACAGGGGACATCTTAACCCCAAAATCACAAACTTTGAATCCCTTTTTAAAATTCTTAACCATACATCCTAAGGGATCCGGAATCGTTGACTGCGACGCACCCATATTTAACAGTGGAACGTCGTCGACAACGATTACTATACATGCGTACTATTCAACAGTCACACCCGTTTCCTCTGGCAACAGCACCACGTGGTACGGTTACCAAGTGAAACGTACACAATAACAATAAACACTCAGGGAATTCCCGTACACACACAGCTGCTACACCAGTCACTATATAATCAATATTATGCCCTTTGGCGTAACTACACAGTCACCCACGCTATAATTCTCTATATACGAATTACCCGTCTATAACACACCCCAGTAACATCGTCTTTTACAAATAGCGGTTACAGTACGGTTAGCATAGGTCAAAGCACAAGTTAAGGTCACAATACAATTATTAGTGGTTATGGTGTTAAACATGCAATGGACGACAATGATTAGTACTTATTATATAATGTCAGTAAATATACAGGGTTATGGTACCGTGCACTATAATACAGCAACACACTATTAACACTCTCGCTAGACGGCTGAGCTCGCGCTATCTAACAAGATATACACTTTACTAAAACAATCGTTAACACATTTACAATTCCCAACTAAACTATTGGCCAGTACCTTGAATGGACTACCTAAAACTATATACACCCGTTTTGGTTAGCCACACTGCCCAATCACCACATATACATAGCGAGCTAGAGAACCGAATTTACACAGGCGCCTCTTAGTCGCACTATACAACGAGCTAGAGATCCGAATTTACACAGGCGCCTCTTAGTCGTACTATCAAAAGTCTAGTGGGTTCCAAATTTACACGCCTTCCCACTTAGCCCAGATAGGATGAGAACTAGCGAACCGAATTTACACAGGCGCCGCTTAGTCTCCCGGTCCCTCCGACCTAGCGAACGTAATATACACCCTAGAACGCTAGTCTAGACAAGACACCGGTGTCCGGCTAGGGCTATTTACACCAGGACCCCGCCTGACTAACCAAATCAAACGGTCTGACTAAAGAGCGTTCGATCGAGCGGTGCGCCTTCGCTCCTTCCCTCCGACAGAGGGGGCAGATACAGATTCAAAAACCCCTTTGGGCCTACCGCACAATCGGTATACCCCTAGCGGGTCCTGCCGTCTAAAACAGCAGTTATCTTACCTCCTCGTTCCTGAACCTGAGTTCACACTCATCGACGGGGACACCCCAGCACTTCTCACGTAGAGGCCGATGATCTCCTGGACAACAGACCAGTGGCGCCGAGACGAAGGGAGGTCCACGCAGAAGTTCAGGGGTGCAGCCGTAGAGAACGTGGGCAAAGATAGACCGTCTCACGCCTCTGCCTCTCAGCTACCGTTGAACGATGAGCTTCCCGGCCAATGCACCAAATGATACCGGAGAAACTGACGGAAGCCAAGCACAGAGAGATGGACACAGGTTTCTTCAGGAAGGAAGAGATTCTTTATTGGATCACCGATCGGGACTCAGAGGGACTAGCGTCACCAAAATACAGCAAAGTCTGAGTACTGAATACATAGAGTACATTCCTTATATAGCACTGTAGCTCCTCCCACAATTAACTACACCCACACATACCCTTAACCTATTTAATGAATAGAGTCTAAACTCATCCATCCGGTCTAACCACGTGGCTCATCTGATACAAAGGAGAGGGACGCGTAATTCCAGTTCTTACATTCCTGCACCTGGTCAGTACAGTGATGACAGTATCTTAGCTACGTGTAATTAAGTAACTGATACTACAAACACATATACATACATATGCCTTGTGGCAATCTTAGCCTGCTAAACTTGTATTTTACTGGAATTACATCACAAGCCAGGCATTGATGGGACACTATTTAAATCCCCCCAATTGTTTCTGCTGGGGGACATTCTAAGCCAGCTGCTTGCCCTGCTGAGTGAAATAGTGGAAGGTTTATCCCATATTGTTTTGTGAATATTATATTTTATTTTCACTTTGTACTGCCTGCTGCCATCTATCATTCATTGTTTTATTCTGGCCCTCTTTTATACAGCCGAGTTTCTTAAAGGAACACTATAGTTACATAACAACTTTAGCTTACTGAAGCAGTTTTGGTGTATAGATCATGCCCCTGTAATCTCACTGCTCAATTCTCTGCCATTTAGGAGTTAAATCACCTTGTTTATGCAGCCCTAGTCACATTGCTTGTTTCTTACACCGCCTTCCTAAACACTTCCTGAAAAGTGAGATTTAATGTTTGCACTTCCTTTATTGCAAATTCTCTTTAATTTAGATTAAGAATTTATTATCTCCTCCACTGTTAATAGCTTGCAAGTGCTTGCAAGGGCCTCATGTATGTGAATAAAGTTAAATTTACAGAGCAGGAGATAAAAACTCTTAAAGTAAGTTAACAACTGATAGTAGATTAAACCATTTTTTATGCAATCTGTTTGGCTAAAGCTGCTTAAAAATTGGTTTAACTCCAAAATGGCACTATGATCTATACACTAAACTGCTTCATAAAGCTAAAATGGTTTTGGTGACTCTAGTGTTCCTCTAGGTTGTGTTAACCTCCCCACACTTCCTATCATGTTATACTACCTAAGCAAACTAACATTATACCTTTTGATAATTTGTGACCCTGATATTTTGCCATTCCAATTGTAATGTATCCCTTATTCTTTTCATACTCGTTACCACTCTGCTGCATTGTTGAATGTTCATTATATTTCAAAATGTCGATATTCAATCATTATAGAACTAAACTTTTTTTCTGATTACACTTCTCCACAGTATACATAAAGCGATCCAAGTTATTTAGCACAGTGTAGTATCAGAATTTACTACTCTGTCTTCAACCATACCAGTCCAAAAGTGATTTGAATATACAGCATCAGCTACCTATTTAATTGGACAAGTATTAACACTGTTGTCCCACATACACGTGCTGCTCTTTGATTCTAGAGGACATGACAAATCCCTTACATCATGATAGCCTACTGTTGCTTTACTGATACACATTAGCAGTGCATTTCACTGTGCGAGTACTGATTAGACTTTCTTTTTATAGTGGGCATTTTTAGATCAAAGGATAATGAAAACTTTCCCACATTAAAGTTAATAAAATAAAAGTTAAACATTTGTACTTTGCAGATATCACAAAGATAATGCTAAAATTCCATCCACTGGGCATTCAGATTACGAGGCTCTGAATTCACATGCCATTAGCTGATGAATGCAATATATTACAAAGTCCAGGAAGACTATCAGGAGGATTAGACCTCATTAAACATAAAGAAAGGCACTTTAATGGAACCAATAGTAATCCTCATTGACTTTAGGCACATTCATCTATGTTTCCTCTGATTTTGATTTTTTTCCCTTTAGGTAGAGAAGTAACAGATTTTATTTATGTACAGTCACGGGCTTCAGGGAACCCACATTAAACACACAAATCTCTTATAACTGAGCCATTTCAGATCTACAGATTTATGTAAACCTTGTGTAGTTCAGTCATCTTGCAAACTATTGCAATAAAATGACCCAGGATTCAGTTCTTCCGTGAAAGAGACACCTACTGATCCCGCAATGTTTTTTTTTTTCCAGAAATTGGGCAGTTTAATCCTTGATTAAAGTGACACTCCAGACAGGTGTTGACGAGATATGTTCTTTATGAGAAATCATGCAAAATGCCATCTTGATGCCAGGGGCATGGGCACTGCATAACCTGAAAAATACCCTAGGTTAGTCCCCTCTTCAAACCAGAAAAATGAGGCAAGCTGACCATGTAAAGTAAGCTGTTCATTTACAGACAGATCATGGTGGCATTCAGAGTGGTGTGAGCCTGGGAATATATCTGCAGGATTTTGTTCTCTGGATATGAATGGTGTTTCCTAAGATAACACACACACACACACACACACTTTCCTATATATGTATAATATATTATAATTATAGCATTTTATGTTATATTATACATATATAATGGATATATATGATTTCATTATAAGTGTACTTGAGATATATATGTATATATATATATATATATATGTGTATATATCTCAAAGTACACATATAATGAAATCATATATATGCATTATATATGTATAATATATTATATTATAAAATGTTTTAATTAGTTTATAATATTTTTATTTTATTTTTATTTGTTTTACTTTTTAGCAGCATGGGGGACTGTCTGACAGCTCAGACAGTCCCCCATCTGGCAGCTTCTAGACCCCTATTGCATTGATGTGATCATGGTGATCACATGGCCCTGGAGGGCCGGGGTGGAGGGAGCTGTCAGGGTACTCACCTGTGAGACAGACGGCCAGACGTGGTCGCTCCTGGAATTCCCAACAGGGGACTTGAACCGGGGTACTTATCTATCCCAGTCCTGCTCTCTGCCTCTGAGCCACAGCAGCTTTACCAGAGACTTCTGATTCCGGTCTTGTTCATCCTGGCTTGGCTACTACACCGGGGGCTGCACCTTGACTTGTCTGCTTCTCACCTGACTCTGATCTTCATTAGCAGGGTATTTAAACCCAGCCTCGTCCTGCACTCATTGTCAAGTCTTTGATCTGTGTTCCTGTGTCGTACCAGTGTTCCTGTTTATTCTGCTTCGTATATTTGACCTCGGCTTGTGACTACGTTTATTCTAACCTCTGGCATCCTTTGACCTCGGCTATCCCTCGACTATCCTGCTGGTTCTGCCCTTGCCTGTCCTGCGAATTTGGTACTGCATCCTGCACAGCCCCCGTGCACAGACCCACAGGCCAGGTGAATTCTTACCTGACCACCTCGGCCTGTGGCTATCTGCAAGGGTGAGCGACATATCTGCGCTACAGACTCCCAACTCAGGTAAGACCCTGACAAAAGACTTGACCAATATGGAGTCCGCAGAAATGTGCTCACCCTCACTCCAGCAAGTGTCCAGCCTGGCCCAGATTGTTTCGGAGTTGCAGCAGGAACTTTTTTCTCTTAAAGGCGTAGTACATCCAGCTCCGGAACCCTTTGTCATCATGCCCGACAGATTTGATGGTAACTACACGTCCTTCCAGTCATTCAGGATGGATTGCGAGGTATTGTTCTCTTTAAAGCCTCGAACTTACGCCACGGATTTCATCAGGGTCAGAGCGGCTATCAACCTGTTGTCTGGACGCATTAAAGTTTGGGCTTACCAAATGTTGCAGAGGAAGAGTCCTGTCCTTGTCAGCTGGGAGTCCTTTATTATTGCTTTGGACTCACAGTGCAGGACCACTAAGCCCAAGCCAGCTCCACCTACTAAAAAATCGCGGAGTCTACGTCACCACACCCCGGTGATACCCTCTTATGATCCAGTTCCCAGGAGAACTCCAGAGGTATCCTGTGTTCAACTTGATCCTGAGGAACCTATGCAAATTGGACGTGTCCACTGCAAAGTCACACCGGGGGAGAGGGACCGAAGGAGAAGCCATGGTCTGTGTTTTTACTGTGGAGAAGGTGGACACTTCATCACGCTTTGTCCTGTTCGCCCTCCTAGACCTCCTGCTCCAGAGTCGTCTGCCTTTACTACCAAAGTTGCTTCCTGTATTACCACCACTACTTCCTGCCCACTTGAAAAGGATTTACCTAAGGATTGTGTCATTGCTTCTAATGGCACTACGGTCTGTAAAAAAGACCTGGAAGTGTTCGAAAAAGCACTGCGAGCACTGTCCCCCCCAAAGTTGTGGAAGTTTTTGTCACCCCTACCCGGAACCTAGACCGATCGTCAGCTGTACCAGAAGCTGGTACTGGGAAATCCCGAGCTAATCAGGGATCCCATACTGAGGACTTTCACTATGGGGACTCGACGGATTCTGAGAGTGACTCTGGTGAGACGGATTATTTCAATGAGGAGCCTACCTGCGCCCAGAGGTCGTTTTTGAAGGGGGAGGTACTGTCAGGGTACTCACCTGTGAGACAGACGGCCAGACGTGGTCGCTCCTGGAATTCCCAACAGGGGACTTGAACCGGGGTACTTATCTATCCCAGTCCTGCTCTCTGCCTCTGAGCCACAGCAGCTTTACCAGAGACTTCTGATTCCGGTCTTGTTCATCCTGGCTTGGCTACTACACCGGGGGCTGCACCTTGACTTGTCTGCTTCTCACCTGACTCTGATCTTCATTAGCAGGGTATTTAAACCCAGCCTCGTCCTGCACTCATTGTCAAGTCTTTGATCTGTGTTCCTGTGTCGTACCAGTGTTCCTGTTTATTCTGCTTCGTATATTTGACCTCGGCTTGTGACTACGTTTATTCTAACCTCTGGCATCCTTTGACCTCGGCTATCCCTCGACTATCCTGCTGGTTCTGCCCTTGCCTGTCCTGCGAATTTGGTACTGCATCCTGCACAGACCCACAGGCCAGGTGAATTCTTACCTGACCACCTCGGCCTGTGGCTATCTGCAAGGGTGAGCGACATATCTGCGCTACAGACTCCCAACTCAGGTAAGACCCTGACAGGAGCTGCTGCAGGGGGACAGCTGGGGTCTCCAGCAGTCCCCCCCCCCCCGACCGTGATCGCCATGGATTGCCGGTCCAGGTAAGTCAGTAAGTCCAGGGCTCCTATTTGCCGCGGTTGTTGTCGGACGGTCCACGGTCGTTAAGCGGATATACATAGATATATATATACATATATATCATTTAATTCTAAGTGTATTTTGACATAAATATATATTGTGAGGATTTTATGGAGTGATAAATATTAAAATAATATTTTCATAAAAATTATGAAAATACATTTAATAGTTTCTATTGTATCAAAATTGATATCTGGGCGTGATTCCCCGAAATTAATAATACAAAGCTGAGAATTACTCACAATTTTTAATTCTCTTAGATCCTAGAGTAAGTCATCAGAGGATTTTATTTCACACAGTGATCACAATTTCTTTATAAAAATATAATTTATTGTGACAATAATAGTAAAAATAATAATAATATGTAACATGTGTGACAATCAGTAAATATTTAGGTATAACATAGGTATACAAAATGGCAATGGTTTAACATAATACAGCGGCTAAAATCAATCAGCTGTCAAAAGATTTATGATAGGGTATTTCACTCAGAAACTAACTTCACACAGAACACAGAACTTCACAGTATACAACAGTGCAGCGAGAAGCCATAAAAACTTTGTCTGACAGTTAGATCACACTGATTAACTCTTCCAATGCTGGCTACAATCCTCCTAGGCATATAATATCCTATTCTGTTGCAATTTGTCCTGTTTAAAGCAATGTTCATACCAGATCATTAACCATTCCTGCAACCATCCAATAAGAATAATTAACCAGATTTTACATTAGCCGAATTTAACTTACCTAAATAAGATTCTCTATATTATATCAGAGCAAATCAATACATCTGGATAAATGTGGCATGCTAACATCTGACAAATTTATCATTAATATATCGGATAATATATCTTTATTCCACCTGCAGGAATGGAATTTTTATAACCATATATTCTTTAGTTAACTAAGATTTCTAATGATTGAAATCTGACCGATTTATCCAGGCATATATTCCTGCTATTAGTAATTGTTTTATTAATTTAAATTAATTAAATAAAACCAGCATAATTACCAGTTATGTTGTAGATGCTCTTATCAGACGAGTAGATAGTCCCAGGAACTTGAATGCAAGTATGATTGATGTATATAGGATTGTATGTAATAGAAAAGGGGTGTTGGTTAGAAAGTAATAGTAAAACATTAGTACAAGTCAGAATATGTTTCAAAGAGAGTTTGTTGTTCAAAGAGTATGAGTCTTTGAATATCAGATGTTGAATGTCTGAATGTCTGAATTGAGTGTCAGTCCCAGAGAGTTGAATGTCCCTCTCTTTCCTTTGTCCTTACTTTTTAAAGGGCCAAACTCTCTGCATGTCATTATTGATAGGGCCAAAAGGGAACTGTAGGTGTGTCTTCCCTACAGACTATCATCTAGTCTTTGGTCAGTAGATGGCGCAACTACATCACCAAAATCTCTTGTCATGGGGTCCATTTGCCATTATGCATAAAGGGTTAACTGAATTTGATGATGATTTTGATGTCATCTCCACCTATCTTTATGTCTGCTATAAATCGCAGGACATATCAGTTCAAAGCATTTTCTTTGTTTTTTCCAGTCTTATCCCAGACTTTGTGTCTATAATTTGAATCGTAATTCTAGAATTGACACCTCCTAACCTTAATTTCACCCTTTACTTACGATGGGACTTTGTAAGACTTAGAAAGTAAAATTAATTACTAAGTATTATTTATCACTGGTGTCTGGTTCTTTTGGTGAAGCTGTGTGTAAGATTATTTCTATTCCATTAACATTAACATTAAGAAATAGTATTCCATCCCCCTTCTTGCTGTGAGACATTATTCCTTATCACTTATCTTGTTTACATAATGCATTGCTTAGCTCAGACTTGAATGAATAGAATTACAGAAAGAAAGAAATGCTGTGTCTGTCTTGCCTGAAAATACACAACTCTGTTTTGAGTGTGACTTGCAATACATACTTTTAATTTCTGTCTTAGTACAAAATGTCTGCCGATATAAATATACTGACAATATATATATATATATATATATATATATATATATATATATATATATATATATATATATATATTAATGTCAAAATACAGATATAATAAAATTACAAATATATATATATATATATATATATATATAATTTAAAAATGTATATTTTTTACAGTTTATTTATTTTTATTTATTATATTTTTTATAATATATATATATATATATATATATATATATATATATATATATATATATATATACACAAACAATATATATTTATAGTTATACATTATACATATGCGTGTGTAATTTTAATCTAACTGTATTTTTATATTAATATATGTATATATTAATAAACAATATACTTAGTATGACGTTATATAAAAGATATATATATATATATATATATATATATATATAAAAATATATATATATATATATATATCTTATATACATATATATGTATATATATTTTTTTTTAATTGATTACCTTTTAATTTTTTTTTTTTTTTACTTTTTCACCAGCAGAGGGACTGCCTGTCAGTTCAGACAGTCCCCCTGCTGGCTGCACGGTGGTCACCTATTGCGGCCATGTGACCGCTCGTTAAGAGCGGTCACATGGTCTCTGGGGGTCCTAAATTGGAGAGTGGGGACTGTCTGAGCTGGGTCCCCCCTAAGAAGAAGACCGGACGCTGGCGGGGGAACGGCGGTGATCGGTAAGTACATGGGAGAGGGAGGGTAGGGGTTAATTTTTTTTCCAATTTAATTAGTTTTTATTTTATTTTCTTTTTTACTTTAACTGAGTGCCTCAACCCAGTGAGGGGGGTATTGGAGTGATGCATTGCTGCAATACCATTAGAGCTGCTAGAAGCGGTCATGATCGCTTCCAGCGCTCTAATTCCCAGCGGACGTATCAGTTACTTGATACGTACTTGATACGTCCATGGTCACTAAGGAGTTAGGCCCAGAGACACCAAATTGAAAACATACATTTTTTCACTTTAGCTATTTTGACTTTAAATTTTTAATTCACTTTTAATTCTCACCTTGGTGAAACCCACTTAAAGAATTAAAATATACTTCTAAACAATTATACTGTTCCTAAAGCAACTCCCGAATGCTCTGCATAATTTTAAAATCATGATTTTATTTTCTTAGCATTCTATACGCAAGTGCAAAAGTGCATCATTATTTTCCTAATAATAACTATTTAATGAGTGAAAACTCCAAAGTTCAGCAAATTCAGTATCACAATGAGATATAGTATCATATGAAAAGCTAATGTCTCCTTTCTCATCTCACTTAAATTATTACAAAGGTCAATAGCAATCATCCCACATGCACATTCACACACACAGAGGCTTCCGCTGAATGGAATAGAGGGGTTATTAGTGCAAAAAATATAAAACTACAAACTGGCAAACTAATCTTTTTAAATTCTTCTTTCACACTGAGTGCACATGTATAATAATAATAATAATAAGCAACTTGGTAACCATCAATCAGACAGCTCTTATGTTTTCTCTACAAAAATTAATTAAAGATTAGTTGTCATGGTGCATGCAGCTCGTGGTTTTGTTAAAGCACATTACATTTCTTCATTTGAATGAGTTAGCAAAATTAGTAATAAAAATATAGAATTGCATGAACCCCTTAAGGACACATGACATGTGTGACATGTCATGATTCCCTTTTATTCCAGAAGTTTGGTCCTTATGGGGTTAAAGACAAGAGGCAAGTATTATGCTCTCACTTACTTTACTACTCCAACAGCAGCAACGTAGATTCAACCAAATGACAAGTTTTAAAATACATGGAAAACCCTGTGGTTCAAATGGAATGTAATGAAAAACAATCAGATTCAACCATAGTCTATGAAGGTGTTAATGTCTCATGCTATTCCTTTTCTTTGCTGCTCCTTCTGACAGTTATGTACGATTTATACTATGTATTCTAATTGCGGTTTGATTTGACAAGCTTGATATATATTTTTGGTTATTTACATGGTGGGCCAAAATTTAGAGTAGGATTTGAGGAGTCAATAGCTTTTTTATAATAAAGAACCAATTTCAATGACATTAAATACGATAAAAAAGTTCTTAACGTATGGAGATCTGTATGATGACATATTTTAAATGAGCTCCATTTGCTGCCTCACAAAGTCTGTGTCAGGATTATAGTTGATCCAGCACACAGAATAAGATCACACCTAGTACTAAGGATAACGATGAGGAAAGACAGAAGTCAAGAATACCAGAAATCAGGGAAGTCAAAACAAAGCCAAAATACCAGAAAAGGAACACACTCTCGGATAACCAGCTAGTGGAAACCACGACAGGGCACTGACAAAAAGGTAATTAAGGTTTAAATAACCCTCTTTAGGCTGTGATGGGCTGTCTCTGACCTCTGACCCCAAAATGTGCGTGCGCGTCTATGACGGATCTGCCCCGCCGCGTCTATGACGTGATGTCGTATGCACGTTGGCGCCAACTTTGATGTGGGCGGAGGTAAGTCTCCTATTAAAACTAGAACAACAGCGGCCGGTGTCTCTAGGAACGCTGTACTCGCTGGGGACCAGAATAGAAGGAGGTCGGGCAGCGGTTTGCTGCGACCAAGGTAAGTACATGATTTTTCTGAGGGCGTAGCTGCTATATTTCAGTAAAATCACGGGGAGCCATGACAGTCTGGCTCTTTCTTTTGCATTGTTCATAACATTCGTTAATGTTTGAGGCTCTAGCACCCGAATTTCTGCATAAATATTCTCATTGAGCTGCTCAAGTGCTCCAGATATCCCCACAGCAACCAATCTGGAGCTGAAAGGTCGAGCAAACATGTCTGCCAATTAATCTGTGAATTTCTTGAAGTTTTCCACTCGCAGAACACTTGTCTCAGGAGGTCCATTGTGGCACTGGCTGTATGGGCAGTAGCCCCATCCTGTTTAAATCACATTCCAGAATGACTTTCGCATTCCAAGTTGATTTTACACTAAACTATCATGCTCTGATATCTCACACCAATAAAATTCCACCACACTATTTATAATCATTCCTTTGTGAAGTTACCCTTGATGAATCTCAAAAGACTCGGTTATAATATGTACCTGCAACAAAAAAATTAAACAAATAAGTCATTTACCTGTCAAATCCTACACTTAATTTTGTCCCACTCTGTATTTATTTGTATTTGTTTATGAGGCAATAGATTTACATATATGTTTTTCTTTAGATTTGATGTAAATGGAATTATTTTAATTAATGCCATTTTATTCTAAAATGAAAATAGTCTATCTAGCAGTTTTATTTTGGTTTGTAGAGAAAATGCTTTTTTCATAATGTTCATGAATTCAATTTCTGTGTTTTGTTTCTTAACACTTTATTCATTTATTGATTTGCCTTTAGATGTGTGATTTGGGGTTTTGCCAATAATTACTATTTATTTGGGCTTTCTTGGGTTTAATTAGATATCCAGGCAGCCTAATAATATTAAGGAGGACCTTAAATGTTTTTCACCTGTGTCGCGAGCCCTCTCCCAATTGGCAATTTGAGTGATTTTAGTGGAGCCCAATTGGCATTTCTAAAAAGCGCACATGCATCCTGAAATGATTCTCGTGCATGCACAATTGTGGCAGACTCAAGGACAACTTGATTGAACTTGAACAGGAATTCTACTTAGCAGTTGTGTCCTCTCAGATGTCCATACAAGCCTGATATTGTCTGTTAGGTAGAGATGTCGCGAACATAAAATTTTCCGTTCGCGAACGGCGAACGCGAACTTCCGCAAATGTTCGCGAACGGGCGAACCGCCATAGACTTCGATAGGCAGGCGAATTTTAAAACCCACAGGGACTCTTTCTGGCCACAAAAGTGATGGAAAAGTTGTTTCAAGGGGACTAACACTTGGACTGTGGCATGTCGGAGGGAGATCCATGGCAAAACTCCAATGGGAAATTACATAGTTGATGCAGAGACTGGTTTTAATCCATAAAGGGCATAAATCACCTAACATTCCTAAATTGTTTGGAATAACGTGCTTTAAAACATCAGGTATGATGTTGTATCGATCAGGTAGTGTAAGGTTTACGCCCGCTTCACAGTGACAGACCAAACTCCCCGTTTTACGCACCGCAAACAACCGCAAACAGTCCATTTGCACAACCGCAAACTCCACATTTGCACAAGGTTGGATACCAAGCTAGCCATGTCCCGTTTCTTGTCCTCACTGATGTCATTGAAGGTCTCTTCCTCCACCCAGCCAAGTACAACACCAAGGGTCCCCGAAAGGTGACAACAAGCCCCCTGGGACGCCTGCTGTGTTTGATCTTCCACCTCCTCAAAGCCACCTTCCTCCTCTGACTCCTCTTCTTCAGACTCCTCTCTCTGCATTGCCTCTCTCTGCGTTATTATAAGGTGTGCTAAGTAGTACTATTCCTATCAGTTTAATCCCTGTTATGTCCCCTATCAGGGGACGTGTATATGGCATCGATTTTAGGAACCGGGAGATGGAAAAAGATGCTTGTTCGGTCCTCCTACTTCAAATTTGGGGCACTGCGCGTGCAATCTAATGTGCCACCAGATAGGAGTGGTGTTTTAAGTAGTACTATTCTTATCAGTTTAATCCCTGTTAATTCCCCCTCATCAGGCCTTTTTTAGTCGAATGTATCGCCCACTGTCAGTCCCTTCGGGATCCATCCCTCATTCATCTTAATAAAGGTGAGGTAATCTAGACTTTTTTGACCTAGGCAACTCAGCAAAGGAAGCAGCAGCAAGGTACAACATCATCATCATCACACCATACGTCCATGTGTGTAATGCTGCCTGACTGAGACATATCCCTGTTATCTACATACTCTGGCAATAATGGTTGTGCATCACTCATTTCTTCCAACTGATGTGTAAATAACTCCTCTGACAGATCAAGTGAAGCGGCTGTGGTGCTAGTGTTGGTGGTGGTGGCAGGCGGGCGAGTGGTAACTTGAGAGGTTCCCGAAGCTAAGCTGGAGGAGGATGATGCGTCAAGGTTCTGAGCGGAAGCTGTAGAAGATTGGGTGTCCTGTGTTAGCCAGTCAACTATGTCCTCAGAACTTTTCGAGTTCAGGGTACGTGGCCTCTGAACACTGGGCATTATTCTAGGGCCAAAGGGAATCACAGCACCACGACCACGACAGCCCCTGCGGGGTGGCCTGCCTCTGCCTGTCAATTTTTTTTCGATTAGTGGTACTATGCATGCAAGCTACTGTGACAACAGATATGAGTGGCACTGTGCACTGGCAGAAGTTGGCAGAGTAGACGCTGTAGGCCTGACACACACGCTTGCAGACAACTAACTGCTATTCAATCTATTACAGTCAAATTTTTTTTTTTTTTTTTAAATATACACTACTGTTACACCAGATATGAGTTGCACTGGTGTGACACTGTGCCCTGGCAGGCCCTGAAACCACACATGTGTGAAGTAAACTGACTGCTATTAGTTCACAATCAAATTTCTAGTTTTTTTTTTTTTTAATGTACTCTACTGTTACACCAGATATGAGCTGCACTGGTGTGACACTGTGCCCTGGCAGGCCCTGAAATGCACACGTGTGAAGGAAACTGACTGCTATTATATTACAGTCAAAAAGTATATATTTTTTTTAAATGCAAGCTATTGTGACACCAGATATGAGTGGTGGCACTGGGCAAGTGGGCACAGTATACGCTGTGAGCCTGACACAAACGCTGGCAGGCAGGCAGGCAACTGCAATTAGATTACACAAAAAAAAAACAGACTGATGTTCTAGGGCTTTTTGGGGTGCTGTCCTTACAGCAGAGATCAGATGAGTCCTTCAGGACTGTAGTGGACACTGAATACACTAGCCTAGCTATCGATTTCTCTATTAAATCAGCAGCAGCTACACTGTCCCTCCTCTCACTAAGAATGCAGCTTCCGTGGGGCGGGGCCTAGCTGTCATGGAGGAAAGACGCACTTCGAGTGAGCTCCCTCAATATCTCACTTTAAGCAGCTATCAACAAGCGAATATTACCCCAGAAGGGGATGACCCAGCAATGTTGCTCCTACTTGACCGACCCGACATGCTTAATAGCGGTCAGCAACTCGACAGAGTCTTACTTACCTCCGCGTGGCAAGTGTGGCCTGGTGCTCACCGGGCGGGAGAGGTGGCCGATCTCCCGAACCTGGGATGCTACTTCCCGGCAGGAGCTCTGTTACACCCCCCTCGGACCAGTGGGGGTTATCCCGGTCAACCCCTGAGAGGCTGTCTGGAGCTAATGGACGCACAGAGCACAGCCGCCCAGGCTGACATACTCATCTGCGACTATCCCAATATGGCGGCAGTCGCGTGTCCTCCTGGTACCAGCAAAGCATTGCAGGATATTGAGTCTAAGCTGGACAGACTCTTTAATCAATTTTGGAAGCAAATAACAAGCAGGAGCCACAGCCCCAACAAGCTCCACCACAGCTAAGCGAAGCAGTCCCCATTAAAATCCACCAACGCAAAAGGCGTCGAAGACGGGATCGGAGGCACAAACAGAAATGCAGTCTGCCCCACGTCAAGCACTCGCCTCCACCTTAAGCCACCACAATCCCGCACCAGACGTGAAGCAACACTGGGACAGATCCGACCACCCGACAAAACAAGTTTCCACCAGCTCAAGCCGCGAACCCGGCACTCAGCAAGAGACTTGCCTGTGTTGTTCCAGGTATCAGGGACTCCCAGGGTCTGCACCTGGCGCCCAGAAGGGATCGGATGAGCACAAGCAGTAAACAGCAGCCTGCCAAGCATGTCCCACTATAGCCAATCCTCCACACCATGCCTTTGATCACATGAACTGCTCTCTGCACATTAACTAATTGTAAAGTAGCAAGCGTTTACACATGTCATTATTTCACCTCCTAAAGAGTTTATTGTCGTAGTTCCTTACATGCCTTTACCTTAACCGTTCATGTATTATGTTATTCACTAGTCTCATCTCATGGGGCGACTCACACTTGATTTATAACTAGTGGTGGAGCTGCTGATATAAATACACAGTTGATAACGTGCAAGCTACACCCTAAACATGACAGCCATCTTTCACAACAATGTACTGCTATATACTCATACCCTCAGTGTAACTAGCCATGATATACGCACGTTCAGCCTAGCATGCTCAAATATAACACACTTCTGTCTTAAAAAAAAAAAAGAATGCAGCTTCCGAATGAATCTTAAATGGATGCTGTCCAGGAGGTGGGAGGGTCTGGGAGGGAGGGTCTGCTGCTGATTGGCTGGAATGTGTCTGCTGACTGTGAGGTACAGGGTAAAAGTTTACTCAATGATGATGAATAGGGGGCGGACCGAACATTGCATATGTTCGCCGTCCGTGGCGAACGCGAACAAGCTATGTTCGCCAGGAACTATTCGCCGGCGAACTGTTCGGGACATCTCTACTGTACAAATGAAAAGAAGGTATGAAGGTGTACATAAAGTGGCCCTAAATCCCCTACCTGGAAATAAATTTAGTAGGTTAACTCCTATTTCTAGAAAGGAGATTCTTATCGTAGTCTCAATCACCTTCCTGGTTTAAATGATTTAAAAAGAGCGTTATTTAAATGCCTCTAGTAGAATAAAAGAGCCAGTTATCTGATACCACCCATACCATTCCTGGTTCTTATATTCTACTAGAGACATTTCAATAAAGCTCTTTAAAAATCATTTAAACCAGGACAAAAAAGTTAACCTTATAAGATTGTGATTGCACTTACTAGGTGTACTCTATAGCTGTCTAATCTCTAGATATCTACCCTTACTTTGGTTCACTTTTTTCCTTATAAGACCCACAACTAACTACTACATTTATTTCCAGGTAGGGGGTTCAGGGCCACTTTATGTGCACCTGCATACCTTCTTTTCATTTGTAACTTTTGCAACTTCAAGGGTTAAGCCCAGAGGGAGATCCCTGAAATTTCTAATTGATGCTTTGGTAATCTGGACCACTAAGACGTAACCCGTTTGTGTTAGGTTACAGTAGTTTCATTTTGAGTATCTTCTCTGTATATGTTTAACTCTAGATCTATATTTTATACCTATTTGTTCAAAACACATCTACATTTAATATACTTTAAGTGACATTTATTGATCTTTAGTTATTAAATTATTTAGTTAATATTTTTAGATAAGTGAAGTCATTTCCTTCCTTTTTCAAATTATCTTATAGTTTACCTCAGAACATTTTTTTAACACTAATATTTTCATTTGTATTCCTTCTGATTATACTATAATGGCTGGTAAGTCACTTTTCGACACTAGCTGTCAGGATTCTCTAGGTACTATTGATAATACTAAATTATTTGATAATTTGCCTGAGGAACATATCCAAGATATATCAGATGAGTCTGTCAATAAGACGATGAAAAAAAGCATTTTTTTTCCGCAATGTCCAGAACCCAGGGAACTGGGTTGACGAACATAAGGATTTAGCTGATCCAATCATGAATGGATACCAGTATATCATGTAGCTCAATTTATAAAAGAATGGATTAGAAGACCTTTAAACAGAACAGCCAGAAATAAATTAAGAGCAGAATGCCCAAAACCAACTGTTGTATTTAAAGGGACACTATAGTCACCAGAACAACTACAGCTTATTGAATTTTGTTCTGTTGAGTAGAATCATTACCTTCAGGCTTTTTGCTGTAAACACTGTCTTTTCAGAGAAAATGCAGTGTTTACATTACAGCCTAGTGATAACTTCACTGGCCACTCCTCAGATGGCTGCTAGAGATCCTTCCTGGGTCATGGCTGCCTAAAATGCATCCAAACATTCAGTATGTCCTCCCTCTGCATGCAGACACTGAACTTTCCTCATAGAGATTCATTGATTCAATTCATCTCTATGAGGAGATGCTGATTGGCCAGGGCTGTGTTTCAATCATGCTGGCTCTGCCCCTGATCTGCCTATTTGTCAGTCTCAGCCAATCCTATGGGGAAGCATACTGATGATGTCAGCAGACTGCTTGTTGTTCTGAGCAAACAGCATGCAGATCTACAGCCTCAGGCTTGAATACAGTAAGATTGTGCTATATTTATGGAGGCATGAGGGGCCCAGGGGGGGCTAGATGGTGGTTTAAACACTATAGGGTCAGAAATACATGTTTGTGTTCCTGACCCTATAGTGATCATTTAAGGCATGTATGACCCTGGAACTTGAACTGAAAATTGATCAGTATTTTAGCAAATCCAGGAAGGATCCAAGAAAATGATTAGCTAGATCACTTAGAAGTTGTGAGTATACGCTCTTGGACACCTGGTATACCAGTGGATATTGTTATACTAAGAGGATAGATTCAAAGGGCTATTTGTTTTTGGACAATATGACAATATAATATTATAATAATTATAATAATATTATTTAAATTCACTTCCCTAATAATACAGATGTCAGCAAATGAACCAGAGACTTCTACGCATAGTTTCCTTTTAGGACAAAATGTCATTAAATATATTGGAAATATGTGAATGTATTTTATCTTTAGATAAGGCTAATGCATTGGTTATAAATGCTTTTTTACACGATTGGTCAGCATCAAGGAATAGTCAAATTGGAAACAAATACCCAGTTTTTTAGCTTGGCTATTTCAGCCTTAATTTCAGATGCATGTTTTAACCATATTCCACAATTTATTAAAAAAAAAAAGTTTAAAACTCCAGAATTAATGTTGAATAGCATGGTTTCACGGTTGTTAAAGTAACACTCCACTGCCCAAATGGCCCCAAAAAATAGAATTCACTGCTTGTAGATATATCTCCAATTAATAAATGCATGCATTTTCAAGCATGTATTTATTTGGGGTATATCTTAAAACCCTTTGCAAAAGCTGAAGTTCTTCTAAACTGCAGCCTTTGCAAACCCTCCCCTTTATCTTCAGAAGAAACATTCAGAGGCTTGTCTGAGGTCTGTGGACTGATCTGAGGCCTGATCTGAGGTGTGCAGGAGGGGAGCAGGCACGCTCAAGTAGGCTGCATCTCCCACTTCTGTTTGCTCAGGGGGCTAATGGAAACAGGAAGAATGCCCGTGGCTGTTTGACTGACAGTCAGAGGGTGTTTAATTAATTATTTATCAAAGTATTTCTAATAGAAATTGCACTTTTACAAACTTTCATTATTGTGGGACACTTCTCACCCATTAAGCACTTCAGCAAGTTAAAGTGATTTATGGGTGTAGAGTGGTCTTTTAAACTAATGTGGCATTGCCTCCCATTACTTCTTTCAACCCTCCCACTTCTTATCTTACTGGACCTTGGTGGGAACTGCACCAGCTCTACCCAAAGTAGAAGAACCCTGGTTATGCAGTCACACTTGCTTCATTGTTTCTACACTGACAAAGCTCGACACGCCTGTGACCATCATTGGCCAGTGTCCTGACATTTCTTACCCAACTTGCTAAGGTAGCAGAAGAAACCGGTAAAAAAGGTTTATGAAACAATATCAACAACAGAGAACAAAGATCACTTCTAAGATTCTTAGTTTTATCGTCATACATTTTTAATCAATGTACTAAACATAATTTTGGATTTCCCAAAAAAGTTGGATAAAAAAAACTTGTTTAGCATAGTATTTGGTCTTACCACATGAAATACTATCTCATCAGGGAAATAGTATTTCATGGGATGAGATTCCTATTATTATTTTTATGATAAATTATCATTATTGTTAAATGATAGTAAATATTGTAAAACCATATTCACATCCCAAGTGTTAGAGTATTTTGGTTGCCTTTAATTTATTTACAGATTAATGGGTGTTTTCCTGTTTGTACATTATCAACATTGATGTGTTTAGCCAAGATGGCTGAACGATAAACATTAATTGTTCTATAAGCTTTACCTAAATCATAGCAATCGGCCAAAAAATGTATCATCATTGGAATACCCAAAAGGATGCACACCAAAGTAAGTCTTAGCAAAATAATCAATACTTTATTCATGAAAGGGGTTTGAGTAAGTGTTGTTGTTTTATTCACATTGTGCATTAAGAATAGCCCCTGTCACTTTTTGGTTTTGTCATTCTTTGTATTTTTATATTGCATTTGAAATTGCTTAAAGGATCACTATAGGCACCCAGACCACTTCAGCTTAATGCAGTGGTCTGGGTGCCAGGTCCCTCTAGGATTAACTCTTTCTGCTGTATACATAGCAGTTTCAGAGAAACTGCTATGTTTACAAATGGGTTAATCCAGCGCCTAGTGGCTGTCTCATTGACAGCCGCTAGAGGCGCTTCCGCGCTTCTCACTGTGATTTTCACAGGGAGACGACACCAGCGTCTATAGGAAAGCATTGAGAATGCTTTCCTATGAGACTGGCTGAATGCGCACATGGCTCGTGCCACGCATGAACATTCAGCCGATGACGGAAAAGGAGGAGGAGAGTCCCCAGCACCGAGGGAGCACGGCGTTGGAGAAAAGGTAAGGGATTAACCCCTTCCTTCCACTAGAGCCTGGCGGGATGTGGACCCAGAGGGTGAGGGGGACCCAAGGACCATATAGCCAGGAAAACGAGTGTTTTCCTGGCACTATAGTGGTCCTTTAATAATGTATTGATATATATTTTTTTTGCAATGATTTGCTTTGGTATGCATCATTATTTGATTGTTTAGTCATTTAGGGATGACTTTTTAGGATATCACCTCTTTACTGTTTATGTATGAACAACCTTTACCATATCTAATTGTAGGTCATCATTGGAATACCAGCATGTGAGGGATCCAAATAGTTTTATCAGAACAATCATTGCCTTTTGTGATTTGATGTGATTGTAAACTCTTTGCATCACAGCATATGGGGGAAAAGCATAGTTCTGGCCTCTGTAATCTTCTTTAGCTTTCAACTGACCCTATCTCAGTTCACCATTTAGTAGATATGTCACTTAGTTTTGTTTACACAGATATCGACAAATGTTTGAGCTAATCTGCTAATTGTCTTCTACAGACAAACTATTAAAGTTGAGGTGACATTTTAAGGAGGATAATAGTTTCTTATCACTTTTAAAACACCTGGAAGGAAGACAAGGTGGTAAAAGCACTCGGATTTGTCTCTACTGTTTCCAGACACGATTATTAAAAATTTATATATTTTTTTTTTAATATTTCAGAGTTTGTCCTCAGAGATGAAATTTAATTCCTCACACTTGTTATACATTTGCAAACGCTTTGTCATAATGAATGCTAATACTCCAAACCGAAGCAGGCAGCGTGTAAATATGTATAACTCGGAGAGAATAAGAAAAAAACAAGGGATGTTTTTGTAATTGTTTGCTTACAGGGATGTGACAAGTGCTGTTTTCATATTTGTATCTATTTACCTGTTCTACAGTGATTGTGAATAAGCTAACCATCCATCTCCTTCACTTCTTCTCATTACCTAGCTTCGTTACATGAACTTTTAATGTAAGTTATTAATTAGATTCTTAAAGGTCTAATGCTGAACAATGTTTTTACAAACCGTGCCTTGGAAAACACACTGTGTTAAAACAAAAGCTGCCTTTACCCTGCAACATTAAATGGAAACTGTAGCTTTGAAAATAATATTTTTGGGAGGACTTTAATTTTCCCTGCCATTATAGTGACTTCTCTCTCCCCCTTTTCTTATAAAAATCTTACTGTAATAACTACTTACCGAGACACCATCCAAGACACCGTCCAAATGTCACGATTATGTAAGGGAACCAACCCTGATCCACTAAGAAAGGTATGCCACGTATTACCAGACCTTAAAATGGCTGGATTTCACGTATAGAAAAGAGAAAAAGCCACTGTCAAGAGTAGGAAAAAACAGGACAATCGATAAACAAGACAAAAGGTCAGCAACAGAGACAGCAGGGAAACGGTTAAACAAGCCAAGGTCAGTAACAAATAACTCAATAAAATCTAAACATATAATTGGGTAAACGAGAACCACAACAGTGCAACTTGCTCATCAAGCTCTGACTTCAAATAGCCAGAATACTTACACTATTGGTTGGCGTCATTTTAGAATGCCTAAAGACCCAACTTGGGCTGAATGGCGAATTCAGTACTTTCCAGTGTTTGCTCATGCCGTGACTGACTAAAAAACATAAGCACGTGAGCAGCATGCGGCATTTGTCCTGCCGTTGGATCAGGGAAAAGGAGCGCTGGAAGAGGTAAGCATTACACCAATACACCGTCCAAGAAACTATCTTTGCAGTCAACCTCTTTTGTCGAAGTCAAGCATGATAACATCTTGCTGACTTTTCATCAAGTGCTTCTCGTCAAATTTCATCACACCAATGCTTCTCTATGAGTAGCATCAGTGGACGTTCAATGTGTTCAATGTGTGTGTGGAAGGACCATCTACCGGCTATCAGGAAGACAGTGGTTAGAAGTGTGTTTAGCTCTGCAAGTGTCATAATCAGGGGCGGACTGAGAGAGTCCTGGGCCCTCGGGCAAAATTAGGACCTGGGCCCCCTCCAGATATATCTATATATATCTATATCTATATCTATATATCTATATCTATATCTATATATATATCTATATCTATATCTATATCTATATATATATATATATATATATATATATATATATATATATATATAGATATAGATATATATATATATATATATATATATATATATATATATATATATAAATGAATGAATGAAAAGAGATGCACTCACAGGTCTTGATAGATAAAAAAATCGGTATTTTTTATTCTCCAAACAGGATACACATTGTCCGATCTGATCGGACAATGTGTATCCTGTTTGGAGAATAAAAAATACCGATTTTTTTTATCTATCAAGACCTGTGAGTGCATCTCTTTTCATTCATTCATATAACATAACGTGGGATAGCACCTAGGCATTTATATTTACCTATTGTTTATTTGGAAAGGGTGAGTGCCAAGACACAGACTTTCTATATATATATATATATATATATATCTATATATATATATATATATATATATATCTCTATATATATATATATATCTATATATATATACATATATATATATATATATATATACATATATACATATATACATATATATATATATACATATATACATATATACATATATATATATATATATATATATATATATACAAATACATATATATATATATATATATACTGCTGTAGATGTACCTTGTATTTGCATGTAAAGTGAATGTATGTTTCTGTGTATATTCACTGTAAGTGAATATATGTATGTCTTTGTGTGAGGTATTAGGATTCAAAATATATTTGATTGTATGTGCATGTAAAGTGAATGTATGTTTCTGTGTATACTTACTGTAAGTCGTGTTGGGATATTAGGATTCAAAATATATTTGATTGTGCATGTAAAGTGAATGTATGTTTCTGTGTATACTTACTGTAAGTCGTTTTGGGATATTAGGATTCAAAATATATTTGATGGTATGTGCATGTGAAGTGAATGTATGTTTCTGTGTATATTTACTGTAAGTGAATATATGTATGCCTTTGAATCCTCATATCCTAACACGAAATACAGAGTATCTATGAAGGGACACTATAGGCACCCAGACCACTTCCGCTCATTGAAGTGGTCTAGGTACAGTGTCCCAGGTCCCTTAACCCTGTAAAAGAGAAACTGTAGTGGTTATAGGGGCTGTAGTGGGGGCAGAGGCTGTATTGGGTATAGAGGCTATAGTGGGGGCAGCGAATAATAGGGGCTATAGTGGGGGTAAGGCAAAATAGTGACTATAGAGGGGGCAGGGGTTAATAGAAGCTATAGTGGGGACAAGGGGTAATAGAAGCTACAGTGGAAACAAGGGGTAATAGAGGCTACAGTGGGTGCAGGGGAGTGATAGGGACTGTGGTAGTTGCAGGGGAGGCATAGGGACTGTGGTTGTTTCAGGGGGATAGGGGCTGTAGTAAGTGCAGACAGCAATAAAGGCAGTAGTGGGTGCAGGGAAAAAGGGCAGTAGTGGGCATGGGAGCTTTCATGGATATAGGGTTGTAGTGGATGCAGGTGTTTAGGGGCTGTAGTTGGTATATCAGCTGTAGTGGGTGTAGAGGCTGCAGGGGTTATAGTGTTTTTATGGGATATAGGGGCTGTAGTGGGTGCATGGTATATAGAGACTGTAGTGGGTATAGGGACTATAGGAGGTGTAGTGGGGTATTGTACAGCACTACAGAATCTGATGGCGCTATATAAATAATATAATAATGGATAAGGGCTGTAAGGAATATATAGGCATGCGGTTTGTGCATGCGGTAAAGGGGCTGTAGAGTTTGCAGGGAGTAGGGGGAAGAAGGGAGTAGGGGGGCAGCAGGGCAGCAGGGCAGTAGAGGGGCAGCATGGTGTAGGAGAGCAGCAGGGGGTTTGCTGGGGCTAGACGGGCAGCAGGGGGTAGGGGGATAGCAGGGGGTCTGCTGGGGCTAGAGGGTCGGCAGGGGGTCTGCTGGTGCAGCAGAGGGTAGAGGTGGGTATAGGGTTTGTAGTAGGTAGAAGGGCCGCAGGGGTAAGGGCTGCTGGGGGTAGAGGAGTAGCAGGGTGTAGGGGGGCAGCAGGGAGTAGGGGGCCAGCAGGGAGTAAGTGGGTAGAGGGGCAGAAGGGGGTAGGGGGGCCAGCAGGAGGTAGGGGGCAAAGGGGCAGAGGGGCCAGCAGGGAGTAGGAGGCAAAGGGGCAGAGGGGCCAGCAGGAGGTAGGGGGGGCAGCAGGGAGTAGGGGGCAAAGGGGCAGCATGGTGTAAGGGGGCAAGCAGGGAGTAGGGGGTCACAGGGGGTTTGCTGGGGCTAGAGGGGCAGCAGGGGGTAAGGGGACAGCGGGGGGTCTGCTGGGGCTAGAGGGTCAGCAGGGGGTCTGCTGGGGTGGTAGAGGGGCTAGAGGGGCAGCAGGGGGTCTGCTGGGGTGGTAGAGGGGCTGTAAGGGATAGGGGCTGTGGTGGGTATAGGGGTTGTAGTAGGTAGAAAGGCTGCAGGGGTAAGGGCTGCTGGGGGTAGAGGAGTACCAGGGAGTATGGGGGGCAGCAGGGAGTAGGGGGCCAGCAGAGAGTAAGTGGGTAGAGGGGCCAGCAGGAGGTAGGGGGACAAGCAGGAGGTAGGGTGGGCAGCACCAAGTAAGGGGACCAGCAGGGAGTAGGGAGCAAAGGGGCAGAAGGGGTAGCAGGGAGTAGGGGGTGTGCTGGGGCTAGAGGGGCAGCAGGGGGTAGAGGGACAGCGGGGGGTCTTCTGGGGCTAGAGGGTCGACAGGGGGTCTGCTGGGGCAGCAGAGGGTAGAGGGGCTGTAAGGGGTAGGGGCTGGGGTGGGTATAGGGGTTGTAGTAGGTAGAAGGGCTGCTGGGGGTAAAGGAGAAGCAGGGGGTTGAGGGGCAGCGGGGAGTAGAGGGGCAGCAGGGAGTAAGTGGGAAGAGGGGCAGAAGGAGGTAGAGGGGACAGCAGGGGGTAGGGGGTGCCAGCAGGGGGCAGGGGGTGCCAGCAGGGGGCAGGGGGTGCCAGCAGGGGGTAAGGGGCAGCAGGGGGTAGGGGGCAGCCAGCAGGGAGTAGGGGGAAAAGGGGCCAGCAGGGAGTAGTAGGTAAAGGGGCAGCAGGGGGTAGAGGGGTAGCAGGGAGTAGGGGTGCCAGTATAAGGTAGAGGGGCGGCAGGGGGGCCAGCATGAGGTGGAGGGGCAGCAGGGAGTATGGGGCAAAGGGGCAGTAGAGGGTATAGGGGCTGTAGGGGTAGGTGCTGTGGTAGGTATAGGGGTTGTAGTGGGCTGCTGGGGGTAGAGGAGTAGCAGGGGGTAGAGGGGCAGTAGGGAGGCAGCAGGAGGTAGAGGGTTGGGGGGCAGCAGAGGGTAGAGGGGCAGTATGGGGTGAGGAGCAGCAGCATGGGTCTACTGGGGGTAGAGGGGCAGTAGGGAGGCAGCAGGGGGTAGAGGGGTGGGGGTAGAGAGGCAGTAGGGAGGCAACAGGAGGTAGAGGGGTGGGGGCAGTAGGGGGTAGAGGGGCAGTATGGGGTGAGGAGCAGCAGGGGGACAGCATAGGGTCTACTGGGGGTAGAGGGGCAGTAGGGAGGCAGAGGGGTGGGAGGCAGCAGGGGGTAGAGGGGCAGTATGGGGTGAGAAGCAGCAGAGGGTCTACTGGGGGTAGAGGGGCAGCAGGGAGTAGGGTGCAAAGGGGCAGCAGAGGGTAGAGGGGCTGTAGGGGTAGGGGCAGTAGGGGGTAGAAGGAAGAGGAGCTGCTGGATGAAGAGGAGCCTTACCTTTGGCCAGAGGGGTTAATCCTTCTCCCAGCAGCACTGGAGCATGCTGTCTCTCCCTGAAGTGCTGCCTCTAACACAGATCAGGCAGCTCCGCACCTCCCTGACCTTTTGACACATGATGTCATTTCCTCTATCAGGAGCCGCACGGAGCTGCCTGATCAGCACTACAGACAGCTCTCCTGCTCCGCTCACCAGTCAGGCACAGTGAGAGACAGCATAGTGGGTCTTTAGGAGGGCCCTTTAGCCGTCTCTTACTGTGCCTGCCCGAACATGGGGGATATGTATTTTGTAACAGGGGCCCGCGGAGTGCCGTGCGGGCCCCTGACTGACTGCATGCAGGCTGGGGAGATTGTTTAACTCCCCAGCCCAGCTATTACTTTACTGCATGGCAGGCAGGCGGGCGGGCCCCCTAGAGCCTCGGGCCCTCGGTCCATGACCGATTTGCCCGAGTGCTCAGTCCGCCCCTGGTCATAATCACTTCTGTTCCTTACAGATCAAGCAGGAAAATTGTATCTAAAATTGCAGAGACTTTTATTGGCATAAATGAGATAAAATAAACATGAAAATCATTTTTAAATTAGATAGTCTGAACCGGAACCTGACTTTGAACAATATACAGAACAAAAGGGATTAATAAAAATATTTTTTTTCGTCTTACTAGAGACTTTTCCACTAAACTGGCAAAGTGAATTGTTAGAGTAGGACTATCCTAAGAGATTTGCCTTGACTTTGGCAGCTGAGCTTACACCTTACCATCCATTGCAGTGATAATAAAACCTTGATTGTTTAAAAATATACATTGAAATTTGAGATAGATAGCTTTTTTTTTTTTAGCATAAACAAAATAAAACATATAAAATAAACAAATAAAATATATATTTTATTTCTGTATTCTTGCTTAAACTGGTATTAGTTGGGATTTATATAATTAATGGATATTATTATTATTATATTTATATAGCGCCAACAAATTCCGTAGCGCTTTACAGTGGGTGGACTAGCAAATGTAATATATAAATATATATCTTTTTTATAGTAACTTTTTTAGATAGTTCTGAAGAATCAGTTGGTTTAAAGGGGCACAATAGTGTCAGGAAAACAAACGTGTATTCCTGATCCCATAGTTTAGGTGGTCAGCCCCCCTTACCTGGGGTTAGAAAGGCGGGGCTCATCACATATGGCTCTGCCCCTGATCCACCTCCTTGGCTGACATAATCAGAATTGATTATCTCAGTCATTCAATCACAATGCATTCCCATAGGAAAGCATTGGATTGGCTGAGCTCATCAATTATGATGATGTCAGCCAAGGAGGTGGGAAAGGGCAGAGCCAAGCACTGCACTGGCCATTCAGCATCTCCTCATAGAGATGCATTGAATCAATGTATCTCCATAGGGAAAGTTCAACTCATGCTCTGCATGGATACGCTGAACATCAGTGCTGCACATTGTGCAGCACTGCCCCAGGAAGCACCTCTAGTGGCTATCTGAGGAGTGGCCAATAGAGCTGCTCCTATGCTGTAATTTAAACATTGCCTTTTCTCTGAAAAGACAGTGTTTACAACAAAATGCCTGCAGCGACTGATTATACTCACAGAACAAATACAATAAGCTGTAGTTGTTCTGGTGACTATACAGGGAGTGCAGAATTATTAGTCAAATTTGTATTTTGACCACATCATCCTCTTTATGCATGTTGTCTTACTCCAAGCTGTATAGGCTCGAAAGCCTACTACCAATTAAGCATATTAGGTGATGTGCATCTCTGTAATGAGAAGGGGTGTGGTCTAATTACATCAACACCCTATATCAGGTGTGCATAATTATTAGGCAACTTCCTTTCCTTTGGCAAAATGGGTCAAAAGAAGGACTTGACAGGCTCAGAAAAGTCAAAAATAGTGAGATATCTTGCAGAGGTATGCAGCACTCTTAAAATTGCAAAGCTTCTGAAGCGTGATCATCGAACAATCAAGCGTTTCATTCAAAATAGTCAACAGGGTCGCAAGAAGCGTGTGGAGAAACCAAGGCGCAAAATAACTGCCCATGAACTGAGAAAAGTTAAGCGTGCAGCTGCCAAGATGCCACTTGCCACCAGTTTGGCCATATTTCAGAGCTGCCACATCACTGGAGTGCCCAAAAGCACAAGGTGTGCAATACTCAGAGACATGGCCAAGGTAAGAAAGGCTGAAAGACGACCACCACTGAACAAGACACACAAGCTGAAACGTCAAGACTGGGCCAAGAAATATCTCAAGACTGATTTTTCTAAGGTTTTATGGACTGATGAAATGAGAGTGAGTCTTGATGGGCCAGATGGATGGATTGGTAAAGGGCAGAGAGCTCCAGTCTGACTCAGACGCCAGCAAGGTGAAGGTGGAGTACTGGTTTGGGCTGGTATCATCAAAGATGAGCTTGTGGGGCCTTTTCGGGTTGAGGATGGAGTCAAGCTCAACTCCCAGTCCTACTGCCAGTTTCTGGAAGACACCTTCTTCAAGCAGTGGTACAGGAAGAAGTCTGCATCCTTCAAGAAAAACATGATTTTCATGCAGGACAATGCTCCATCACACGCGTCCAAGTACTCCACAGCGTGGCTGGCAAGAAAGGGTATAAAAGAAGAAAATCTAATGACATGGCCTCCTTGTTCACCTGATCTGAACCCCATTGAGAACCTGTGGTCCATCATCAAATGTAAGATTTACAAGGAGGGAAAACAGTACACCTCTCTGAACAGTGTCTGGGAGGCTGTGGTTGCTGCTGCACTCAATGTTGATGGTGAACAGATCAAAAACACTGACAGAATCCATGGATGGCAGGCTTTTGAGTGTCCTTGCAAAGAAAGGTGGCTATATTGGTCACTGATTTGTTTTTGTTTTGTTTTTGAATGTCAGAAATGTATATTTGTGAATGTTGAGATGTTATATTGGTTTCACTGGTAAAAATAAATAATTGAAATGGGTATATATTTGTTTTTTGTTAAGTTGCCTAATAATTATGCACAGTAATAGTCACCTGCACACACAGATATCCCCCTAAAATAGCTATAACTAAAAACAAACTAAAAACTACTTCCAAAAATATTCAGCTTTGATATTAATGCGTTTTTTGGGTTCATTGAGAACATGGTTGTTGTTCAATAATAAAATTAATCCTCAAAAATACAACTTGCCTAATAATTCTGCACTCCCTGTAGTGTCCCTTTAAAGTATGTTTATCACTTTATCTTTAAAAATATAAACTTCGCCAAGCAGGACTTTAATACTCTTATCATTATTATTGTTATTATTAGTACAATTTATATAGTGCCAACCTCGTGTAAATCGGTTTACAATTTCAGAATGGGGATGTTTGATGAGTAGCGAAGAAGGCTCTGCTCAAATAAGTTTACACTTGTAACGGCACCCCGGGCATAAAAGAGGTTCAACGCCGTTTAGAGGATATTCCCCTTCCAGATAAACAGGCAGCTACCAAATCTGCCGAACAGGAAACCATATGAATGCCGTACACAGCTGAACCCGAACCATACGACTGCTGTAAACAGCCGAATAGGAAAAACCATACGAATAGGTTTACACTCCTAGCAGTCAAACTGGAACAGCATACAATAAATCCCCCCAAGAACGAGACAAGGCTCCATTTTGAGGGTCAAGCAGGAAAAGTATTTTAGAAGCCAATAAGCCCCAACTAGTCTTTTTAAATGGCAAAAATAGTCTTTTTAAATGGCAATACGCCCCAGGGCCATAGTCATGAGGGAGGAGGCTGGCAATCAGGCTCCTCCAACAGCCAGTGGCAAAGGGCAGTTGGTCATATAAAAATCCAGTGCCATTTTGTCACAACACTCTAGGAAGCGTTCCTGCTTGCCCATGCTTGCTGTTTTTTTTATAAACTATTTGAATGTTTGTGTAAAGGAACACTCTGGTCACCATAACAACGTCATGTCAATAAAGTTATTATGGTGCCTGAAAGTCCTGGGTGTTGTCTTACCCTACGTTATACCATTTATGAACAGTTTAACCTGTCTCCTCCAGGTCTATTTTTTTCTGCCTCTGTTCCCCACTTCAATACAGGAACCTCGGACAGTGATAGGCTAAGAGTGTCAGTTGGTTCTGATAGTCCATCATTGGATTTCCTTTGGAAATAAATGCATGAGAAAGATGCAAGGCTTCCACATTGATTTGGGGGGATGATGACAGAGGTAGAGGGGTCGAGCGGATGCTTAGTGCCCAGCTTTCTGTGATCAGTCTTTTTACTGAGCAAAGTTAATCGTATGTTGTACTAGAAATTATTACAATAGTTAAGGAAGAATATCTGCACAGAGCAATGCATGGCTTCAGAATTGCCATCAGAAAGTTTGGGGCCCCTGACACAGCTCAAGTTCTGGGCCCCCAGGCCTGTCCTGAGAACGCCCACAGATCCCATCCTGAGTCCGCCCACAAAGATGCAGTGTTATTGTGTACTGGATGCAGTATGCATGTGTACTAAATTTGGTGTGTGTATAATGGATGTAGAATTTGAGTAGTGTGTACAGAATGCGTGTGTAAAATGGAGTGTGAATAATGGATGCACTTTGTGTAATGGATCCAGTGTGTATGGTGGATGCAGTGCTTATTGTGGATGCAGACTGTGTGCTTGTCTAATGGATGTACTGTTTGTGTGTATCAGAAGCAGAACTGGAGGTGAGTGTGGTCTATGACCCTATAGGAGAGAGCAAGAGACAGGTTTGTGAAATAGCAGTTACTATGAGAGTCCAGAAGCATTTCTAAAGAGATGGGTTTTGAAGCAGTGTTTATTTTGTTGATGAACAATTTTAGTCAAATTTCAGTCGACTAAAATGTTTGAGATTTAGTCGACTACAACTAGACTAAAACTAAAACAATTCAGATTACTAAAATATGACTAAAACTAAAATGGCTTTTTAGTCAAAAGACTGTGACTAAAACTAAATTGAAATTTGCCTCCAAAATTAACACCGTTTTGAAGGATTTCATCGATGACTGAAGTAAGGGGAGAGCCTAAACTACAATAAATGTGTTCAGAAATCAGTCTGTGTATATAAGATAGGTTGTTATTGTTCTAAATGACACTTTAGTTGTCTAAATTGTTATTAGTAAGCCACCTAAAACTTATCAGAACAGCCTTACCCTGGTCACACCCCCACTCATTCCCCTAAAATTAAAGTAACATAGTTACATAGACTGAAAAGAAACAGGTGTCCATCAAGTTCAGCCCTCCTCACATTGGCTTTTTGCTGTGAAGAAAGAAGGGGGGGAAAAAAACAGTTTGAAGCACTTCCAATTTTGCTACAAACTAGGAAAAAAACTCCCTCTTGACCCCAGACTAGCAGTCAGATTCTCCCTGGATCAAGAAGCTATTACCCCACACTGAAAAATTATATCCTTGAATATTCTGCTTTTGCAAGTATGCATCTAGTTGCTGTTTAAACATCTGTACAGACTCTGATAAAAAACACTTCTTCCGGCAGAGAATTCCACATCCTTATTTTTCTTACAGTAAAAAAAAAAAACCTTTCCTTTGTCTTGGACAAAATCTTCTTTCTTCCAGTCTAAACGCATGACCTTGTGTCCTATGTAAAGTCTGGATTGTGAAAAGTGTCCCTCTTTGTCTATTTGAAATGCTGGGGGGGTATACTACTTTACTAATATGGAATGCACTGTCTTATATTTTGCTCTGTTGCATTTTCCTTGTGGAATCTGGCCCTGTGCCTGCTTTAAAATGATGACTAGAATCTAACAACCCTACTATGTCATGACAATCTATGAACTAGCTGTACAACAGTTGTCTACAGCCATATCATTTTAAAGTGGCACTGTCACCATCTGGGGACTTTGCAAAGACCCCTGATGGGGACATTGTCCGTGGGGATCTGGTGGACAGGAGGCAAGTAAAGATGAGCTCTACTTACCTGAACCTATTCCTCGTGGGCGCGACCATCTTTCTCCGGCAGGCCCTCTTTAGCTCCTGGCGATTCAACCAGCCTCTGATGATGGCTAGGGGATTGACACTTCTAGACGGCAGTAGCTCATTGTCTAGTGCCCAGTGTCTAGAAGTGTCAGGAGAAGTCCCTACTTTGTCTCATTACATCTCTAGACTGGGTTGGAATTTCAGTGAAATTCGATCACAGTCAAAATGAGTATTTCATGAAGAGTCTATCATTTTTCGGGGGAAGGGTGGTGGTGGGGTGACAGTGCTGCGTTAAATCATCTTTTATCCTTGGTAAAGGTGGAGACAAGCCTTCACTAATGGAAACTAATTAAATTGTACCTGTTTTTTTAATGCTATACAGTACATGGCCTTTAAAGCTGCCTACAGACATCTGCTAGTCCTTCTGAGCCCCCACGAGAGGCTGCTAACTGACTTCAACAAATACGGGGAAGACATATGGATATTTTAAATATGAAGAGAAAAAAAAGAATCCAGTATGCTGTTTACAGAAGTGAAATGACAGGTAGGTATATCTAGCAGCAGACAAATTCTGTTCTGTAAACTTTAGAGACATTCTGCAGAATTACTCACATTCTCAGAAACACCCACAGTTTCTTCGAGCTATTGGGATTCCCATATTAACTCATTCATTCAGCTGCCAGTTGATTTTATCTCCTTAATTGGGATTTTAATTAAATCGAATTTATCACTTGCTGAGTTTTGCGCTTTAGATTTTTCCTGACGTTAGAGGATGTACAAGCAATATAATTATATTAAATGCTAATTAAAATTAACCTGCCCCAAAATCTGATGGTTTGGCAGACACCTTCTAAATATGGATGTCTAGCACTCCCCCTGGTGAAAGATCATGGCAGAAATGCTACTGGTTTACCTACTGGGAATCGGCAAACACTTCTATTTTTACTTCAACTGTACAGTGTGTGGCTGCCTAAGTGTTTTGTGTATGAGGATTGGCTGTGTTTGAATGTGGAGTAATTAGCCCTGCTTGGGGTCACTTCCCTAAGCATGGCCATCCTCTACGCTGATGCTAACTTTATGGTACCACTGCCAGCCATGGGTGTCCACAGGAATTTTTCCGGGGAAAGGGGTCATAATTGTAATGACATCCATGCTCGGACCCTTTTTGACAGTGTCATGAAAGGGAGGGTCATAGTCATTATCTATTACCCCCCCCCCCTTTAATATATTTTATCCTCCACGTTTACCCTTTGTGTCTGACAACCCCCCCCCCAATTTTTCCCTTTGTGTGTCTCTTAGTTCCCTGCAGCACCATTTGTGTGTCATTGCCTTCTTCCCTAGTTCCTCTGTGTATCATTGTCTTCTTTCACAGCCCCTCTGTGTGTCTCTTGATCCCCTTCCCAGCCCTTCTGTGTCATTCTTCCCTTCTCCAGCTCCTTTGTGTGTCATTGTCCTCTTCCCAAGCCCCTTTCTGTTTTTGCCTTCCAGTCCTTTTGCGTTTCTGTTTTCTTCTTCTCCAGCCACTCTGAATGTCTCTTTGCTCACAACGCCCCATGTGTCTCATTCACCCCTTCCCCAGCCCCTCTGTGTGTCTCTTTCTGACCCCCAGCCCCTCCATGTTTCTCATTCCCCTCCAAGCCCCTACGTGTGTCCTAATGCCCTCCTGCCCCTCTGTGTGTCTTCCTCCCTTTCCTCCTGTGCCTGCTGATCTCCAAGTAGTGTGACAGAGCAGACCACGGTAGAGGCTACATGCATTTACTGGCAGGAAGGGGAACACTCTCCTTTCTGCTCCCCTCCTGCCAGTCATCTGGGCATTGCGCCAGGGGCAGATCCAGAACCCAACCTTGGGAGGTGCACTGAATGTTAAAAACCGGTGTGTGTGTGTGTGTGTGTGTATTCTATATATTGAGTTACTAAAAATTGAAGCAAATTGAAACTTGAATTGCAAATTTAAGGCAAAGCTTGATTGGAAAATAATGTTTCATCTATTTTGTCCCTAATTTTGAAATTCTGTTTTCAATTTATTATTAATCAGAGTTTAGTGAAGACACTGTTGTGTGTTTTCATTTTTGCAGAGGTCCTTAATGTAATATTCACTGTATGAACAGCAATAAACCTCTCATATCACATGATAATTTACCTCCCCCCATTACTCTGTTCTAGTAAGCGTTTTCCCATAGTGTCCCTTCCTCCAGTGGTGTCCATCTTTCCATACTGCCTTAGTGCCCTTCTCTCCAGATACTGTCCCCCACTTTCTGTCTTTCTGCATATATTTTACCACCAACTTCTGTCCCTCTTCTCTTCTTCTCCCCCCACACCTTCTGCTCTCTCCGTATTTACCCCCACACACATTTTGTCCCTTTCCTTATAATCTGCTCTGAAACCTTCACTTTTCTCCATATTCTTCCCACTTGTGTCCCCTTTCTCATATCTCCCCACACATCTCTATTATAATCAGCAGCATACAGCCAACATTTTAATCTTATTAACTGAGCTTTTCATTAGACACACACACACACACACACACACACCTTTCACTTTCTTCATATACCACCAAACGTTTCTCATATCCCCTCCACACACTCCTGCAACTATCTCCATAACTTGTGTCCACTTTCTAATAACCCACTAGACACACATACCTTCATATGTATTAATATTCCCCCTCCCACTTCCATTCTGTCCGTTTCTTCATATATTCTTCCTATCTATTCATTCCCAGCTCTATTGATTCTCTCTCTACCTGCTCTGGTCTAGTCTGGCTGAGTGGCTTGGGACTTGTAGTACTTGCAGAGAGCTCAGCTCAGTTTGGCGTCCCCTGCAGGTAGGATGGAGAAGCGATAGCAGTCTATCCCTGCTCTCTATTGCAGCCCAGGTACGGGAGTGAACACCCAGCTGCTTATTGTGGAGTCTGACTGAGCACACATTGTTTGGAAGTCTAGTTATTTTAATGTATTTAGTATTTATTAAACAAAGTATCCACTTCAGGTTGGCCCTCCCTCCAGACGCCCATCTGCTGCCATCTGTCAGTAATGGAGACACTCTAACACCCTAACCCTAACACTCTAACACCCAAACCGACAGGAAAAAGTAACTGCCCTGTGTATTTTATCTAGCGCCATGGAGCAGGTAGCGCCATGTGGCCGACACAGCACACTCATGGCCGGGTGACAGGAGTGCAGGGGAGCTAAAGCAGGTACCCGTGTGTATATCATTATTCTCCACCCAGGCCTATTAAAAAAAGAAATATTGAGGCAGTGGGGCAGGGCTTACCCATTGGGGCAGAGCTTATCACGAGGCAGAGGCGGGGCTAAAACCTACCAGAAGCCGCTGGTAACTGCTGCACAGGAAGAGGGAATCAGGAAGGAGTCCCTGCTTCCACAACAATCAACTGCCTCCACTCCCCCTTCGGCTGTAATGGAAAGAGGTAAGTGTGTGTGTGTGTGTGTGTGTGTGTGTGTGACTGCCTGTCTGTGTGTGACTGCCTGTCTGTGTGTGACTGCCTGTCTGTATGTCTGTCTGTCTGTCTCTGCGTGTGACTGCCTGTATCTATCTGTCTTTATGCCTGTCTGTGTGTGTGACTGTCTGTCTGTGTGACTGTCTGCCTGTGTGTGACGCTGTAGATGTGCCTTTGTGTGTGCCTGTATGTGTGATTGCAACTGTGTGTGTGCCTATCTGACTTTAACGGAGTGTGTGTGCGGCTGTCTGCCTATAAGTGTGTCTGCTTGTAACTGTTTGTGACTGTCTGTCTGTACCTGTATGTGACTGACTGTCTGTCTGTACCTGTGTGTGACTGTATACAGGAAACTTGGGGGTGGGAGGGCACCGTGAAGACTTTTCGCACAGGGCGCCTAATGACCCAAGGCCACACACACACAGCACCCGTACCCCCCACATACACATCACCCCTCCCCACTCACACACACAGCAATCCTCCCTCCCACAGCAACCTTACCCCCCCACACAGCACTCCTAACCCCCCCCACACACAGCACTGCTCCCCAACACAAAACCCCTCCCCAGACACACACACACAGCACCCCTACCCTCCCACACAGCACTCCTCCCCACACAGCACCCCTATCCCCCCCACATAGTACCTCTCCCCCCACACAGCACTCTCACACACAGTACTCCTCACTCCCACAAAGCACCCCTAACCCCCACACACAGCACCCACACACAGCACTCCTCCCCCACACAGCACCCCACACAGCACCCCTCCCCCCACACACAGAACCCACACACAGCACGCCTCACACACATAAACACTGCACCCCTCAATGCAGTATGTGTGTGTATTTAGCAATCTTTATGTATTCAGTAGTCTGTGTGTATTCAGCAGACTGTGTGTGTGTGTGTGTGTGTGTGTGTGTGTGTGTATGTCTTCAGCAGACTGTCTGTGTGTCTTCAGCAGTCTGTCTGTACTCTGCATTCCATGTGTGTGTGTGTGTGTGTGTGTGTGTGTGTGTGTATTCAGAAGTATGTCTGTATGTGTGTCACGATTCCGGGAACCCAACACGCTAACAGACACACACACACACAGAAAAGGTGCCGTACCGGACCTTAGAGTGGCCGGGCTAAGCACACACAGAATAGTCAGGAGACAAGCCGAGTCAGGGGAACCAGAAAACAGGATAACGATAAACAAGCCAAGGTCAAAGGGTAGGAGAAAGTCACAAAGTCAGATTAACAAGCCAGAGAGTACGTAACCAGAAATCACAAGTTCAGAATCAATACTAAACAGCAAAGACCACAACAGGGCAGGGAGGAACAGGAAAGGTGAGTATAAATACCCTAGGTTAAATTCTGATTGGATAACTTCCAATCAGAATTAACAATCACACGTGGGAGATATCTAAGCCTCCCACTGTGATTGTGGTACTGTTGCTTTAACGCCGGGTCACTCACGTGACCCCGGCGTTTGCATAAATCAACGACCTTCCAGCGTGCAGCGTTATACATGCTGCCGCTGGGAGGCGTGACGGATGCGAGCGGCGAGCGGCGGAGAGGAGACGCCGCTCGCCGACAGGTAGGAGGAGGGGAGACCGCGGGCGGCGATGGACTGAGGGTGAGTGCTGCGAGCTGCGAGCAACCTCCCCTACTAGCCGCCCGCGGACCAATGACAATGTGTATTCAGCAGTGTGTGTTTTCAGCAGTGTATGTATTCAGCAGTCTGTGTGTGTGTATTCAGCTGTCTGTGTGTATGTTTGTGTGTGTGTGTATTCAGTGGACTGTGTGCATGTATACAGCAGTCTGTGTGTGTGTGTGTGTGTGTATGTATTCATTCAGCAGTCTGTGTGTGTGTCGGTGTGTGTATGTATTCATTCAGCAGTCTGTGTGTGTGTCGGTGTGTGTATGTATTCATTCAGCAGTCTGTGTGTGTGTCGGTGTGTGTATGTATTCATAAGTTGGTCTGTGAATGTGTTCAGCAGTCTGTGTGTATGTATTGCATTTCTTGGAGGTACTAATAAATATAAGCTAAATTGTATCTATTATTTATATCATTATTTAAATTGGATCATTGAACTCTCTGTTGTGTTCTTTTAAAAGAAAATATGTCAATTAGTTTGGACAACTGTACAAGTTTTTTTCTTTCTAAACTTAAACCTTAGTATTCAGGTTTAATTGCCGTGTTGGCACTTTGAGGAGAAAAAGTAGGCATATATTGCCCTTTGGGCACTCTGGCTCAAAAATGTTCGCCATCACTGTACGTACTAGAAGGCCTCCAGTTTTACCGCATTGTTAATAAAAATGTTAGCAAAACAACAAACAAATCTGCTTCTTGATACAAAATTGTGTATAAAACCAGCATGTAATTTTCAATAATAAAAGCATTGTGCAAAGAGAAAACAGAAAAATAAATCTTTGTATTTTATGATGAGGTATAATGCCAAATCCTTTAATGTTGACCTTGTTGTGATATATTTTTTTGTCTTTTTATTAGAGGTCCTTATCATCAAAAGAGAAAGTTTGATCATTGTCAGTGTTGGTTGCAGATCTTGTTGGCAGTAATTGCTTTAGAGGCAGTGATCAATACAATGCTGAAACATTATGCTGGCTCAGTTATACAACACTTTCTGAATATGTTTAATCCTATGGGTATAGTCACACTGAAATAATTACAAGAAAAAAATAATAATCTGGATTTGAGAAATGTCAAAAAGAGATATACCGGTAATTGAATACGTACACTTATCATTATTTTGTTTTTTTTAAGTAATATTTGGCTGCATGACTGGTTGTTGGTTATCACATCTCAAACATTTTTCCCAATATCATTATTTTATATACTCTTTGGACAGTAGTATACTCATTTCACAATTAGCATAACAATATGCCATGTAAGAAGTGTTTAGTTTATTGACTTCGATTGGTTTAAGCATTTTGAAAGTATTCTCATATAATTCTAGGGAGAGATACACAGTTATATTGTCCCTGGAGCTGTCTATTACCCTTAAACACCCTAGATTTCAGATATGAATTGAAACCACCCCAAGACCCTAGAAACGTAACAATGTGTTTCTTAATTTTGCAATTATCAGAAACTCTGTGTGCTGTGATCTTGTTTGCAGGTAGCACGGTCCTCTTGGGTAAAAACATGCACAGTCATTTGAAGTAACTTAAATCCAGGCACTTTATTGTTGAACTTCACCACGAGACAGCAGCAAAATGAAAGAAACCATAATATAACACAAATCCCTGTAAACAAAAACCTAGCTCGTCTGAGCACTTACTGACATCAAATTCCCTATCGCTCAAGGGTTAAACTATAACAAAACAATACAGTTTTCACCAACCTAGTGCCTTGTCAGCTCTCTACACTCCAGTTCTCAGTCAGCCTGCTGCTTCCAGCCCTTCAAGAGAGAAACAAACATTCTCCCCTACCTGCCTAGCAGGGAGGTGTTTATTCCCACTGCTGCAGCTGATTACCTGCAGCTGAGCAGTGGGTTGGAGACAGTCCAAAACCCTGGCCTGGACCTAGTCTCCCCCAAAAAACAATAAACAGCGAAGTAGAGCACTGGCCCACCCTACTCTCCAAATGCTCCACCCCAGGGGCCCATAACTAAACATTAATTTAAGTTATATACACACACACACACATACTCCCCCTGGGGTCAAATATCATATGCCTCTCTGAACAATGTAGTGGAAATATAAACTCCCTCACAAACCACCCCATTCACCTTATCACAGTGCAATCTGTAGAGACACATACCAGAGCACTTATTTGCAAATCTTATCAATTTACCAAATGGTATTCTTCCTGAACACTTCATGGGTGACCACCATTTCCACTTGATTGCTAGGGAGAGATAGCCATCATTGATGCCATTGAAGCCTAGCTACTGTTTTGCTTTTGTTTCTTTTTAAATATGTTTCTTTTGAAACCAACAATGTCAAAAATAGTGTGACATGTTTTTTTTCTTTTTATTATTAATTTACTGTTTTATCATTTTAATAAATAAATATTTGTTTGGGTATCCAGTTATACATTTGAGAGAAGAAGAAAAAAAGCCTCTTCCCATTGCTCAATTCAACACTTGACTCCTACTTATCTTTCCAAATCTCTTACACTGGTCTTCTTCAAAAAGCAAACCCCACCGGGAAGGACTTCCAGAGATTCTTATCGGCTTTGTGTTTGCTTAATAAACATAAGTAATGTTTGGAAATATACTGGATATGATCTGAAGATGAAATGGCTTGAATTTTTTAGGATACATGCAGGTTTTTACTGAGTAGGGCACTTCAGGGTGCCCCAGTTCTTTCAATCCCTGAGATCAGAAGAATGATTCAGATGGAAAGTGTGTAAAATTTGAGAGAATTTAGAAGCGAGAATCTCACTGTCAAACTAGAACGTCAAAAACAACCACTGCTGGCTGACTGGTCATTGTTTGCCCCATAGTCTGAAATTATATGTATCTATAAAGAAATGCTTTGTTGTAAACCACCATGATGCTCATACAGTTTTACATTTAATATCCTTCTAGTAAACCAATGCGTTGATTGTTATGTTTCCTGTCTCTTGTCTCTCCTCCAAGTTAGACATATTAAGAAGCTGAAGCTGTCCTTGAAGAATTAGTTAATGAGATCATTCACCATTGCCGTGACCCATCTTGGACTAATCATTAAAACCACCTGCCCTTAGCGTCCAGTACTCCATCTATGGTCTCAGTGCTGTACAGAAGAATTTGTCATTTGTTAAAAATTGGAGAAGTAGTTTTTTTTCCCCCTATTATTTACATAAAATTGCAATGTGTGATGTCATTTTGATCAGTTATGGTGTTAACGGCAAGACCTTCCAGATGTTGCAAGGAAGTTGCCGACTGAAAGCAGATCAAGGGCCACCACTCTATAGTCCTGTGCTCATGGCCTGATAGAAATTATTGATTTTTACATCATCTCCAATCCTGTCATAGAATGGAAGATGCTTGGGCTGAAATTGTTATGGAACTAGGAGCTATATCATGCACAGAATCTGTTAACAAGTTGGAGTTCTATTAGAGTATATTAATATCATCAGACACATTATCTCAATGGGAGACAGACAGCCTGTAGATTTAGTTATGACTTAAATAAAAATCAAAAATGAAAGAACACGCTTATCAAATTGAAGGCACAGAGGATCAAGTAAATACAAAATCTGAATTTATATCTGAGAGCTCAATCTCCCCCTCCCCCCCAAATAAAAATAAAAATAGAGAAAAAAATAAAAAAAACATTTACAGACCTCATTTGTGGCACTGGGATTGCTGTATCGATGATCGGAAGCTAGATTACTACCGTATATACTCGAGTATAAGTCGAGTTTTTTCAGCACATTTTTTGTGCTGAAAAACCCCAACTCGACTTATACTCGAGTCACTGTCTGTATTATGGCAATTTATATTGCCACAATACAGACAATGGGGATGTGTAGGAGGGGGCTGGCAGGAAGCTCTTACTTACCTCTCCTGCAGCTCCTGTCAGCTCCCTTCTCCTCCGTGCCGGTCCGGTCAGCTCCTCTGTCAGCTCACAGTGTAAGTCTCGCGAGAGCCGCGGGGTCATAGTGCGACTCTCGCGAGACTTACATTGTGAGCTGACAGGGGAGCTGACCGGACCGGTGTGGAGAAGGAAGGAGCTGACAGGAGCTGCAGCGGAGGTAAGCACTCTCTGCCAGCCCCCTCCACTTAACTGCCAATGCCACTGGACCACCAGGGAGTGAGAGCCCCCCTCCCTGCCATGTATCAAGCAGGGAGGGGGGACGAAAAAAAAATATATATAAATAATAAAATAAAAAATATAAAAAAATAATAATAAAATACAAAATAATAATAACATTTAAAAAATAATTTAAATAAAAAACAATTATTAAAATAATTAAAAAAATTAAAATAATAATAAAAATGCCTACCCCCCACCAAGGCTCTGCAACACATACACAAACACACACTGCATCACACACACACACACACACACACACACACTGCACTCATACACACTGCACTCACACACACACACTGCATTCATACACACACACTGCATTCATTATATACACACACTGCATTCATTATATACACACACTGTAAATCAATATAATTTTCTAGGATCCAATTTTATTTAGAAATTTACCAGTAGCTGCTGCATTTCCCACCTAGTCTTATACTCAAGTCAATAAGTTTTCCCAGTTTTGGGGGGTAAAATTAGGGGCCTCGGCTTATATTCGGGTCGGCTTATACTCGAGTATATACGGTATACTCCCATGTAACATATTAATTTTAGATATTTTGAAAAAGTATTATGGGTACCTTACAAATAATAACTTTAGTGAACCTTTAGTGTGATATTTTGGACTGGTTCTTTCACTCTGTGGCCCAACCCATCAGTTTCTCTGCATTTTTATTTTAGCATTAAACACTCATAGTAGACACTAGGTGCTCTTCTGAGTTTAACAAGCTTTTTTAAAGAAATGTCTTACTTTTTTTTAGAGATTTTACAAAGATCTTTTTTACAATTACGGCAAAGCTCTCACCTGCCCAGTTACCATTTTTACGAATGACGAAAGAATCAAAAGGTCCATTATTAATAGGTGTGGTCACAGCTTAGCAGGCCAGTAACAGTGAGTGTAGTTGGAGAGATATGGTATGTTGATGTCTATGTATAATAATCTCTGGGATACAAGTACTATTCTCGATTTCTCATTAGAATCTAGAATCTACAGTTTTCCTCCCTGATCTTTGAACATTATAATTCTCAATGCAAGAGAATAGATAGGCCATTACATACTGCATCTGCTCCGTTAGGAATGAAAATTCGGGCATTTCTACAAACGGCCAATAAAAGCATGTTTCTCTTAACAGCTGATGGTGTTAGAAGTAGTCAAATTAAGCTAACTGCTTTGTGAAGGTTCTAATGGATGCTGATGGAAGGCCATGCCAGGTTGGAAGGGTAGATATGGAAAGAGGTAATTTACCAGAAGTAACTTGGGGAATTAGTGTCACCTTTTCTACTTCAGTTAAGGGTCTTTCCTCTTAGCATCAATACTAAGACTTTATATCTACTTGACTTGTTGACAGTCATTTGTATTTCACCATTCTCAGTCTGCCATTCTGTTTGTAGCAGATAATATACTGCTTAAGTAAGCCATTAAGTGACCAGCAAACCTGCCAAAGTCTTAGTTTGGGACATAATGTCTCTGCCATATAAGGGGCCATGGGGCATACCCTGGAATAGTTGGGTAGATGACTACCTGGATATTGTAGTGGGTTGTGATATCGCCAGGGACTATCACAGGACAGGGTACAGAAAAGTCCAATCTTTGTCATTTAATAAAAGCCTATGAGACCTGCAGTGGTATCTGGTGAGTTTGTCCTGGAGTAATTGCAATACAATCCTAAGTGATCTGGTCAGCCCTTCCCCTCTAGTAGAATGGTGGCTCTTGGTTGCTGTGTGAGTATACCTGAAAAAGAAAGAAGATAAAAGCAAGGAGACCCAGACCATCCAGCATTTAAAATAGACAACTTGGGATACTTTTAATTTTGGGGATGAAAGTGAGGCTGTGGCCCGGGGTGGGGCAATTTTAGATGACTTACTAATTTATGCAACTAAAATGTAATATAACCAAATTATAATATGTTTTATTTACACAGACTGATTTCTAAACACATTTATTGTAGTTTAAAGACCCATTACTGGGAGTATTATTGCTGTGCAGCTCTGTTATACACTCAGACACATTACTGGGAGTATTATTGCTGTGGAGCTCTGTTATACACTCAGACACATTACAGGGAGTATTATTGCTGTGGAGCTCTGTTATACACTCAGACACATTACTGGGAGTATTATCTGTGGAACTCAGTTATACACTCAGAAATGAGAAAACAAGAGAAACATTTACAAATAAAACAGGTATAAAGCGATTTTGGCTCAAAATAGGGACTGTCCCTCCTAAACAGGGCCACTTGGGAGGAATGGGAATATGGTGAATCAATGGACTCTGGGACAGTACTCTGATGCTGTTTGATTCGCTTTGGAAGCAAATAACTACAGGATTATTTGCTAAAATGGTAATTCAGTGTGAATTAAAAGTAATTTTTTTTAAGGCCAAAGTAGATAAACTGGAATCCTAGCTGAGTTAGAGATTTGTTTTGACAGTTTGGCAATTTCTGCCTTCAATTTGACATTCCCCTTGCATTCACAACAGTTCCCAGCTTAGTAAATAACTCCGCAAAAGTTTGTCTGCCCTTTTAAACTTCTGAGTTTTCTGAAGCAGTTTTCTTTTTTTTTTATTAGTTGAAAAATTGCAGAAAATTTGCCCTCACTTATAATGACGGAAATGCTGTTAAAATATCTGCAGAGCTGCAGGCATAGCCTTAGTTAATTAGAAATAAATATAACCTTGTATTTTTTCCCCATACACTTTCTAGGCATTAAAGTCGTTTTGACGGTTACTGATGAAGTTGGTCGTTTTACTGACAGATGCTCAGAAGCTGCGAAACTGCAAATGGAACTTCTCAAAACCACGAACAACAAATTACGGTTTGACACAGCAGAATATTACAGCCATTACACAATCCTTAGATAATGCTACATTTCCTGTTCAGCAAGTTCAAATTCATAACGTAACAAACTCTAATTTAATAATCGCATCGCTTTTGTTTTGGCTTTGAGAGGATGACAGTATTAATGACTTTAAGCTTAATGAGGCGTCTTTTGACAAAACTTACAGATGTAAACAGTGTAGTTATGGTTGACTGCTAATCTGCTGCTTTGTAATACCCTTAAGAAATAACGGTACATAAGGAGAGGAGCTGATGGGGCTTATCTTTCAAAGAAGAACAAAAAAATTAAATAAAACAAAGTGAAAAAAGTAAATATTTAACATAGTCTCATAAATAATTTATCGTCAGTTTAATGTTCAGCAGGATACAATGTCTGGTTCAAATTTGTGTTTGGTACACTTTCGGATTGAGAATCGATGGCTCATTAGCTTTAAGTGTGAGCCTGGTTGTAAGAGCGAACAGCATTAAACAGCTTGTGCGTTTATGAGAGATACCTCACTTACAAAGCCAAACACAGCTGTAGTCGAGGTAACTCGGTACAAGAATGAGAAGGTATCGTTTATCTGGGTTGTTTTGTTACTTATGTCATGTTGTGTGGAAGAAAATTGTTTAGAAGAAATCTCCTTATTATGTACAGAGATGAATAGCGATATAAATATTACATGCACATGATCAGAGCGACGGGTTATAGGGTGGAAATTGGACATTGTTACTTGTCTCATTTACTTAGACACCGGATATAATGTCCAGGGACAAGTTCTTCAATATTTCTTGTGTTGCTGACATTTACATCTGTGATGGGGCTGTGCGGTTATAAAACAGATGTTTAAAACTGTGACTCCAACTTTTTTGGCCTAGAACACAGAATTATCATGTTTTCCAATATCTAGGGGTATGTTCATCACTCTTCAACTATAGCAGAATTCAGTGAATTGGTAAAGGGATCACTAATTGATATAATATTTTATCTTATAACCAAATACCATTCTTCGGGTTGGATGAACCAGACCTATGTATCAGCTCTGTACTTTTGGGGACCTGGCTGCATAGCAAACTTTTTATTAAGTTATTCAAACCACTTTAAATCCTAACGAGTTGGAATATGAGGTGTGTGCAATTATGTGGCACTAAATGCAAAATGAGGCCACTCAATCATTTCTCACCCAAAGCACTTCAAAAGGTAGTAATCCTTTCAAATGCTCCCCAAACTAAACCAAACCAAACCAGGTATTCCTCATTCATGCTGTTAAATTCCAAGATTTTACTATTAACATGACATAAAGTCATGATTTTATTAAAGACACGGAGGCGAGTATTATGCTTCTCTTTCTTTAATTTCCCTCAGCAGCGAAGAGAGATATATGCAAAGAAGAGAGAAAAAACAACATAACATTATCATATTCATAGTGCTACCAAAGGTATCCACCCCCCTTAGTATATAAGGTGTAGCACTCCCTTCCTCTTCCTCTTTCCGTAGCGATCCGAAGACCAGTCAATAACCAAAACGATAAACTTGAACCGTAACTGGAAAAAACCTCGGATAGTATCCATACATCCATACTTTATGGGCAAACTGTGGAACTGCCTTCCAAGACTTCAACACTTCAATAGGAGTATTCAGGCTAAAAAGAGAGGAGAAAATATGGTAATATCGTGGTTGTCACCTGTTTGTAACATACTTCAATGTAGGCAATTATCTGAGTCCGAATATATATCTTTTCAACAGTCAAGACGTCATCATACATGCAGGGCCGGTGCAAGGATTTTTGGCTACACAGGCGAAGAGGAATTTTGCCCCCCCCCCTCCCTCACACGAATCAGATGTATCTTTAGCGGTGTCTCATATCCAGCCTTTTGAAATCCCCATGTAGTGTATTGTACCCCCCTTTAGTGTGTCTTACACCCCCTTGTATGTCTCTTACAACCCCCATGTGTATATCCTTTCCCCCCCAGCCCCTTTGTGTGTCTTTCTTTCCCACAGCCCTTTTCTGTGGGTCTCTCCCCTCAGCCTGTTTTTTGTGTGTCCCTCTTCCCCTCAGGCTCCTTTGTGTAACTTTTCCCTCCCAAGCCATATAGACATAGATATATAGCTACACACACATACAGGCACAGTCACAGAAATATGCAGGCACACAATCAAACAAACACAGCCATACAGGCACACAGTCATACAATCAACACATACAGGTACACAGACATACAGTCATACAGACACACACACAGAGACATGCAGACACTGGCATATAGATAAATAAAGACACAGTTATACAAACACAGACATACGGAGACATTAAGATGCAGGCATACAGAGACATACAGAACAAGGCATACAGGCATGCAGAGACATACTTACACAGGCATGCAGGGACATATATACACAGACAGTCACACAAAGATATACAGAACAAGGCATACAGAGACATATGGATACGGTCATACAGAGACAGGCATACAGTGACATTCAGAAACACACGGACACAGTCATATAGAGACATACAGACACAGACATACATACACTTTCATACACAGACAGACATAGTCATACAGAGCAGGGGCAGATCCAGAACCTAATCTTGGTTGGGGGGGGGGGGGTGGTAGTGAGTTTTAGTGGGGTAATAGGGGCTCTAATTAAGGAGTTAAGGGCTGTAGTAGGGGGACAGGGGCTGTAGTTGAGAGTTAGGGGCTGTAATTGGGGCTTAGGAAATGTAGTGGGGAATTGGGGCTGTAGTAGGGGGTTAGGGACTGAAGTAGGTTGATGGCTGCAAGTGGGAACAGGGGCTGTAGTTTGGGGGATATGGGCAGCAATTGGGGGAGAGGGGCTGTCGTGGGGGTAAGGACTGTAGTAAGGGAATAGGGGCTGTACTGGAGTTATGGGGTAAAAGGGAGTGGAAGGGATGTGAAGTAAGGGAGTTAGAGGCTGCAGAAGGGAGTATAGGGGCTGTGGTGGGAGCAAAGGGGCAATATGGTTGGAAACGGGCAGTATGGTGGGAAACAGGGGCAGTAGAGGGGGACACAGGGGCAGTATGGTGTGGGCACAGGCTGTAACAAGGGACACTGAGGCAATAAAGTGGTGTCACAGGGACAGTATGGTAGGGGATAAATGGGAAGTAGAGGGGGGACAGGGGCTGTTGAGGCGGGTAGAGGAAGTAGAGGGGGGAGACAGGGGCAGTAGAGGCGTGTGAAAGGGGGGCAGAGGCAGGGGGCAGGGGCTGTAGAGGGAAATAGATGAGGCACAGGGGATAAAGAGGGGGGCACAAAAGCAATAGGGGGGGCATGGGCAGTATAGTGGGGACAGGGGCTGTAGAGGGGGGCATGGGCTGTATAGGGGGCACATAGGCAGTATGGTGGGGCAGAGGCTTTAGAGGGAAAGAGGGGCTGTAGACAGGGCAGGGGCTGTAGAGGGAAAGAGGAGCTGTAGAGGGGCAGTATGGTGGGGCAGGGGTTATGGAGGGAAATAGAGGTGCTGTAGAGTGGCACAGGGGGCAGTAGAGGAGGACAGGGTCAGTATGGTGGGGGCAGGGGCTATAGAGGTGCTGTAGAGGGGCACATGGGGCAGGGGCTATAGAGGGACGTAGAGGGGACATGGGCAGTATGGTGGGGCAGGGTCTATAGAGGGAAATAGAAGTGCTGGAGAGGGGCACATGGGGCAGTAGAGTGGGGACAGGGGCTATATAGGGGCTGTTAAGGGGCAGGGGCTATAGAGGGGCTGTTAAGGGGCAGGGGTAGTATGGTGGGGCAGTTTGGTGGGGAAGGGGCTGTAGAGGGGGCAGGGGCAGTATAGTGGGGTAGGGGCTATAGAGGGGGCAGGGGCAGTATAGTGGGGCAGGAGCATAGAGGTGCTGTAGAGGGGGTAGGGGCAGTATGGTGGGGCAGGGGCTATAGAGGGACATAGAGGGGCGGGGGCTATAGAGGGGGCAGTATGGTGGGGGCAGGGGCTATAGAGGGAAATAGAAGTGCTGTAGAGGGGCACATGGGGCAGTAGAGGGGGCAGGGGCACTATGGTGGGGCAGGGGCTATTGAGGGGCTGTAAAGGGGGCAGGGGTAGTATGGTGGGGCAGTTTGGAGGGGCAGGGGCTGTAGAGGGGGCAGGGGCTATAGAGGTGGCAGGGGCTATAGAGGTGGCAGGGGCTATGGTGGGGGCAGGGGCCGTATGGTGGGGGCAGGGGCCGTATGGTGGGGGCAGGGGCCGTATGGTGGGGGCAGGGGCCGTATGGTGGGGGCAGGGGCCGTATGGTGGGGTCTGGGGCCGTATGGTGGGGGCTGGGGCCATATGGTGGGGGCAGGGATAGTATAGTGGGGGCAGGGGCCGTATAGTGGGGGCAGGGGCCGTATGGTGGGGGCTGGGGCCGTATGGTGGGGGCAGGGGCCGTATGGTGGGGGCAGGGGCCGTATGGTGGGGGCAGGGGCCGTATGGTGGGGGCAGGGGCCGTATGGTGGGGACAGGGGCCGTATGGTGGGGGCAGGGGGAGTATGGTGGGGGCAGGAGGAGTATGGTGGGGGCAGGGGGAGTATGGTGGGGGCAGGAGGAGTATGGTGGGGGCAGGAGGAGTATGGTGGGGCAGGGGGAGTATGGTGGGGGCAGGGGGAGTATGGTGGGGGCAGGAGGAGTATGGTGGGGGCAGGGGGAGTATGGTGGGGGCAGGGGAAGTATGGTGGGGGCAGGGGAAGTATGGTGGGGGCAGTGGCTGTAGAAAGGGGCTGAAAAAAAAAAACGTTTTGATTTAAAAAGAAAAAAGAAAAAAAAAAGCTAAAAGTTATTCCCCCACCCCCTTCCCCTCCCAGAGACTTACCTTGGGCCGGGGAGGGAGAGCCAGCCTTACCCCTGCTGGTTGGCTGGGACAGCTACACTGGAGGCTGGAGCTGCAGTCAGGACCGCTGGGGAGTCTGGGAGCAGTAGAAGTCCCGCCCCCTTCTGACATCATCAGAGGAGGACGGCTGACTTCACTGCCAGGCTCCTGCTGTGTGCTGGCTGCAGGGAGAGAGGTGAGATTAAAAATCCGAGTCTCCAGCCAGAGGCAGGGGATTCGGATTTTTGCGCCCGCCCTCCTCTGGCGCCCTAAGGCGGCCGCCTGTGCCGCCTTATGGACGCGCCGGCCCTGCATACATGATATGTTCAAACTACATCCAACATGGTAAACCAACCGACGGTCACTTACACGATTGAATCAGGAATCCAATATGAGCAAATCTGAACATGTCGGCACCACTTAGTCTATAACTGTCTGAACCATGAATCCCAAGAGATCCACCCAGGGAGGGCGGGAGGGAATAATACTCACCCCCGTGTCTTTAATAAAATCATGACTTTATGTCATGTTAATAGTAAAATCTTGGAATTTTATTAAAGACACGGAGGCTCCTATTATGCTCTTTTAAAGCTGAGCTATAATCCTATCAGAGAAATGTTGAATGGGTTTAAAATAAAAATTTTGGAATGTGGACTCTGTAGACCAATCTGCGGCTTTTAAGATGTCTTCCAATCGACATCCCACCACCGATGCTTTGGAGGCCATAGCGCGCCTGACAGAGTGTGGTGTGAAGACCGTGACATCTATCCCGGCTGAAGTTAACAGCCACTTGATCCAACGGGCGAGAGTAGGTTTAGTTCCAGGGAGATGTGGTTTCTTCAGTGAAATGAACAAAGGGCCGTCATCAGATGAACGTAGAGTGGAAGTGCGAGATTCGTATTCCTTTAAGCACAGTATCGGGCATAGACTCGGTTGATCCGGGATCCTCGGATAAAAAAACAGTTTAGTCGATGACTTTGTTCTCCACGAGATATCGAAAGACACTCCTTCCGGAGTGAACACACGGGCTTGCCAGTCCAAGGCCCTTATGTCAGATACCCGCTTGCAGGATAGTAAACAGAATAGCATGAGTAATTTAGCAGACAATTGTTTTAATGACAATTCTGTGTTGGAGGGCCATTCTGCTAGGAGCTTGAACACTATGTTGACGTCCCAAAAGGATCCATATCTAGGTTTAGGCGGATGTGAGAAGCGTACACCTTTGAGCAGGCGACAGACCAATGGATTCTGCCCGATTGGTAGGCCGTCCACGAAATCATGACCAGCCGAGATGGCAGATCGATACATGTTGACGGTACGAAAGGCTTTGCCTGATTCGTCCGACTCTATCACTAGGTCCGGGGTGGAACCGAAGATTGGTCGTCCGTTCCACGCTTCCATGTGAGTCAACCACCAGTTCAGTTCTTCCCTGGACTCTTCGTCCAAGGAGACAATGGTCCCGGGAAAATCGCTTGGATGGAGGCAGCTAGTAAACCGATCATCCGTGCTAGTTGTCTCAGCTAAATGTCCGGCCGGTTCAATAACCGCCTTATTTCCTTTTTGATGTTGGAAATCTTTTCTGCTGGGAGGCATAGGATTTGTTGGATAGAATCGACTCGGAATCCTAGGAATTCCATCTGTTGAGAGGGTTTTAGCACCGACTTCTCCCAATTCACCAGGAAACCGAGGTTTTGGAGGAGGAGAAGGGTCCATGACAGGTGTGTTAGTAATAGTGAGCATGTACTCGAGAGTATGAGGATATCGTCCAGATATATGATCAGATGAACTCTGTGTAACCTGAGAAAGGCAACCACCGGTTTCAGTACCTTGGTGAAGCACCAAGGGGCGGAGGACAGTCCAAAGGGAAGGCAGGTGAAACGCCATTTCCTTGCTTCCCATCGGAATTGTAACAGATCCCTGTGATCTGCCGCTATCGGTATCGTGAGGTATGCATCCTGCAAATCGAGTTTTACCATCCAATCTCCCGGGAGGAGCAAATCTCGGAGGCAGTGTATGCCCTCCATCTTGAAGTGCCTGTACTGGACAAAGGCATTGAGGGGCCGCAGGTTGATAACCGGGCGGACCCCCTCCTTTTTTCGTCACTAGGAATAGATTGCTTATAAAACCTGGTGTATGTAGAGGGATCTCCTCTATTGCGTTTTTGGACTGCAGTACTTTGATCTCTGCAGTTATGAGGTCGTGGTGTGACTTTGGTAAATGAGGCACGTGAGGTGGGGAGACCTGAGAGGGAAGATCTGTCAATTCTAGGTGGTAACCCATTATCGTCTGTAACACCCATACATCGGATGTGATCAAGCACCACGCTTGGTGGAACAACGCCAGTCTGCCCCCCACATTTATATGGGAAAAATGGGGAAAAATAGTACTCACCATAAGGGTGTTTTCCTGGGGGTGTTCCTCTGCCGCCGCGGGCATGCCAAGGTCTTCCTCGAGTGGGGAAGAATGGTGTATAGGCACGCTCCTGATTCGGTCTTTGGGTGTTGAAGGAGCCTCTGCCCGGTCTGGAGAAACCTCGGGAATTGCAGCCGGATAGACGGCTCCTACCTCTACCGGCCCCGCCGAAAACCTTTTGGTTAAAGACCCGTTTGATGGACGATTGGGCTTTGTCCAGGGCCATGAAGGTCTTCACGTATGAGCCCAAATCCTTAACGAAGGACTCACCGAACAACAGTCCTTTAGCTGAAGCCCCAGGTTCAGTGGAAGCCATGCTAGCTAGCTTGGGCTCGATCTTGAGCAGGATAGCTTTCCTGCGTTCAGTAGACATGGCTGTATTAGCGTTCCCGATCATACACACGATACGTTGAAGCCAGCCAAATGCCACTTCAAAATCCAGGTCAGTCTCACCTGACTGGGCTGCCTCTAGTAGCTCATATAATTTAGTGACTGGGCCCAGTGTGTCCAGGAACTTGTCCTGACAGTTGCGGAGAGAATAGTCAAGTCCCCTCTTAGGCTTCCAGCCGGTTTTAGCAAGGAATTGGACTATCTGTGGGTCCACTTCGGGGGTCTTAGCCACCGCATCTGGCACAATGGGACGTGGGCATTCTGCCCTTAATTTGTTGCGACCCTCTTGGGAGAGGGACTTACGCACTCTGAGTGCTAGGTACTGAGCAATATGCTCGGGGGGCTCCCATTCAGCGGAGCGTGGATGCCTTAAGTTATCCGGGTCAAATAAAAGTACCTCTTTAGTATCGTGGGTAGCGTCAGACCCGGGTGTCTCTAGCTGAGTCTCGGCACGAGTTGGTGCTGATGGGAACTGTTTTCCCTGGAGGCTCTCGCTCTCTGAAAACTCGTCCTCGTAAGGATCAGAGTATTGGTCATCCGACCCTCATCCCTCTCATTGTCTGAGTCAGACATGGTATCATGGGCCCGCGCCCGTTTCCAATCTCTGGCCGCCGTAGCCCAGCCAGTAGCTCTACTGCGCGGTTGTTGCGCGCCATCACAGACAGCCTGAGGCGTGTCAATCAATGCAGGACGAACCTGCGTGGGGGAGGTTCTTGAGGATGTTTGAGCTTGCTAAGCGCCTTGCGCCCTAGTAACGCCCCATCAGGGGCTGCCTGCGGTACTGCAGGGGCAGTGAGAGGGTGGGCCTGCCGGAGAGCCTAGGTAATAGATTGGGAAATGGTCGAGGACATAGCCCCCATGGCTGATGAAATGGCCTTAGTGATAGAGCTGGACATAGTAGTGTCCAATAGGTTCTGGAAGACTTCCGAGCCCATGAGGCCAGGGTCAGCCTGCGGGTCAGGGCCAGGTGTGCGCACAGAGGGACTAAGGTGGCTAGGGGTAGCATCACCAGTAGACTGCATGGTGGAGGCAGTGAGTGCAAGTAAGGAAAATAATAAAAATGACAGGCAGGGTTGAGTAACCCAACACAGGAGAGAGAAAAAAACAGCAGGTCAGAGAGAACTGGCCACAGATTACCCTGTCTGAAGTAAGCAGAGGAGCAACGAGCGTGCTGACCAAAAGAATGCCGATACTGCCGCGGAAAAACAAGTTAAAATGGCCGCCGGGAGGGCCGTCGACAGAAAAACCAACAAAATGGCCGCCGCGAGCGTACCGCACATGCGTGGCGCCCACGATCGGCAGAAACGAAAGTGAAAGTAAACCGCCGCGCGGCTGAGCAGAGCCGGCGGCGTGTACAAGCAGGGAGCCGGGAACCGAGCGAGGTAGCACTCTGGTAAGCCCTCGTTGCGGATTCCCGGCTAATAGAGAATGAAGCACAGGCAAGTCAGGGAGAAAAACTCCCACCCAGAGGTGGGGAGAAAGGTAAAGACCAACCTGCCTAGCAAGGCAAGGTGGATTAGAAAATATTAAAAAGGAAAAAACACATAAATACACATAGGGACAGTACCCAAAGTATATAAAAAGGTTAGTGGGAGCAATAAGAACAATAAAAAATCCCTGAGAGTAGGGATAGCATACAAAAAATCCCACAATGAATAATCAAGTATAATGGAGCAGAAATAATATACTTAGCTGGTCTGAGGGAGCAGCGAAGAAAGAGGAAGAGGAAGGGAGTGCTACACCTTATATAGTAAGGGGGTGGATACCTTTGGTAGCACTATGAATATGATAATGTTATGTTGTTTTTTTCTCTCTTCTTTGCATATATCTCTCTTCGCTGCTGAGGGAAATTAAAGAAAGAGAAGCATAATAGGAGCCTCCGTATCTTTAATAAAATTCCCTGCACTGGATTATGGTAACCCTCTCCTAATTGGTCTTCCCAAAAGCTATATGCCCCGCTACAGTCTGTAATGAATGCCGCCGCCAGACTGATTTTCCTCTCTAGTTGGTCATCTGCAACCTCACCCCTCTGTCAGTCCTTACATTGGCTTCCTGTATTGTATAGAAGTCAATTCAAAGTGCTAACCCATACCTTTAAAGCATTGAAAATTCTAGCCCCTCTTATATCTCTTTACAGATTCATAGGTATGCCCCTTCTGGGTCTCTCCGCTCTTCCCGTGACCTTTCCCTGTCCGCTGCTCGCACCCGGAGGGCCAACTCACGCTTGTAGGAATTCTCGCGGGTGGCTCCCTTCCTATGGAATAGCCTGCCTACCACCATCAGACTCTCCCCTAGTCTTCAATCCTTTAAGAAGTGCCTTAAAACCCATCTCTTTAGGGAAGCTTATGGCCTCTCAGAGTAACATATCTGTCTCTTGCTCTCACCTACAGGGCAGCACTTTACTTTCTCCTCCAGCTCTGCTTCACTCCCACCTTATTTGATTGCTATTTCCTGTCCTGATGTCTTTTATACCCCACCTCCTATAGACTGTAAGCTCGTTTGAGCAGGGTCCTCTTCAACCTATCGTTCCTGTAAGTTTTCTTGCAATTGTCCTATTTATAGTTAAATAATATTGTAAGGCACTGCGGAATCTCTTTGCGCTATATAAATAATAATAATAATAATAATAATAATAATAATAATAATAATAATAATAAATGTTGACATTCAATGTTATTATGAAAAACAAAAATTGAGTGTACCCAGATAAATCTTTCTATTATTCTAGCATTAAAAACATAAACTAATTAAAAGTCTACTTATTTGGGAAAATATATAAGTATACTTTATATAGTTTATATGTTATATGTTTAATGCGTTAAGACCAATATCTATGTATAATTCTTCCTGTACAGACTTCCTCTATGACATAATTTTTCACATGGTCAACATAAGGCCAGTAGCCAATCAAGACATTAAAACTATACTTACTAACACTGTAACATTCTGAGCCCAGTCTAGCATAAAGTCAATGGGGTGATTCCTACGACATTTTATATCTACTGCATGAAACATATATATATTTTATAGAGTTATCCCCTTATTCTTTTTTGTATTGAATTTACAAATGGACTGTTCGCCAGGCACAACTTAACCTACTGCATTAAATACAGGCCTCAATTTTAATAATTTTAGACAAGATTTTCAAATGATTTAATATTTTGAAAAATATTTTAATATGTTGATTTTTCTGAAAACTTTGAAAAATGTTTTATATATATGTATGATATATTTTTGATATTTTAATATTAAGAAAAATATATTTTAAAAGCGTATCCAGAAATAATAAATTGAGGCAATATTGGGTAATTGTGTAGGTACCAAAGGAACATAATCTTCTTCTCTAGGGTAGGAAATCCAAAAAATCAGTTGCTGGTTTACTGAACATTAACTGAGGCCAAGAAGTGCTCTAATAAAAAAATCAATGGAACCTTTAAATGTAGTTTAGGTATCCGGGAACATAGTTAGGTATTATGCAAATACTAAGGGGGGTTGCAACCCATTAAGTAGAACTGGGCAAAAACTCAATTCAATGTGTTATACCAGAAAACAATTCATGTGCAATAGAAACGGAGATACCTGCGTCCATGTACTAACAGTGCAAAAACATCAGAAAACCAAACAAAATGACCAGAATTACTTAAATACTCTGCATCACGGCAGTCGGAAGAAGGCACCGTTAGAGATATATATATTTTTTTATCGTTATTGTTTAATGGAAGAACTAAGACATAGCTACAGTTAATAATCCATGGTTTGGATACGCATCATGGAGTCACAATATTGCTTCCATTAATGTAGCACATTTTGTTTCCTGCCAAACCTGGCATCGCCTTATCAAGGTAGAGAATGGCACATTCACCCACTAACACATGTTTCTGGGAATTGGAATCGATGTATTCTTAATGGAATTCAGCCAAACTGCAAAAAGATCGCAGCACTTTATAGAAGCGATGATTAGAGCCATTAAGGTGAGTGCAATTTCACTAGAATGTCTTCAGCCCCTGATAGGTCATTTAACTTCCATGTCAAAGGTAATTCCTATTGGGAGAGCTTTAAAACAGAACTCATCAGCACTTACAGAACCCTTAATTTTGTTGTAAAACCCTATGACAAATAAGCTCAACATTCAATTCCATTAGTACCAGATTACAGATCATGTTTGTACAAATATGTGTGTCCGCGTGTGCTTTAAAAATGAACATGTCTGGTTTGCAGTTCAGCTTTTCAGAAAATCAAATACAACAAATACAGTATTTAGTATTCCTGTGAGGTCAAAACTAGTTCACATTTCTGTCAAACTGTTTTTATTCAGTTATGTCTGTATTGGGTGTGAAGGACAGAACAGTGACTTTTTTAAATATGAGTTGTACTAATTGCATGGAAAGTGTGCAACCTTAAAGTGGATCTTTCATCACAGTACTATTAATGCTAACATTTCCCAAGGCAATGAACATATAATTTATTAAAGATATATAATAAATACTGTATTGCTTTAGATGTTTCCAGTAGCCCATCAGCCTCTCGAGAATATCATTTTGCCAGTTAATATCCGCAGGTTCATTAGATCTGAAATGTTTTCTTTTCACCAATTTGTCCTTTTTCCGTCATGTTTAAAGACATGAGCCATCTTAGATCATTCGATCTATACATTTTTAGAAAAAAGTCATCACTTTTCTTATACTTATGTTGAAGTGGTGCAAATGTACCTCCTGGTGGAGCCTGCTAGCTTGCCTCCTGCCCAAGGACAATTGGCCGTATCCAAAGACCCCATTCGGGGAGTTAACATGCCCGGTCACCCCAAGCAGCTTTGCCTCTATGTCCCTGGTTCGGCACTTTCCCTTCTCTGGAATTGAACTGAATGCTAGCTCCCTGGTGGCCGTTCGCATGAAGAGACCCACGAATAGTCCTCGGTGGTACTTATCAGCGACTGCTATGTAACAAATTTTGGTATGAGGACTTTGTGGGTCCCGGTCACCTCGATGGTACTTAGCTGCGAATGTTATGGAACTATTTTCGGCATGAGGTGACCATGCGGTTCCCGGACAACTTGGTCTGGGGTTTTAAACAACTTTGCAATCTGCCTGGAGATCGCTTTTTGAAGGTAAGGTGCCTGAGACTAGGGGGAACAAACGCTATCTGAGGACCAGACAGAGCAGGAGCTCTCAAAAGTTCATCGGCAAAAGCACCAAAGTCCCTGGATTAGGACCACATGGCCGGTCAAAACTTTGACTCAGTAGCGTTTCCCTATACTGCATGGATCTGAGTGCTATTTGGACAATTTGGGCGCTTAGATCCGGGCTATTTGGGGATGTTTAAAATGTGGGGTTACTGTATATTTTTATAATGTTTTGAGGTACTTTTATGTTTTTAGTTTTGTGTTTGTCTCTCTGTTGCAGGGAGATAATTAGATTATCTGTATTTAACACAATTATCTCCCAGGCACAGAGATCTATGGGAGGGGCTTGTCTTGTATTGAATGGAGACCCCATGCTTGGGGCTGTGTACATAAGCAGGCAACTTGACCATGATAAAGCAGTCCCTTTTCACCTTTCACTCAGGTCTTATAGCCATGGCATGTGTCCTTAAGGGGTTAAAGCTTTACAGGGTTATCCGCTAAATTGAGAAATCAATGAGAAATCACATTGAATTTAAAATTTAAGGTCAAATTAGTCCAAACAGGAAAAATCCTCTAAGTCAGCTACGCTTTCACTTCTACTACTCCGGCCTCAATGTAAAATATCCTTTGAATACTCGCATTGGTAAATAACCCTGGTAACCTTTCAGCTCAAAGTGCTCACTGTAAAGTATTCTAAGGCATCAAGTCCAAAAAAAAAGTTGATGAATTCCGAGCTTTTTGATGCATCCGTTTTAAAATGACAGCTGAGTTAAACCATATCTATCTGACATCGACGTTCAAGATCTGGAGACGGTGGTGCATTTAGAGATGACTGCTTAAAATACGCATTTTAGTATCACAGTCTTCTCAATGTCAAAAGGCATTAGAACAACTTTTTATACTCCGCTAAGTGAGATTCTTTTTTTCCCTCAATGTGAAATATCTTTGAAATTAATGGTGTACATTTTCATTGGTGTGTTGAAAAAATTCAGCTACTAAAAAAGTATAAAATTCTAAATATGTAACGATGCACAATGAATTATCCTGTGCCTCATTAACAGCCTGTCGCTGAGCTGTAAAACCACTGACGATTAATCATTAGGGTAGATATTTAATATGCGGTTTGTTTGAAATGTATCATATAGTTGGAGGCAGAGAGGCAGATAATTACCCTCTAAACAAAATGCTAAGCAATTGCCAGGATCAAATGTAGGGATTAGAAAAACAAAACAAACAAAAAAACACACCCCAAATATGTTCTTCGGTTCTAGGGCTGGCTGACTTTCAGAAATCTTCTCCATTAAATGTTCAGAGCCTTAGACTATGATTACATTTCTCAAAATGTAGACAACTGTAATATTTCTCCCTTTTTCAAAGTGAGTTTGTTTACGTAATTAAAGTGAAACAGTTCCAGAACCAGCTCTACAATTCTACATTTTTTAACATCAGCACAATAAATAACACCAGAAATAAACAAACTAACAAAGGTGGTACAGCAGCCCTAAATGAACGGTGGGGCTGGTGGACAACTCCCCAAAACTGGCCATCTACACAGATTTCCCATGCAATGGGGGTAACCCTAATGAGAAATATATATTCAGCGCATAAATCTACATCCTACAGATCGAAGGTACCTACAGATCGAAGGTACCTACACAAAGGAAGAAAAGTGTAACAAATCACAAAATAAACCCTAACTTTTATTACTAAGAGAACAAAGACACACATATTAAGAATACAAGCACCTAAAGTATATAGAAACCCAGGAGTGAGGGAAATAAATGGCAACCATTCATAGGAGTAAAGGTAAAGGGAGGGGGGAGTAACTCCCTCTATAACCATATCCCTCTGAATGTGTAGAAGGGCCAAATAGTCTACGTATGACTATAGGGTAAGGGGCAATGCTGTTCAAAGAAACAGAGAAAAGGTAGTTTATCTCTCATATAAAATAATAGGGTGTGAAAGTACTAGTAACTAGATCCCTAAAGGAACAAAAAAGCCCAGCTCTTCAAATATCCCAAATCACAATAACCCTATGGCCCAATAGTCTAGATAACAATATAGGGCAAGGGGCTGTGCTTACTGATTGGCTCATTTTTGCACCTTTTTGGTTTTAGATTTGATTCCTGAATCAGCATTGGGTTGAGCCAAATCAAAAAAAAAAAATCAAACATTTCAAAAATTGTTCATCAGAACTCAAATTTCTCAACGTCTACAAATCAGTTCAGGTGTTTCACACTTAACTAGGACTAAAAGGTGCATAAAATCTAGCACATTTACCCCAGATATTACAAAAGATCTGTTGGGATGAAAATATCAATCATCAATCACAGTGAGTAGGCACCTGCTTACCAGGATGGCAGGTGCCTACTCTGCCAATATATACAGCAAGGAGGTGGGAGGACAGGATGCAGGCAAGGGAGGCTGATCTGGCCGATCCACTCACCTCCCTCGCATGCCGTCTGTGATGTTGGGAGCCAGAATGTGACGTCATTCCGGCCCAGGCATGCTAAACAGCACACAGGAGGAGAGAGGAACTGCCAGATTACAACACAGCCCCACACTGGATCCCAGGGAGAGAGCAAACACCAGCTCTCCAAAGAGTACAGAGGCTGGGAGGGCCTCCAAAAAAGTTAATTGTGAGAGTGTGTAAGTGTTTCTGACAGTGGTGTGTGTGTCTGCCTGACAATGGTGTGTGCGTGTGTGTCTGTCTAACATTGTGTGTCTGACAGAAACAGTATACCCTGCACTCGAGTTCCGCATGAATGCGCCAGCCTTCCACCAAGGAGGCGCTCTGTGTAAGGGATGCACACCGCTGAATCCACCAATGCAGTATCAAAAGAAGAGGAACACAGGCAGCACTCCAAGATAATGAAGGTAACTTTATTCGTGGGTTCACCACCTCACCAAAAAGTAAGTGTGACGTTTTGGCTCAGCAGAGCCTTAATCACTGTCTGTCACTGTGAGTGAGTGTGTGTGTGTGTCTTTCTGTCAGTGTGAGTGTGTGTGTCTGTCACAAATGTATGAGGGTGCGTTGGACTGGGTGAGGCACATGGAGTGCTGGGGTGTGTGTAGGAAACATGGAGGGACTTGGGGGGAGAATGAGACGTATGGAGGGGCTGGTAGAAGGGCTGGCAAGGGGGGGAATGAGACACATGGAGTGGCTGGTGGGAGAATGAGACACATGGGGAACCCTAGTGCAGTTTTCGCACCGGGGCCCGGTGGATTCTGGTTACTCCTCTGAGTAACTATCTTTCTATCTATCTATATATGTCTGTGTCTATCTATCTGTCTGTCTATCATTCCTTTATTTAGATTCAAATTATTCTATTCTCTAGTGATTTATTTTTAGAGAATAAGGCTAACATTTAAGGTGCACCAAGTGTCATTTAAAATGAAAGACAATTAACATTATATTATGGTAATTGCATATTCATAGAAGCTGGCAAATTATACAGTATATGTTGACTGGTTACTCTGTTCTCTGAGTTTGAATCTCAGGGGGAATCATACCGTTTATTCCTTTCTTAATTCTAATCACAAAGGTAATCAGAAGGTAATCACATATTCACAAACAGAAGATCTAAATCTTTAATTATTTCATCAGATAAACACACAGATTTTTCAAGGATAAACCTTGACCTCTAATATATTATCAGGAATGTTATAGAGTAGCGCTTACAAATAATATTTATAAAATATGCATTTTTATTTAACATGAACCCAGAATGATACGAATGGCTTGCAGATTGTAAAACTCATTACATTTAGTTTCCTTTTAGGTTATAATTCCATGGACTGACCAAGTATAAGTCCAGAGGGATTTGCTCACTTTAGACATTAAACATTAGAAATGTACAGAAGGTCCTTCATTTTATTTGCAATGAAATTTGCTAATTCCAACTGATTGTCCTGTTTAATTGTAACAGTTGGCATTAAAAAAAGCTGAATTTTTTTTTAACTTTTTCAATTTCTACATTTGTCTTGTAAGATATTAAAAAAATAAATATGTTCACTTACAGCAATCGCTTGCAGCCATGTACGTGTATTCAAATGTGCATTAATGTACTTCATGTTCAATTATGCAGTGTTTTTGTGTGCATGTTCATGTATGCATGCACACGATCAAAAGCAGTAGTACTTGGAATTGTTGAACTGGAACTCAAATTTGTGATCCTTTGACATTTTTGGGTCCCCTATGGTTAGAAGAGGCATATGATTCTGACCTCATCCCAGGAAGCAACATTGCCTTTCTAAGTACAACAAAGACCCCTTCAATAATGGGAAGAATCTAATTAAGGGGTTTTATAAAATTATTTTTGGTACATATTATATTACAATTGAAGAAAGGGTGGCTGAGCTAATTCTATAATTGAATAATGGGTTTCCAATTTCTTTAGTTTTTCTTTAGAACAAATTACTTTGATCTAAAGAAAAAACAAGGAAAACTTTAATTTTATAATAAATATTTATTGTGCTAAACAAGACCCTTTTTCTGTTTGTAAAGGTGGCTTGTGTTGTCACTGTGCTGCCGACAGGTGGAATCACACATATTCTGCAAACTTCATTGTAATCCATAATGCATCCGGTTACTTCATATACAAAGGACAGGAGCTCGCACTAATGCTGCCTTTATGATATAGAAGCAGTACAGTAGTGCAGAATAATTAATTTTGAAATCTAATGTAATGATCCATGATATAGGCTGGAGGCTAGGAATGACTTTGGGTCATTGGCTTGTGGGTGCCCCGAGCGCTTCAAAGAGACTGTGAATGTTCCCTAGGGCTTATACAATAAAATGAGTTTGTTCTCTGGAACTTTCGCAATAAACATCACAAAATAAATTTTTTAACATATGAAAGTGATGGTGAACTATACCACAATGGAGCTTTGAAGGAAGAGTCCAATGCTCTCTGATCTTGGGCTAGAGTTACAAATGACCCCTAATCATATAGGCATTAGTCACGTAACAGAAATACTCTATTATCATCCTGAAATTTGAGAAAATGCTCAGCTTCAGGAATTAATTCCAATAAGGGATTTCCTTCTCATGAAATGAATACATGTTTTAAAGCTGTGGTTGTAACATTCACTAAGGAACCCTAATATGCAGACAGGACAGAATAGAGAGAATTGCAATACCGATCCTTAGAATGGTCGGGTTATGCAAAAAGGGATAGTCAAAACACGAGCCAAGGTCAAGGGAAACAGAGAGACAGAAGGGAGAGGTTAGCTTATATACACACAGGGTGTGTCTGATTCGCTAATCTCCAATTAGTGTTAACCACAACACGTGGGAGGAGTTTCTTCCCTTTCTTGTGGTCTCATCACTGTGTGCCGGTCCAAATGACCGGGTGCAGTAAGGAAGCTGCTCTGGAGTGTGCCGTGTCAGACACACTGCCAGTCTGGAGACAGGGACCAGATGACACCGCTCGCTGTGATGAGGTAAACAAGGTTGCCGCGAGTGGCGTGGGGGCAGAGGACCTGATATCAGGCTGTTAGTATTTTTGGAGAAATATCCCAGAGAATACTTTCATCCCTTATTGTCAATGTCATGATTAAAAAATGTTGTTGAAAACCAGATGTGTCTCATGTTTCTTTTGATTTGATATTTAACAAACCAGATTGTCCAAAAGGTTTGTGCCAGAGCTGCAAAAGATTTGTGTGTCTTTAGAAAGCCTACTTATTTTAGCATTCTTAGGAGAGGAGCTTCCTTGCTAAACTCTCTCCCATGAGGACGTATAATGGGTAAGCAAGAGTTACATATTATTCTATTTTTTTCTGCCTATGTTGCAGGTATATGTTTAGCCTGGTCTATTTTGTCTACTTTTTTACATGTCTACAGAATTTGATAAGATAAACTCTTTCAGTAGAGAATTCCACATCTTTATTGTTCTTACTGTAAAGCACCTTTTCCTTTGCTGTAAGTGAAAATGCCTTTCTTCCAGTCTCAATGGACGACCTCTAGTTTGTTGTATATTCCTGCTAACGAATAGATTAGCACTTATCAGTTTCCACTTACCCTGTATATATTTGTACAGTACTTTCAAAACCCTTCTGAAATGCTTTCGTTCTAAAGAAAACATGCAGTTTTTGTTAGCCTTTCTACATAACTAATGTTTTCCATCCTACTTACTAATTTTGTAGCTCATCTCTACACTTTCTCTACAATTTGTTTCATTAAAACCAGTGCCCAAAATGTTTACAGTTGATTTATATGAAGGTAAAATTATGTTTTGATCACGTGAATCAATACCACTTTTTATATATAACAGCACCTTACTAGCTGTTGTCGTTCGTTGTTTTGGATGAATTAGTTTGCGCAGTTCAAAGGGTTTCACAGTTACTGCTGTGTTAAACTTTTAGGAGCATCAAGATGGCCACCAGTCATTTGTTCCGGTATAACCTAGTTGCACTAACAATAGACAACACTTAGTTACACTAACAATAGACATAAACCAAGTGGATATGTGGAAGCCCACACATATATTTGCAAGCATTTAAAACCAACCCTTTAATATTGTACAGCTATAGTTTAGATTATCAGCTACATCAGGTATTCTGGCAGAGATATATCCTAACAATTAGCCCCCACTCTACAATCACTCAAATTGCAGCAACAGATGAAGATTGTTCTATGTATATTCTAGCTAAACAATTGTAATAATAACTAGACAATTATCTTTTGCAGCTCTTATCTTATATTTCCTATGATTGCAGTTAAACAAGCAGGATCTTAGATGAAATGGAGATAAAGGTTTCTGCTGTCCTGGTTAAAAAATATGGGCCTAGAGAACACACTTGCAGCCTGAGGAAAATTAGTGAGGCTGCCTGTGCCCCTGTACTGGTACATCGCTGCTACCCCCAAAGCACTCCAAAAACCAACTGCCCAAACCTCCATCAATCTACCTCCTGACTCTGAACTGATTACACTGGTTTGTTAACATTTTCATTGCTTAAAATTGCATTTTTTCAGTGAATATCTTTTAAATGGTGAACTAATAACTTATTGTGCTAAAATGTTAGTCATATTTCTTTTCCATAACACCAGCCTTTGCAATAGCAGATAGTCAGTGTACACTATTGATTAGTTTGTTATCTATAATTGTTACCAAGTCCTTTTCATTTAATGTTATCCCCAAATCAATCCGATTTAATGTATAGGTTATTTGTTGGTTCCTTATTCCAAAATGACTTTACATTTCTCTGTATAAAATCTCATCTGGCACATGCCTGCCCAGTCCCAAATTTATCCAAATCACTCAGTAGAGAAGTTCTATCATGTTTAGATTGCATTATTTTACCTAGTTTTGTGTAATCTGCAAACACCAAGTTACTTTGTCAATGCCCGCTTCAAGATAATTTCTAAACAGATTAAAGAGAAGTGGACCATGGACAGAACCCTGAGGTACTCACTCCACTTACCACTTTTGCATCCGATCAATAAGACTATATATATATCCATTAGCCCTTCAAATAATTTCCCAACCACAGATGTTAAGCTCACAGGTCTGTAGTTTTTGGGTTAAGGTTTTGAACCTTTTTAAATATAGACAACATATCTGCTTTTCTCCAATCCTCTGGCATGATTTCGGAACCAAAAAATTCTGGAAGATTAAAAACAGTGGTATGAATATTTCTGTATCAAGCTTCCTAAGTACTCATGGGCGACTACCATCTGACCCAGGGGCTTTATTTGCAATGAACTATGTTTAACCCCTTAAGGACCAAACTTCTGGAATAAAAGGGAATCATGACATGTCACACATGTCATGTGTCCTTAAGGGGTTAATTGCTATTATGCTTTATCCTGTGATGAACAATAGCCTGTTTGCTTGTAACAGGGATTTGCAAATCTCTAGCCATAGATTCTTCTTCCATATATACCGATGAAAAAAAATGTTTAGAACTTCTGCCTTGTCCTGATCTTCCTTGATTAACTCATCCATCTCACTTTCTGTGTAAGATAAAATATAATTAGAATTACTGTCTTGTTCTGATCTCCTTGGTTAAGTGTTGGTCCACTGAAAAGAGTTAATCAAGGAGGATTAGGACAAGGCAGAAGTTCTGAATATTTTTTTTCTCTTCAGTATATAGGGAAGAAGAATCTATGGATGGTTATTTGCAAGTCCCTGTTACAAAAACCTTACAGCAAATATGTGATTAGTTTACACAGGATAAAGTGCTTCAGAAATTGAATAAAGTTAAAGTAAACTAAGTCCCACGGCCAGATGGTATTCACCCATGCATATATATATTTTCCGATACACCCATTTTTTGACTCTTTTGGCTCATCTGATTTGTTTTCCAAATCTTTTTTTATTACCAAAATTTTGCTTTGCCAAACCGCCAAATGGATGAAATTCGACCGGCAAGAAATAAATTTTTCTTCAAACTGTTCAGCTAAAAACACATTTTCTCGCCATGCACAAGTCTATTAGACATTGACTTTTGACTCACATCATTGAGCAGACTGATCCAAGGTTCCTGCGTAGTCCTACAGGATCCTTTATAGTAAGCTGCATCCAACTCATTTCCCCCAGTTGCTTTTACTTTGCTAATAATTATTTTTTCTAAAAAAAAACCTTAGTGAGGAAGAGATTAATACACTTTCTTGTGGTGCACTCACATTTGCAAATCAAAAATATAACTTATTCAGTTAATTCTGTATTTGTAGTCTATGTTGGTGTTGATTTGGTGTAAGAATAATTCAATTTAGGGTATACATGACTCCTGGAAGTTGACGGTATTTGTGCAAATGATGTGACTTTAAAAATTTTAAATAATCACAATTAGAAGGATGGATGGGAAACCAATATTTGATTTGTAATGACCCCATCACCTGAAATGCATGTGTTTTGCTCATTATGCATTTATTTAGACAGGCAAAGAATGAGTGAATTATCTGCCTAAAATGTTTAATTGATTTTCAGTGTAGACTATTTAGATTTATTTGAGTAGATATAATTGTCAAGGTAGAAAATGCCAGCTCTGATTTATGTTGATTAAATACCAATATTTACAAGCACTGAACCATTTCTTTCTTTTTTTACTTTGCCAATAAATTAACAAATGTCATAATTGGAAACAAAAAGTAAAATTTAATAGAAGGACAAACATTTTTAATGTTAGAACACCATTATTCAAAATTATTTGAAAAAACAAGCATTCTAAAAATTGGAGCACAAGTCATGAATTGCAACTAAAAGGTCTGTGTACTAAACAATGATTCACAGCGTGGTAATAACTGACCTGTAAAAATTAGACAAAATGGTTAAGATGGAAAAACAAATCTCTTTCCCAAACCTCAAACTTGGTCATTTTAGTCTAAATGTGGCAAGTGACCCCTAAATGAACACTTTTTTCTGGATTTTTATTTGGCCTTTTTTTGGGGCTGAAAAAAGAAGATTTTAGAAGAAAGAAGACATCAAATGGTAAGTCTATATTTTTTTTTTTTTACAGGTATTTTGACAACGGTTCCCCCTTATTATTTTTAGGATGAGGGGGGCAGGTAGGGGTAATTTTTCTGGGGGAGGAGGGTGACTAGTGGTTTGGGAACCCCTAGTTACCTCGGTTTTTTTTATTTATGGCCCCCACCCACCGCTCATTGGTGGGGGCCGGGGGGGGGACATTAGGTCCACCCCCTTATTGTTATTTAGGGCCCCCACCCACCACGCAGGGGTGGGGGCCAGGGGGAGGACATTAGGTTCCCCCAAAATTTTTATTTATGGCCCCCACCCACCGCTCAGGGGTGGGGGCCAGGGGGGAGGACAGTAGGTCCCCCCCACCATTTTTTTATTTTTAGCCCCCACCCACCACTCAGGGGTGGCGGCCAGGGGGAAGGACATTAGGTCCCCCCCCAATTTTTATTTATGGCCCCCATCCAGCACTCCGGGGTGGGGATGGGGGAAGGACATTAGGTCCCACCCTTATTGTTATTTAGGGCCCCCACCCACCACTCAGGGGTGGGGGCCAGGGGGGAGGACAGAAGGCCCCCCTCCACATTCTTATTTAGGGCCCCCACCAGTCGCACAGGGGTGGGAGCCGGGGGGAGTACAGTAGGTCCCCCCTCCACATTCTTATTTAGGGCCCCCACCAGTCACACAAGGGTGGGGGCAATAGGTTTTTTGTTTTTTTTACAGTGAGCAGCCACTGGCTGCTCACTGTTTACTAGACACGCCCCTACTCGCAGTATAGTGAGTAGGGGCTGAATTTACTAATACTAAGTAATCTTTACTTAGTATTAGTAAATGTGCCTGAAAGACTAATTTAGGTGACCAATTTAGGTCTTTCAGCCTTTTGGTAGATAGCTCCCTAATACTGTGGGAATTAGGGAGTTATCTACTAAGTGACTGCTTATTTTATGTTATTTTTAAGTGGTTTTTCTATCCACATTTGTTTGCAGGGCACTTTTCCTACTTTCCTACTCTTACCCCCATTTTACTTCCTTTTGCAGCCCTCTAGCCCTTTCCAGGAGTTTTTTAGAGCCATTTTTGTGCTGAAAATTTCGGGTCCCCATTGACTTCAAAGTTCGGCCGAACCCGCCGGACCCGAACATCCAGGTGTCCGCTCAACTCTACTTATAATATATAGAATGTTTGGTCTCAAATTGCCTCCACTGGAATCAGCCATCTTTTAATGTTTACCATTTTAAATTATACATCATATTTATAATGTCTTGGTAAAGTTATGGCAACACCACCATGTTTATAGAATTCAATCAAACACTCGAAAGGTTTCCCTCATGACCACGTGATCAAGTTTTTCCATATATCGGACTTCTCAGAATTCATAATATATATATACACACACACACACACACACACATATATATATACACACACACACACATATATATATATATATATATATATATATATAATTGTAAATACATATAACTAAATTACAAATAGCACAACTAAATTAAATAAACTCTTGGACTCTATCCGGCTTCCTCTCTGCCTAGTCTTATGCAACTGCTGATCAACTACAGAAAAGTGACTTGTAAAAATAATACTAGCAAGATGCGAACTATCAATAGGAATCCCACATTCCCTACAAACTAAGCTTGCAAGTCAATATCAGCTTGATTGGTGGATAGAGAGCATATCATACCTAGGTCACCAAATCCAATGAGAAATGTTTATGTACCTGGGATAAAACATATTTTACAAAAACACCATTTTGAGGTTTTTAATACCTCAGCGTTTTCTACCCTAGGCATATAGATATCTACAGGTTACCCCAGTCTGCAAACTCATCTACTCCTGCTATTATGCCTTGGCAAAAGCGGCATCGTCTGAGAAATTGACCTATATGCTGCGATGGGGGAAGGAATTATCAAAAGAAGTAAGCCTGACTTTATGGTTTACAGCTATATCCGAAATAAAAAAGGACCTTCAAAAACATTAATCATTGAGAAACCAGCCATAAGAAATTTGAGATGGCATCTCTTGCCGCAATGCCTTTCTCAAATATGTGCTGCAGATGTAAGAGATTCACAGGGTCTCTTCTCCAAACTATTAGAGTAATTCTGGCATGAAATTCAAAAGCTCATTAAATGACTAACACACTTCCATTTACCACTGCTCCCTGAATACTACGTGCATAAAACGTTCCCAGAAGCCCTAGAGGGGCCCTAAAATGAATGACCGTACATATCTTGATTGCTGCTAAAATCTGCATTGTGAGGTTTTGGAAAAAATCAAATGCCCTCCCTACTGTGAGAGTGGTCATGGACACGCTAGCAACCACATATAAATACAAAAATATATCAGCCGGTAAACATGGAAGAATTGGACCCATCCATAGCCAACATAAATTACCAGGAACCCTCAAAACTATAACTATAATTGATAGGTGAAGACACCCTCCACGTCACACCACATAGGCCCACACACAACAAACCACTGAGAATCGTATTCTTGGGCACTCCCACATCTCCCCTGTATAGAATAACAACTGAATATATTTAGTCTTAAGTAGTTCACAGTAAAGAGCAAACTAAGCATGAATTGTTCTCCTTTACATATTGTATGTGGCGGACCGACTGGTACCCCAACTGGGTACCTCCGCCAAACACAATTCATAGCCATCGCCGGGACACCATCAGCACTTCAGCCCATAGATGCTGCAGCTTTGCTGGGGTCATGCCATTGCTTCCCACCCTGAAATAGGGTCCTGGATCCAGCTTCCAGTGATCAAAGCTCTCCTGCAGAGAGTACAGCTGTGTAGTGATTATAGCTGTTATAGTTTCCCCCGTCCCCCCTCCCCACAAACATTAGAGGAGACTTAATGCTGGGACTTAATGCTGGCTGAGTTTAATGGGCCATTGTACAGGCAATGTATACACAGACCCCCAGCAGGGGGTCTCCACACAATGCAATACGGACTCCTCCCCAGAGTCTGTGTCTGGGAGATAATTGAACTTTGCTTAAAATAATTATCTCCCAGGCACAAAGGTACAATGCACAAAATATTAAACACCCCAAAACATACACACTATTACAAGGGGCCCCCACAAGTCCTATATCCCCGGATAGCCTGGATTTGAGCACCCAGCATATCCAAAAAGCGCTCAGACCCCATGAACACAGCCTCCAGGGTAAAGTTTTGACCGACCGCACACGTGGCTTTTGCCCAAAATAGTTTCATAAGAAAAGTGGTAACGGTCGGTCACTTTCGGGAGTCCTAAACGAATAAAACACTGAACTGTTCCTCTGGTTCATTGATATCAATTGTTTGCATAGTTCATGTGAACAATCCTATCGAACGACGTTATCCTGAGATTCTTGGAAAAGAAGCAGGCATTCGTCAAATTTCAGCGGTGTTCAATTGCAGCTCCATGCACTCGACAGCCAACACTGCTGTCTGCGTTCATGCAACAAGATGGCCGGCAACTCAATTTCCACGTGTTCGTGCATTAGAACGGCAGCCACCCAGCCGAACACTTAGGATACAAAGTGAGAAACAATGGAGGTGTCAGAAAAGGTCAATAGAGGTTAACAAGCCCAGAGGTGGTCTGCAATTTGTGCGTTTGTTCAGTTCCCGAACTAAAAAGGGACAACACACAAACCAAGTATTTTAAGGGTAGGTTACATGGCCCATAGTCCTTGGGCAGGAGGCTAGCCAGCAGGCTCCTCCAGTAGCTTGTGGCATAGGCACATTTGCTGCATAGTATATCCACCTTAATATAGAAAATCACACAGAACTAGGATTCTCAATACATGTTTCTTGTTATACAGCTATTAGGCACTTGATTGTCTCATTTAACTGCAGAATGGAGGCTTTGTTATTCTTCCTGTGGGCACAGAATAAATAAAATGGGATATTTACTTGAGGATAATTGTAAGATATGAATTCTCAGTGCTTCACATACCTAAGAAGCTTTAGTTAATTTCAACAATGATATATCTCCCAATAAAAAGAAAATAAATTAGGTAAATTGAAAGTAGCAGAGTTAACAGGCGGAAATGTAATGAATTTTAGGACATTAGCGGGATATTGTTCTAAGTTTCCACAACATTTTCAAACAACAAAACATTTAAATGAAAATTAAAGGGCAGCTGAAGGAAGTTTAACACTGAATTATTAACATCCTCAGAATAAAACTGATACATTACATTACCACTTTGGACTTTATATCTGGTTCACCATCCTATAATGATCTCCTACATATTGTTTTTACTAAATAGGTATTATTACTAAATAAATTGCAGAATACTTTCAGCGAGTGCCTTAGTTTTTGTTTCATATCTATTGAAATCAGGACAGATCATGTTATTGACTAGTAACTAAGCTTAGATGGTCAGATCCAAACAGAAAGTGATTATACATATTATATCTAGGGAGTCAGAAGTTGTAGTACACGAAGCTGAAGAATAAGCTGAATAAAAAAATAAAACACCAGGGACTGGGAATCCTGAGCAGTCAGAGTGATACGAGGTCCTCTGCAAGGAAAATTGCAGTATCAAGAGGCAGTTATGTACATATGCCATAAAATTGAAATTGACCAACACCCTATTTCAGTATTTTTAATGACATAAGACACAATAGCTTAACCCCTTCCCGACCTTGGACGTATCAGGTACATCCGACAAAAAACTGTCCTGATGTATCGCGGATGTACTTGATACGTCCGTGTATAATTAGAGCTCTGGAAGCAATCATGATCACTTCCAGCAGCTCTAATGGTATTACAGCGATGCCCCAATATTGAGGCATCACTGTAATACCCCCCTCACTGCCGGGGGCAACTGGAGCGATCACTTCCGGGTTGCTCTCCGTGGAACCCGGCAGTGAATCTGAGCATCGGAAGCCTTCAGCACTCAGTAAATAGTAAATTAAAAAAAATAATAATAATAATTACATTTAAAAAATTACCCATCCTCTCCCTCCCATGCCCTCTCCCATGTACTTACCGATCGCCGCTTTCCCCCGCCGGCGATCAGTGTTCTTCTTTGGGGGGACTCTCTGGACTGAGCCCAGAGAGTCCCCCCTCTCGAATCTAAAAGAGCGATCACATGGCCCCCCATAGGTGTCCACAGTGCGGCCCCTGCTGGTAAAAAAGTAAAAATAAAGTTAAAAAAAGTTTATAAAATAAATTAATAATTAAAAGATAATAATTAAATATATATATATATATATATATATATATATATATATACATTTGTATATATATATATATATATATATATATATATATAAATCTCATATATAATGTCATACTACGTGTATTTTTTTATTAATATATACATACTCAGAGTAAAGTTTACATAGTAACATTAAACACGTGTATATATGTATATAGCATATCTAATATATATAATAATAATAAATAAATAATAATTAAACAAATAAACTGTAAAAATAATTTTTAAAAACATATATATATAATTTTATTCAAACTGTATTTTGATTGATATATATATATATATATATATATATATATATATATATATATAGCGTTTACAATGTAACTGTTAATTTTGAAAAAAATGGTTTGGAAATAGCAAAGTGCTACTTGTACTTATAGCCCTATAACTTTCCAAAAAAAGCTAAGAACATGTTCACACAAAAAATTGTGTTTTTTTCCATTTTTCCATACTTTATACTTTTTATAGTAAATTATATGATATGATAAAAATAATGGTATCTTTAGAAAGACTATTTAATGGCAAGAAAAACGGTATATAATATGTGTGGGTACAGTAAATGAGTAAGAGGAAAATTACAGCTAAACACAAACACCGCAGAAATGTAAAAGAGGCCTGGTCCTTAACGGTAAGAAAATTGAAAAACGGTCTGGTCACTAAGGGGTTATTGGGGTCATGTTAACAGTTACAATGTTGTGGTCAGATAAGGTTTGCACAGTGAGTGAGAGCAGATTTAAAGATTTGAGGAAAATGTGTTAATTTCCCAAAGAGGACTTTAGTGAATCTGTCCCCTTGTTTATTAATCAGGAGGCTTAATTGTGGATAAAGCCAAACAAACACATATAGTTTAAGGAATATTTGAATCTCTCAATCATGGCTTCCAAAAAAAGATTTTAAAAAAAATCAAGACAAAAAAACTAAGTCTAAAAAAAACAAACAAAAAAAAAACAATAGGTTACGTCAGACAGATAAGTTTAAAAATAAAATGCAGACAGATAATGCAGACAGATAAAGGATGAAATCCTAAACTGATGCATGAAAAGCCATTATTACTACTTGACACTAAAGAGGCTGATGCAGGTAAAACTTCATTAGATAACTCATGGAATGAAAAAGCACCTATCACTGCTGATAATATGGCTAAATGTTTTGAAGCCCAATTAGAAAAAATTAAAGAAGAGATAAATGTACATTCCCAGGAAATCAAAAAAGATTTACAAAACATCGGTGAGAAACTCAAACTGTTAGAAGATAAAACAGAACAACTCACTTTGCAACTACAAAATAACTGTGACAAAATAAATACCCCAGAAGAAAAAATGGAAAGCTTAACCCCTTAAGGACCAAACTTCTGGAATAAAAGGGAATCATGACATGCCACACATGTCATGTGTCCTTAAGGGGTTAAACGACAAAACTGGAGACCTAAAATATAGATCCAGAAGAAACAACCTCTGAATTAGGGGGATCACCTGAAATATTATACATGCAAAGTTGGAAGACTACTGCGAAGAGTTCTGCAAGTTCCTGGGATTAACTCCAACAAAGAGAGGAACATAATGGAAAGATGCCATAGAGCAATGAAGACCAGCAAGGTTCCTGACCAGTATCCAAGAGACGAAGGACCAGTATCAACAAAGGACTTGAAAGACTCACCTTATCAACAAATAAAGATTTTGTAAGACCGTTCATTTCATACTAGACTTCAAAGAAAATCCTTTGCCACGCAGACAGTGACACTGAGAAAAAAACAAGATTAAATATGCTTGGGGTTTCCCAGCACGTTTAAATCTAAAGTATGACAATCACAGGTTGACTTTCGACCAACCGCAGACACTAAAACAATGGATGCAAGAAAATAATATAGGTTAAAATATTAGAGAGTATTATTTATTTTTATTTTATTTTTTTGTTTTGTGTTTTTTTTTTTCTTATGGTAATTTTTCCCTATTGGCACAGATATACCTAGTCATTCATTTTTAAAAGAAGGGTCTAACAACAAGAATAATAGTAAGGTACAAAAGCTGAGTTATAGACTCCTGAATTGCAAAAAGAGAAGATTATAAAAAAAAATTCCGCAAGATGTAACACTCTAAAAGTAGATAATATTGGTAAAAGAAATTGCCAAATTATTATAATAGCACTGTTTTGTGTTTTAGTGTTTTTAGTTTTTTTACCTCAAGAAAGAGCAATGGACTTGATTAATAATCCAAAGTTGTACTGTTGATTTTTGGGGCTTTTACATTTTTTTGTATTTTTTTATATAAAAGGATATTGGCACTCTGTTTAGGAGAGTTAAAAGGAAGGTACAAATAGGCAATGTGTTTAAATAAAACACTTGAATATTATAATTTGATATGTGCACATCTATTTAATATAGCAGAATATTAAAGGACAACATAAAGTAGCAATTTTATGTCTTAAGGAGTAGATTTTGCTTCTCAAAAGGGAAAAGAGGAAAGAGGGAAAGATGGAATTAATTGAAAAGAGGAGAGGGGATAAAGGAGAGGAAAAAAGGTAAGGGGAAGCAATATATCGATTTACGATATGATATGGGTGATTTTTAGTTTTTGTTGTTATTTTTCTTTAATTTTACAAGGGGTAAACAGAAAATTAACTATTAAAATTTAGGTGGTGTATATATGTAATTATCGAGGCATATAGGCCTCTGTATTATAAAGGGAAAATATCACAAAGGGTTAAACATAAAAGGGAGACAATTTTGGTAAACAATCAATAAAAAAAAATATTGTATTAGCACTGTTTAAGTCACTATTCTTCCCCATAAAAAAAAAGGGAAGGAAAAATGAAAAAGAAAAAGAGGAAATTACTTGACCAATAACTAACACTGCATGTTTAATTTGGATAGATTATTTCAATAAGTTATTTGTACTTATTTACTTTATTAATTTTCTCTTTTCCTCTCTCACTTAAGAGTTATTAACACTTGAGATTAAATAATAGAGGCACTATGTTGAAGAATTTAACAAAGGAAGGTATAAAGACGTATTTGGCTTATAGATAACACTAAAGTGGTACAATATGTTAGATACACATAAGGTGGGGGAGAAAGATTATAAGCAACGAAGCACTAATTAAAAGATAATCAAATGGGGGAGTTTTCTCTTTGCTTCTCCTGTTCCCTGTCTGAGAAGATTAATTAGCATATTTATATATTTTATCTTTATATATAATTGAACATTGCAAATGCTTTAAATAATTACTTAGTTTTTTTTTATCAAAGCAACGATAAAAAGGTATTACTAGAGAAAGGGACTTCCTGGAAAGAAGTTCTGCTACAAAATCATGAAAACAGTTCATTGCTTGCTTAATGGACTGGAGGTGTTTTTTTTTTTTTTTTTTTTTTAAATGAATTAATTAATTTATTTTCTCTCTTTATCATGTTGTGTCTTACCAGAGTTTTATCGTTACCCGGCAAAAAGCTCTAAGCTCACGGACCTACCGAAGTTTAGTTAGCTTTCAGAGAGGGTTTTAATCGGCACTCGAGGGAGATCAACTGCCGATAGAATTTATTTATTTTCTCTTCTTCTTCTCCTCCTCTCCCCTTGAAAATGGGTTTTCCAGTGTGAGAGGATGGTTACTGGTGGGATGATAGAAATATTTGTATGCGCCTAACAGACAGCAAAAAATGGATATGTATGTCATTTTTTATCTCTATTTATGTTAAAACGGTGGGCCTCCTACTCTTTCTAGCATAAAAATAAAAATAGATTAGCTACATGCTTAACATGTCCCAGCACCATAAGCATAACATTGATTGTTTCTTTTCATTATGCCTGTTGCCCACTAACTTTGTTTTAGATGCCTCTTGATTAATTTCTCTTTTTTCTTAGTCCGTTCCCATTATTCTGTCTATGCAAACCCTACCTAGGTCCCAACTTCGGCTCGTGCATCTGCTAAGAACCAACACTAGTATGGTGGTTCTCTCACTTGAGTAAATAATATAGGTGCCTAGCATAATCCTCAATATTAGCCTGTTTAAAATCTATGTGTAATCTATACTATGGAATTGTCCCATCTAAGCTTGTATTCACATGACTCCCAATGTCAGCAGTGTCAATATGACTCTATGCCGACTTTATAGTATTTTATAACTGACACTGAGATTTCTCTTGACACTATCACATTATATAATATAAAATGTGCATTGTTAATATCTGCCTAACACATGTTTATGTATGTTGAATTGACGGGCGAGCAACCGCTGTTGTGGCATTGCAAGCCTAATTGTCCTTCCGCAAGCACAATAAAATAAAGAATTAAAAAATATATATATATTCATCAGGAACTGGACACTGAAGGCAGGTATATAATACTGTTGTGTGAAATTAACAATCAAAAATATACGTTGGCAAATATATACGCCCCAAATCAGTCTCCAGTTCCATTTATTAGAAGAGTATTTAATAAAATTGAACGAATAAAAACGGGGCAGGCCATTATTATGGGAGACTTGAACTGTGTTCTTGACCCCGAATTAGATAAAGTTCTAAGAGCAAAGGTAGTAATTAGTGATGTACCGAACTGTCCGCCGGCGGACAGTTCCCGGCGAAATTAGCTTGTTCGCGTTCGCCGCGGCGGGCGGACACATGCGCAGTTCGATCCGCCCCCTATTCGTCATCATTGGGCAAACTTTGACCCTGTGCCTCTCGGTCAGCAGACACATTACAGCCAATCAGCAGCACTCCCTCCCTTCCACACCCTCCAACCTCCCTCCCAGCATCCATTTTCGATTCATTCGGAAGATTCATGCTTAGTGAGAGGAGGGAAAGTTTAGCTGCTGCTGATTACATAGGGAAATTGATAGCTAGGCTAGGGTATTCAGTGTCCACTACAATCCTGAAGGACTCATCTGATCTCTGCTGTAAGGACAGCACCCCAAAAAGCCCTTTTTAGGGCTAGAACATCAGGCTGCTTTTTTTTTTTTTTTCCTGTGTAATGTAATTGCAGGTGCCTGCCTGCCAGCCTGTGTGTCAGGCTCACAGCATATACTGTGCCCACTTGCCCAGTGCCACCACTCATATCTGTTTTAACAATCGGTTAAGCTTTACATTTAAAATAAATATTTTTTTTTCACTGTAATAGAAGAGCAGTTGCCTGCCTGCCAGCTTCTGTGTGAGGTTGGATGCCTTGCCCATTTGCACAGTCAGTGCCACCACTGTTTTAACAATCGGTTAAGCTTTAGATTTAAAATAAATAATTTTTTTTCACTGTAATAGAAGAGCAGTTAGTTGTCTGCAAGCATCTGGGTGTCAGGCCTACTTCAGCGTGTGCCCTGCACAACCCTGCCAGCGTGCTTTGACAGTTGCCAATCATATCTGCTGTCTCTTTAGCGTGCTTTTACAAAGAAAAAAGGTTTCCAGTGTAAGCTAATAGCAGCCAGTCAGTGTCCTTCAAGCGGCTCTGTCAGGCCTTCCTTCAGCGTGTGCCCTGCACAACCCTGCCAGCGTACTTTGACAGTTGCCAATCATATCTGGTGTCTCTATAGCGTGCTTTTACAAAGAAAAAAGGTTTCCAGTGTAAGCTAATAGCAGCCAGACAGTGTCCTTCAAGCGGCTCTGTCAGGCCTACTTCAGCGTGTGCTCTGCAGCACTGTTCCAGTGCACATTGCCAATCATATCTGGTGTCTCTATAGCGTGCTTTTAAAACCAAAATTTGTTTTTCACTGTTATAGATTGAATAGCAGTTACTTGTCTTCAAGCGGGTGTCTCAGGCCTACAGTGTGTGCTCTGCAGAACTGTTCCAGTGCACATTGCCAATCATATCTGGTGTCTCTATAGCGTGCTTTTAAAACCAAAATTTGTTTTTCACTGTTATAGATTGAATAGCAGTTACTTGTCTTCAAGCGGGTGTCTCAGGCCTACAGTGTGTGCTCTGCAGAACTGTTCCAGTGCACATTGCCAATCATATCTGGTGTCTCTATAGCGTGCTTTTAAAACCAAAATTTGTTTTTCACTGTTATAGATTGAATAGCAGTTACTTGTCTTCAAGCGGGTGTCTCAGGCCTACAGTGTGTGCTCTGCAGAACTGTTCCAGTGCACATTGCCAATCATATCTGGTGTCTCTATAGCATGCTTTTAAAACCAAAATTTGTTTTTCACTGTTATAGATTGAATAGCAGTTACTTGTCTTCAAGCGGCTCTGTCAGTCCTTCCTTCAGCGTGTGCTCTGCAGAACTGTTCCAGTGCACATTGCCAATTTACGTTGCACTCATTAGAACCAAACACTGTGGGGTGATTTCACCAAGGACCACACGACGGAACAGGATCTGATTTTTAGGGTCCTTCAAATTGAAAAGGAGGATCCGGTATTTATTCTTATATCTGCTGTCAGTACACAGGAAAAGTTTAAATATTTCTTGTTCTACGTTCTCTGCAACTCCACGCACCGACTCATCCAATACGTGAAGATCTGGGGTTTCTCTGACTCTCCTCAGTAGTGTATCAAACAGAGTCTGCACTGTGGTAACACGGACATCTTCAGGACATAACTCAACTATTTGCAGATAGGCAGTCTGCAGCTTCTCTTTTTCACCTGTTCTCTTCTTTTTCTTATGCGTATTCTTGTCTATATGCAGGTGGTCTCTTGCCTTTCTTTTAACCAATTCGTTCCTTCCATATGGTTTCAAAAGATCTCTGGCATCATTACTTTCAACGCAAATAACGTCATCATAGTTAGTCTCCTCATTATTCACCGGAAAGAGAGTGTTTGCACTGACTACCCACAGCATGCTCTTGCCATTGCCTACTCCACCTTCAACGACAGGGTGCAAGTCCCAAGGAGAAGGATCATTCACTTTATTATCTGTCTTTATTTCACAAGTAGTGCCTGGAACATCCTCATGGGTCACAAGATGTAAATCTGGACTAATGTCAACCCCAGGGTCTGGAAAATCTAAAGAGTCCTGTATTGTTATTTGTCGTCACTACCTTCCCGCGTCGGGAAGATTTCTTGCACAGGGCGCCCAAAGGCCTAAGGCTGGCCCTGTGCATGGGTCAGTGGCTCTGCACCAGACTTCCCTCCAATTGATCAAAGTTAAAGGATTTCAAGTGGACTGATTACAATCACAGGGCCTCTAAAGAGTCCTGTATTGTTATTTGTCGTCACTACCTTCCCGCGTCGGGAGTGGGTCATTTGCGCCCCTGCTGCCTTCCATGCATGTGGTAGCTGTTTGTCAGGGATTTGTCAATCCATATCTGCCAAGTGACCCTATGTAGGGGGAACAGTCCCTATTCTGCTCTGTGTCAGTGTGTATCATGGTCTCTGTGGACAGGGAACAGTCTCTATTCTGCTCTGTGTCAGTGTGTATCAGGGGTTTTGAGGACAGGTGTCAATCCATATCTGCCAAGTGACCCTATGTAGGGGGAACAGTCTCTATTCTGCTCTGTGTCAGTGTGTATCAGGGATCATTAGGACAGGTGTCAATCCATATCTGCCAAGTGACCCTATGTAGGAGGAACAGTCTCTATTCTGCTCTGTGTCAGTGTGTATCAGGGATCATTAGGACAGGTGTCAATCCATATCTGCCAAGTGACCCTATGTAGGAGGAACAGTCTCTATTCTGCTCTGTGTCAGTGTGTATCAGGGATCATTAGGACAGGTGTCAATCCATATCTGCCAAGTGACCCTATGTAGGAGGAACAGTCCCTATTCTGCTCTGTGTCAGTGTGTATCAGGGATCATTAGGATAGGTGTCAATCCATATCTGCCAAGTGACCCTATGTAGGAGGATCAGTCCCTATTCTGCTCTGTGTCAGTGTGTATCAGGGATCATTAGGACAGGTGTCAATCCATATCTGCCAAGTGACCCTATGTAGGAGGAACAGTCCCTATTCTGCTCTCTGTCAGTGTGTATCAGGGATCATTAGGATAGGTGTCAATCCATATCTGCCAAGTGACCCTATGTAGGGGGAACAGTCTCTATTCTGCTCTGTGTCAGTGTGTATCAGGGATCATTAGGATAGGTGTCAATCCATATCTGCCAAGTGACCCTATGTAGGGGGAACAGTCTCTATTCTGCTCTGTGTCAGTGTGTATCAGGGATCATTAGGATAGGTGTCAATCCATATCTCCCAAGTGACCCTATGTAGGGGGAACAGTCCCTATTCTGCTCTGTGTCAGTGTGTATCATGGTCTCTGTGGACAAGGAACAGTCTCTATTCTGCTCTGTGTCAGTGTGTATCAGGGGTTTTGAGGACAGGTGTCAATCCATATCTGCCAAGTGACCCTATGTAGGGGGAACAGTCTCTATTCTGCTCTGTGTCAGTGTGTATCAGGGGTTTTGAGGACAGGTGTCAATCCATATCTCCCAAGTGACCCTATGTAGGGGGAACAGTCTCTATTCTGCTCTGTGTCAGTGTGTATCAGGGCTGGGCTTTGAGGACAGGTGTCAATGTTAGGTGATGTCTGCCCTTTATGGATTAAAAGCAGACTCTGCATCAACTGTGCAATTTTCCATGGGAGTTTTTCCATGGATCCCCCTCTGGCATGCCACAGTCCAGGTGTTAGTCCCCTTGAAACAACTTTTCCATCACTATTGTGGCCAGAAAGAGTCCCTGTTGTTTTTAAAATTCGCCTGCCCATTGAAGTCAATGGCGGTTCGCGCGGTTCGCCGGTTCGCGAACATCTGCGGAAGTTCGCGTTCGCCGCTCGCGAACCGAAAATTCCGGGTTCGCGACAACACTAGTAGTAATAATAAAAATCTAAGAATTAACGCTAAGAGATTCACTTAAACAATTTGAGTTCTTAAATTATTGGATGATTTTTCATTCAAAAGAGAAAGATTTTTCATGTTTTTCTAGATCATTTTGTTTGTATTTTAGAATTGATTTAGTTTTAGGGGACATAATTTTACCCAACCAGATGAAAAAGATTTTCATTACAGCAACAACTTGGTCAGATCCTAACAAGGTAATACTAGAAATTAAAGATCAATTGTAGAGACCCAAACCAGAATGGAGGTTGAATGACTGGGTATTGAAAAATGAAAATAATCTTAAACAAATCAAAGACCTGACTGATTATTTTTTTCAAGAAAACAGGAAAAATTAGTGTGCATTCAGATCTGTTATCCGAGGTTTCCTTATAAATTAGGATATAAATCACCTTATAAAAACAGCGAAAGAAAATAAATTAAATAATAAATGTGTTAATCTATCCGATCTTTATATTACTTTAGATAGTTTACTCTCACAAAATAAAAATAATCCTTTCCATAGTATAACTAATAAAATAACAGAAGTAGAAAAATTAATAAATGATCAACTGATGTGGAGTCCAGTGTGCAGAGATATACACTCACCCTTGCAAATAAACACAGACCAAGGTGACCAGATAAGAAGCCATCTGGCCTGTGAGTCTGTGCACGGGGGCTGTGCAGGGATACAACTCCAAGTCGTACAGGCAAGGACAAGCAGGCGAGTAGTTGGGGAAAGCCGAAGTCAGGGGAAGCCTGAGGTCAGAGAAAACAATGAGAAGAGTCAAGTTCAGGGGCCGGTAACAAACTGGAAAACACACAATCTTGATACGCAGAAACAGGAACCAAAAACGTGAACCAGAGTCAATGAACTGACACTGCCCTCAGAGAGAGGCAGTGTTATATACCTGGCTGATTTGGCATCTGCTTCAGGTGGACTGAGATAGACAGGAGCAGCCACAGGAAAAGTCCAGCCCCTTAGTGCTGGAGACATAGCCAGGTAGAAGAGGGCTAGATATACTGAGAGGAATAAGGAGCTGCAGTGGCTTAACGGTAGTATAGCAGGCCCAGAACCGCAAAGTAACCAGGTTCAAATTCCCTGTTCGGCACTTCTGGGGGGACCACGTCTGGATGTCATGCTGAGAACCGTGACAAGAGCCAACAAGGCACTATTTTACATGAAAAGGAGATGGTATTACATGGGAAATAGCGCTGTTACTCTTATGTTGAACCGTTTAATACAAGAAAAGGCCATAAGGGTTATCACCAAAATTATAGATAAAGGAGAAATTCTATTGAGACCAGAGAAAATAGGATAAGCCTTTAAAAAAATTATATTATGATTTATATAATATTTCTAACCAATCTACTAAAACAGAAATTAGCGAATTTTTAAACAATATTAAAATACCTAAAATTTTAAATATTCAATTTATTGAATTAAATAAACCATTGGAAGAAAATTAACTGTTATTTTGTATCAAGAAGCTTAAAATGTATAATACTCCAGGCCCAGACATGTTCAATAACATTTTCTACAAATTATTAAAAGATATTAAAACAGATTTGATTGAAGCTTTGAATTACTTTGGAATATCTAACAAAATTCCAAGAGAATTATTACAAGCAAACATAGTGCCAATTCCTAAACAGAACAAAAATACAGAAAATATCAAGAATTATCGCCTAATTTCTCTCCTGAACATTGATATCAAACTATATTGATTTGATCAATTGTGACCAAGTAGGTTTCATTCCTGGCAGATCATCTACTCATAATATTAGAATACTGGTGTATATGCTGAATTGTGTTAAGAATTCAGGGACTCCCTTGTTGACCTTGTCCTTCGATGCCAAAAAAGCATTTGATAAGGTCAACTGGGAGTTCCTGACTCAAACTCTGAGGACATTTGGGCTAGACGGGAGACTTCTAAACCATATCAAAGTTCTTTACACGTCACCATCAGCCAGAATTATGGGAAATGATTATACGTCAGATTGGTTCTCCCTAGCCAATGGAACAAGACAAGGGTCCCCCTTGTCCCCCTTACTTTACATCATGTCACTAGAACCTCTGGCTTTAGCCATAAGGCAAGAAGATAAAATAGTGGGTTTTGACCCCAACCAATAAAAATAAATTTATACGCAGATGATGTTATCTTGAGGTTACAGAATACCCTACAATCATTAATACAACTTACAAAAGTCATTGGAAAATTTTCAACTATTTCGGGGTACAAACTGAACATGGATAAATCAATAATTCTGGCTAGCAATATCATTAAAGAAGAAAAGAATGAGATCAAAAAGAGATTTGAATTTTTCTAGGCCGAAAATTTATTTATCTAGGAATTAACATTTGTGCAGACCCTCAAAAAATAATAGAAACTTATTTTCTCCCACTATTTATTAAAATGAATAGATAACTAAAGGAGTGGAAAGGAGTTCCAAACTGGTTGTATTTGTTTAGAATGATCCATTTGAGTGTCCCAGACAGTTGTCTGACAATGATTCAGCATTCCTTTGCCAAGTTTATATGGCAAGGGAAGAAGCCTAGAATGGCAAGCAAATTCCTTTCTATCAGCAAATGCCAAGGAGGAGTAGGTCTTCCAGTAATTCACCAATACTATAAAGCGAGTTTTCTTTTCCACAGCATCATTTCGCAAATGCCGGGGTCTAAACAAGAAAGGTGGTATGCTGTGGAAAAGAAACTTACTGACAGCACAGATTTAACAATGCTTTTTTGGAAGACCCAAGAAAGTTACACAGTCACAACTCAACCAAACTCTGGTAGCTTAGTGATAAAATCTATTCTTAAGGGCGTGTCCTGACATCCGATGTGAGCGGTCGCAAATACTGAGAGCTCCCGGCCGGCGGCAGTAAAACTGGCATAAACAACAGAAAATACCTACTTAATGGGCAACAAAAGGAAACAGACTCAGCCCTCATACACCCAAGAATCAGGCACGCCAAGAAACTCGAACGGTCTCGATAAATATTTCCGAGATACAGTGAAAGCGCTCGGAGGAGGCCTAACTGACAACATGGCGACGCCATCTTGCCCGCGCAAAACGCCCGACCCCAGCACGACAGGAGAAGAGATCTCCCCAACTACCAGCATCGCAGATGGGCTAGCAAACATAAGGGAAACCCTTGCACATTTACCTTCCAGGGACGAGCTGGCTAACATGATAGCGAAGCTAGAATCCTCAGTACAAGACCAAGTCTCCGCCATTTCTGCAGACATCAGGCAAGTAAACACGAGGGTGGGGGACCTGGAAGAGGACAGAGACCAAATTTTAGACAGACTCCTCACCCTAGAACATCAACAAAAAAACAGAGACAACAGAACCCACTACATTATGAGAAACACTGAAGACCTCGACAATAGAGGCAGACGAAACAACATTAGGATAAGAGGGATCCCAGAATCACAGGAAAACCCTGAAAATCTCCATAATACTCTACAATCTTTGTTTAACAAGATCCTACAGAGACCAGAAGACACCCCAATTCTATTAGATAGAGCACACAGGGCTTTAAGACCCAAAGGCCTCCCACAAGACTCCCCCAGAGACATCATATGCAGAGTTCACTATTATACTGAAAAAGAGGACATTATGAGAAACGCCAGAGATTCTTCTGACATACTGTTTAACAACGCGAAAATACTAATCCTCCCTGACCTGGCATGGCTGACCCTGAGGGGCAGACGGGCGCTAAGACCACTAACATTAGCCCTGCAACAAGCCAATATAAAATATAGATGGGGATTCCCCTTCGCCCTCACGGCCTCCCACCAAGGAATACAAGCCACCTTAACTTCAGCAGATGAAGTAGAAGCTTTCACCCAACGCCTAGGCATTCCTAACATGGAGATACCGGACTGGTACGACATCTCAGAACCTGAAAAGACCAAACCACAAACCACGAGACAGATGGGACAAGCGATGGACACGCGAAAGAGAACGTCATGGAAGACCCCGCCAGCCTCACCTTTCTTAAGATCAAGGAAAAATCCAATGACTCCTAGGAAAATAAACTGAAACAACTCCAAGAAGCGAAGGAGACAAAACCTCTAACGCTTAAAGAGACATACCATTGACTAAAGCAATATTGAACTAACTCACTCGCCTAATCACCAAATAAGGGAAGGGTAACTATACTCTGTAAATGCAGAATAGTATTGTGATAAATCAATGTATATAATATCTACGCTTACCTGCTACACATGATTGTATATGTAACGACATTATGATCAAATTGATATCTGATAACTCACGAGTACATAGACTAAAAAGCATACAATAGACATGATGTTATTACGTTAAAGAAATGTTGAATGCTATCAAACAGAAGGTTCAAAATACCATACTATTTTTAGTACTTGCCACAGACATACTTATTTAAGATGCCCACCCATACTACACACATACATAGCCAGTAACAGACGACAAGCGTCAAATGGCCGCCTACCGGAGAGTTTACTCAGATACGGAGGCAAAGAAATAGAAGCACTGTACACAGTAATATAGTGCTCCAGATCACTTAGGACACAACCCACGGCCTTAAAGGCCAAGAGCGGTACAAACACCTACCTCATTACTCAACCGCAAACTTAAGCGGCATCTGGGCTAGCCCCTAGCGCTAGACGAACCCAGAGGAAAGTACCGACTCCTATTTAGAAATCTACCCATAGTAATTTCTCTCAATTGCACGCAACCTACCGAAAGGGAGATTTCTATACCCACACGAAGGGTCCAAAGTTCGTCCAGAACCCCCCCCCCCTTCGTGATACTCTTTACCTACAACTTTATCGCAAGATACCTGTAAATAGTTAATGTTATACTGTTCAATTGTTTGTTTATTTACTTGATTTGTATGCCTGTATACTAGCAGTGTTACATTCACACACAAACATCCACAACCAATTAATTCACCTCCCGATCACACCCAACGTACTTAAATAGTACTAAACTCCCAAAAAGTCATCCCACCTATCAAACAGATAAAATATCAATAATACACTCCGCAATGGGCTCACTGAAAATATGCTCCATTAATGTAAGGGGGCTGAACACACCAGAGAAAAGGAAGATGGTCCTAACGGACTTAGCAAAAAACAGAGCAGACATAGTATTCTTAGAAGAAACACATCTGAAAGGTGCAGAAGCCCCAAAACTGAAACATCATCAATTCCCTCATGTATATTACAATAACTATAACCAAAGCAAGTCACGAGGAGTAGCAATATTAATTGGGAAACAAGTCCCATTCACGTATTCGACACACCTCACAGACGAATCAGGCAGATTCATTATCCTGCAGGGCACAGTGGGGTCAGAACCAATTACCCTAGTAGCGATCTACTTACCCAATAAACATCAATGCGGGGCAATGAGGAAGATAATGGCAAAAATAAAGCAAAATACTAATGGCATTCTCATAATAGGAGGGGATTTTAATGTATCACTAGATGCCACTAGAGACAGCACCTCAACACATAGCACCCACCTCAACGCCACCAGAGTCCAAATGCAACACATTATCAAAACCCACCAACTATCAGACTGCTGGAGAATATTCCACCCGACAACAAAAGATTTTACTCACTATTCCATCCCAAACAAATCATACTCCAGAATAGACTTCTTCCTCATAGAACACAGAGACTTAGGGCTGATATCAGACACTTCGATAGGCCCAATGACATGGTCTGACCACTCGCCAATATACCTTACTATATCCATCCCCTCACTCCCACGCCCTAAAGGAACATGGAAATTAAACCCCTTTCTATTACAGGCACCAAAAGTGAAGGACTCAATAGAAAAATCGATAAAACAATACTTCCACGAAAATAAAACCCCAGACACCTCCGCCTTCACACAATGGGAAGCCCACAAAGCAGTAATCAGAGGGGAACTGATCAAGTGGGGAGCCCAACTCAAAAGGGAAAAAAACCAAAAAATCAATGACCTACACAAAGAAATCTCACAACTAGAGGAAGAACACAAACTATACATGACAGACAAAGCCTATTGCAAACTTCTAGCCCTTAGAGCCGACCTAAAATCACTCCTCCAAGACAAAGCGAAAAAAGCGATTCTGTGGACAAAACAGCTCCATTACGCTCAAGGAGACAGAAGTGGTAAATTTCTAGCACAAGCCTTAAAACAAAAACAAATGCTCACATACATCCCTAAAGTCAAACGCCCAGATGAGACCTACGCACACACTACAGAAGACATAGCTGACACTTTCCATAGCTATTATACATCTCTATATAACCTAAAAGACAAGGAAGGTAATACAGAAGAGATCAAATCATACCTAGAAACCAAATTCGACACTATCCTCCCAACAGCTGCCACGAGGTCCTTAGAAGAACCATTCACCATAGACGAAATTAACATAGCTATAAAACAGACCCCACATAATAAAAGCCCAGGCCCAGATGGGTTCTCAGCCTCTTATTATAAACTGTTCCAAACGGACCTAACCCCACACCTATTAGAAGCAATTAACTCCATCCCACAAAAAGAACATATTCCAAGACAGGCCTTAGAAGCGACAATAACCCTCATACCCAAACCAGGGAAAGACAGTGAGAAATGCACCAGCTATAGACCAATTTCCCTAATCAATGTGGACATAAAAATATTCACCAAAATGCTAGCGACTAGACTCAAACCATTCCTACAAAACCTCATCCACCCAGACCAAGCAGGCTTCGTCCCAACTAGAGAAGCAAAAGATAATACATCAAAAATCATAAACTTAATACATAACACGACATACACCAAAAACCCAACACTGCTCCTAGCAATTGATGCTGAAAAAGCATTTGATAGAGTTGATTGGTCCTTCATGTTCAATACTCTAGAAATGCTGGGCTTCGGACAAAGATGGATAAAATGGATTAAGGCAATCTATTCCGTCCCAACAGCCAGACTAAAGGTGAATGGACAGCTTTCCAGACCATTCACGATAAGCAATGGCACTCGCCAGGGATGCCCATTATCCCCATTACTATTCATCCTGACATTAGAACCTCTCCTACAAGCGGTAAGAAACCACCCCGACATTAAAGGCATCACAGTTCAACAAACTGAATATAAAGTATCTGCGTTTGCAGATGACCTACTCTTCACCATTGAACACCCCGTCAGCAGCCTACCCAAATTAATCCAAGTTATAGAAGACTACAGTACACACTCTAATTTCAAAATCAACACAGACAAGTGTGAAATCCTCAATATCAACACACCTCTAGATCAAACAAAGAAACTAAAACAAAAATTCCCCTTCCAATGGGCCAACCACTCTATCAAATACCTAGGGATCAAAGTCACCAATACGCATAAAACCCTATATAAAACGAATTTCCCAGACCTATTAACAGCAATCCAAAAAGATTTACATAGATGGGACAAACCACATTTCAGATGGATGGGCAGGATTAGCATTATATCGATGAATGTCCTCCCACGCATCCTTTACCTCCTGAACACCATCCCTATACACATCCCAGGGATATTCTTCAGAAATATACAATCGATGCTCACCAAATTCATATGGGCCCATAAACGGCCGAGAATTGCCTTCAACCTACTGACCAAACCTAAAGAAGGAGGTGGGCTGGGATGCCCCAATATACACAGATACCACAAAGCAATACACCTGGGAAGGATTTTGGAGTGGTCACGAGAAGGGAAATCTAGGAAGGCCTGGGTGCACATTGAACAAGCACAAGTGCAAACTCCATTACGATCACTCCCATGGTCTCTACCCATAGACAAAGAGACCCCTACAAAAGACCTACCAACCATTTCAACCACCCTTCAAGTCTGGAAAAACATCTGCACGAACGAAGACTTTGTCCCGACACCTTCTCCCCTCTTCCCAATATCCCACAATCACAGATTCCCCCCAGGCAAGAATAACACTCTATTAAATAAACTCCAACTCAGACCAGCAAACAGGGAAGTTATGTTAAAAGATATAATCACACCAGAAGGACTCCTATCACTAACTGACATTACTGGAGTACACAAGCCTACGCTGTCACAATCGTTCCAATATCACCAACTCACTCACTTCCTATCCAAGGAAGGCTTGTTACACTGGCAACCCAGAGAGACCTCTAGATTTGAGAAACTGTTCACACGCCCGCCAAAAACTAAAACTATTTCCATATGTTACAAGCTACTACAAGATAACACAAATGGCGCACTCCCTTGGTACACAATCAGAAACAACTCATGGTTTCCCTCCCCAGTGGAGGAAAAGACTTGGAGGGGGATCTTTATGAAAATGTTAAAAGCCCACCCCAGCGTAACAATCCAAGAAATTAATTATAAATTTCTATCCCAGTGGTACACCACCCCAATAGACGTCAACAAATACGATGCCAATGCACCAACAACCTGCTGGAGATGTATGAAGGCACTAGGCACGTACCGCCACTTATGGTGGGATTGTAGCAGAATAAAGGGATTCTGGAAAGAAGTACAAAGAATCACAGATCTAGTAAGCAAAACCCCACTACCACTCACTCCAGAGGCACTCCTTTTCTTCCACATCCCACTATCCTTGAAACAATTTAAAAACTCAATAATACTCTACCTTTTAACCGCGGCCAAACTGGTAATAGCAGGGCTATGGAAAACTGATATTAGACCCTCGAGACGGGAGTGGTTTCAAAAAATTGAACACATTCATAAAATGGAGGAATTGAGATTGTCAGCACTAGACAAATACCTAACCTACTACACAATTTGGGACCCATGGAACTCCTATCTAAGGAACCCCAGTTAATTACACTAAAACTTAATGTAAAATAATCCAATCACAGAATACAGCCAGTAGTGAAAAATGGCTCATTCCTGGGTTCCGATTGATCAAGAATAGCTTAACTGCGCTCCCCCCCCCCCCCCAGAAATCACACATATACACATGTCGATTGGAAATGCCTTGTTATGTTGATGACAGTTTTACTCTGTACGTTCATTGACAACTGTAGGAAATTGTAACACATCACCAGTATGTTACATTGCAAAACTTTTTGTACTATTCGCACATCTAAGAATCTTGATTGTACACTGCTAAACCTTTATTATATATATTAATACTGAAATGTGAAACTGTTCATTATATATGTAAAACCTAATAAAAAGAAATTACATAAAAAAAAAATCTATTCTTAAAATTTGGAAAATAAAAAAAGGGAAGTCATATTGTTATTGCCTTGCCGATTTCAATCTTTGAATATAATATGCAAGGTTTAAATTTAAAACAATTGGAGCAATGTAGACATAAAGAGAATCGAGGATATAACGATCGGGCCTAATATTAAACCGTATAAACAAATATGTACTAAATTTGTAAAGGGAATAACACCCTAAGCTTGGTGTAATTGTTCCAGGAGCTGATTAACCAAAAATGTATTTTGAATAAGATGTCACTAGTACTATGGTTATAGTAAAATTGGGATTAAAATATGATAGAGCCAGTAATAAACTTAATAAGATAGAGGAAGCAATTCAGGAAGAGAAAAGTGCAGCAAGTGTTTATGGTGTGTATGTCTTTAAATCTGCTAGGGGCAGAATAAATGAAATATACATCAAATATTATACTTTGTAGAAAAATATATAAACCACATAGAATAGAAATACAGTATATAGAACTGTTTTTTATAATACAATACAAAATAGGTATCACTAAAAAAAAACACTTAAAAGAAAAAAATGGGTAAAAGTAACAATACATTTATTAACAAAATATATTAAAAATACTAAAAATACAAGCCAGGAACGGTATGCAAGAATATTACCAGCAGAATAGTAGTCCGTATTCTGGATTAGCCACAGGGACCGGCTAGGATTGATGCAGATAGTCTGTAACAAAACAATCTCTCTAGCTGTCGGCTGCCGGTGAGGTTAGCGGGCGTCTCAGACCTCACTCTGAGAGATGGACACTATGGGCCAATCGGTCCCCAGATCGTGAGAGATTTTTTCGGTAGAGATAAGGCTCCCACTGCTGGATCAAAGACTGCGTCCGTATCCTGCTTGATTATTCTCAGTCTGACGTGGGTGTCAGCCCCACTTCTTCAGAGACGGAACGGAGCTTAATGTTTCAACGATGGTTAAATATGCATCTGACTAATTGTCAATAAATGTCAATTTCTACGTACATCAATTCATTATAATAATATAACATGATGATTTGACATTGATTAAATGGTGATCATTCAACAGAGAAATGATAAAAATATAGAATACAATAAACGAAAATAATAATAATACTCTCCCAAACTGAAAAACTGGAAAAATGCAACTTAACCTTCAGTTGACAATAGAAGGAGGATTAAATAGGAATTTGAAGAAAGCAACCTTTGATACGAAAAATTGGTTGATCAAGTTATCCCTTGTAGAGCAGAGAAAGAGAGAAAGAGGAAAGAGGAAAGAGAAATGTAAAAAAAATGAGGAGAAAGAGAGGAAGGAAGAGAGTAGGAAGAGAAAGATAACTTTGAGAAAGAAAGATTTTTTTTATTATTTAATTATTTATTTATTTATTTTATTTATATTCTCGTCATCTTTTGTCTCCTTTCACTTCTTGATAAAATCTAAACGTTTCCTTTTTCATAAATAAAAAAATATACTCTGCTAATGAAGACTGAGGCAGGAAGGGCTAGGGAGGAGCAACTCGCCATTTTTTTTTTTAATATATTAATGTGTTGTATAGTATTGTTTTGTATGAATGTTGTAAAATTTTGTATAATAAAATTCTGTAAAAAAAAAAAAAAAGTGATTATATTCTAAACTAAAACATTTATCATCAAGCTATGATGTTGTTAATCTCAGCAGAGTTTGCAAAAAAATACAAGACTATGGAAGCAATCCACTACTTTGCACCATGTCAAAATATTAATTCTCGTGTCATTTCTGAGAATAAATATTCCCAATTTATTTTTGCCTAGAACACGACTATTATCTCTGGGGTTTCATTGTGTTTTTTTCATTTTCTTCAATCTATAATTATAACTTGGGACTGTTCATGTGAAATATAAAAGTCACTGTAGAGTTTTAGAATTTGGCTGAGATGGGGGTTTGGTTCAGATTTTTTTAGAGAATGTAACAGAACATATGAAACAGTCTTATGTGATTGTAAAGCTAATTCTATTTTCTCTCATATTCTTGTGACACATTACTAGAAAGTTTGGAAATTGGTTAGTGTGTGGTGAGAAAAGTTTATTTCTTTGGCCAATTCCTTTGAGTTACCACTATGTTCCAATCTGCCAGTTTTAGTAATATTAAGTGATTATTGTGTAATAGACATGGAGATTTGATTAGAGCCAAACTTAATTATGGCTGAATTTGGTCTAACTAGGTGATCGTCGAATTTCCGAATTATATAGTTACATAGTTACATAGTTACATAGCTGAAAAGAGACTTGCGTCCATCAAGTTCAGCCTTCCTCACATATGCTTTTGCTGTTGATCCAAAAGAAGGCAAAAAACCCAGTATGATGAAACGTACACCAATCGCGGACAACCCAAGCCGCGTAATGCTGAACATGTGTGGTTCGGTTCATGAATCTGATTTCTGCATGGGTGAAGCGTAGATGACTTCTGCAGAGCTGGAGGCCAATCCCACCTGTCATTCATTGGTTGAGAGGATTAGCTGAGCACCCTGAGCCAATAAATAAACTTCTGTAGAAAGAATATTCATAGAATTGATCTGTGATTGATTTCATTCTGAGCTGTCTAATGAGTCTGTCGGAGATGGGGTTACACCCCTGCAGCGATATAAAATATATACAGACTACAAGCACAATGAACACTTCAAAACAATTTAAGGTTGCTTTCAAACTGCAACAAATCTAATGTAACTTTTCAGACAGGCACATAAGTATACCATGTTTTACAGTTTGATAAGGAATTGTGGACCAAAAGCAAAACTGAAAATATATTTAACTAGTATCCAATAAGCGAATAAATCTACAGTTTTATTTATTTAATATAGTTTAACTTCCTGAAGCCTGAAATGCTGTGTAGAATGAATAATTCAGTGCAATTGCTGGTAATCTGACATTCGTAACCTGCTGTGCCTTTCGTATACTCAACATATTTTTCAAATGCTAAGGTGTTTGATCACGACTTTCTTTAACAATCATCACTGAAAATAAACAGAACATGTTTTGGAGCACATACAACATCTTAAATAAGCCAACATTTTCAATGTCAATTATTTCAGCTGCAAAACGGAGAACTTACAAACACATAGTGAGTGATGTTATATTGAATCCCAAGTTACCAACTTTGTAAATAAATCTGGACTCAAATGCAAACATTAAAAGTAAACCCAGTGGAGAGCTAAAACTACTAGAACACACAGGGAAGAGGGAAAGTAATGAAGAGATACAGTGGAAGTAGGATAAAAAAAAAATAATAAACTATAAAGTACTATGTAATAAAAATATGGAATGGTATGATTATATTTAACTTACATGGTACAGAGCCCTATAGGAGTAGGCTCAAATCCCATCAACAGAGGTATATTAAGGGAATACCAAACAACTTCTATTTTGGTCCGAGGGATATCAGAGAAGGAGAAAAAAACAAAGCAAACACTCAGTGGACTTTGAAGAATGGCTAATGAAATTTTTTTATTGAATAAACGTTAAATATAAAATAAAGGTGAAATAATAAAAACATATATATAAAATAAGCTAGATACGAATATGAAGGAATGTACACAAATGCTCCTGATCGTCCGAGACGGGTTTCACCTTATCACAAGGCTTTTTCAATCAGAATTTCTGCTTCCTGTTGAGTTCTTTATTTAAATCTATAATCCTTACTGTGATTGGTTACTGTGCCTACTTTTTGTCCAACCACAGACACGGCATAGGGAGATGTGTCCCCCCCACAGCTAATATCTGTTATTCCTTATCAGCCCAAAGCAGAATATCCACGACATCACTTCCATATCTGCCACTCGTGCTGTTTTGGGAATTGGCATAGTTGTGTTGTGGACACCGGAAGTGACGCAATGGAATATGCACGTTCTTTGCTAGCAAACGTGCACTATTAGCCAGCAGAAGTGCCGGCAGGCAAAGGTTGAAATCCATATACCCTTATGTATAAGCAATAGAGTCCTTAGTCCATTCACATATTGAGAAAGGTGGAAAAAACCTATATCAGTACATATTATATCTATCAAAATATAAAGCAATGCCCATGTTTTGACTTCTTTTGACTTAAATATTATGCAATATAGTATAAAAAAGAATAATATATTAAGTGGTAAGTTAATGTAAGACATATTTCATGCATTGCAGTAATACACTCTAATATTTGAAATAGATAAATACAAACAAAATAATATGGAGTAACACCAACACAATAGTATATTAAATTGCACTAAAATATTTATTGAAAGCTTAAAAATTGCTAAAAGCGAATTTTTAAAAACGTAATGTTTGAAAGTTTTAGCCTCTAATGGGGATAATTCATTTAAAAGGAAAACTGTGAAGGTAATAACTATAAACGGTGACACAGTTCAAAGTCATTCCTTTCTAACCACCTTAATTGTACAGTGCACTTTTGTATTGTCAAATGCAAACATTACTTATTAGCACACTAAAGGAGCAATGTAGGATCAGGAATACAAACGTGTAAAGTGTTAAAATCACTTTTTAGATCCCCGGCTCTCATTACCCCCACTTTTTTTACTGCTCTGCCTACGTTCCATAGGAAAGCATTGGATTGGCTGAGACCGTCAATTCTGATGATCTCAGCCAAGGAGGCAGGACGAGGGCCAGAGCCAAACACCGCGCTGGCCAATCAGCATCTACTCATAGCGATGCATTGAATCAATGCATCTCTATGAGGAGATGCTAAACGTCAGTGCTGCACGTTTTGCAGTACTGACCCAGGAAACACTTCTCGTGGCCATCTGAGTTACTACCATTGGGGCTGTCCCTAGGGAGCAATGTAAACACTGCTTTTTTTCTGAAATGGCAGTGTTTACATTAAAATGTCTGCAGGGCATGACTATATCCACCAGAACAACTAGATTAAGCTGTAGTGGTCTTGGTAACTATAAGGTCAATAGTGAGAAATGTTCATGATAAATGGAAAGTTCTTAATATAGTAAGAAAAATCTCCAAGCAATAAATGAGCTATGTCATGGACAGGACAGCAGGTCAGCCTCCCTCCCAATTTAGGTAAAAAATAAAATGCATTAAAAAAAATGAAATGGTTTTACAAAGAGTTTCCTAAATCAGTGTAGATACTTAAGATATACCAGAATAATAATCCCTTGTACCATCTATACTGACTAGTTCTTATTTTCCCCTTTTCTGGAATTTTTGCTTCCATACTGTAAATATTCATATTGTTGTCTTTAACCCCTTAAGGACACATGACATGTGTGACATGTCATGATTCCCTTTTATTCCAGAAGTTTGGTCCTTAAGGGGTTAATTCCTGGAAACTTTAGTTAAACATTTTTTTTGTTTTTTTTTTGGTTTTTAAATATCACAGCAACAAATGTTTGTTTTATGAGACTCTTGCACAGATTGCCAAAACTGTTACTTTCAAAATTAGTCATTTTGTAAGTGTGATCTGCTGGATATCAATCAATCAAATAGGTTTTCACCCATTTTCCAGGTCCTTTTAGTTTGACGATTCTATACTTTAAAGTTGTATATAATGAAGGGTTTTGGAGTTTCTCAACTGTTTATGTTCTGTTGAGTTTTAAGTCTCATTTTCTACATCTCATCTGCCAATTTACCAGCTACAAAGTCCACGTAACTGTTTATTTAAACCTTTCATTTAAATAAAGAATGCCTGATTATATATTTAAATAAATTGCCATTTACAGTTAAGTAGCTGATCTAGTCTGCTATTACTAGTCCACACAATAATTCTTTTTTATCTATTAGATTTTTGGACTTCGAGATTCTCTTCAATTACTTTCACAAGCCATTCAGAATGTGTGCTTAACGCTGTTACAATCACTCACGATATTGCAAAGTAACAAATTAATTCTAAGAATGAATGGCATTTCAAAGTGTATTACACTAAAAGGTTTTTAGATTCAGCGACAGCTACATTTGCAGATGCTGGGTGTCTAGTGACCACATATAGTTCTTTAACTGTAAGCCTAGTTACATTTTCAAAATTCCATTAGGAATATCCATCATTTGAGATCCTTCCTCCTACACATAAAATATCACGGTCAAACAAATTAAATAGGGTTTCTATGAATTGTGTAATTTCTATCCCCATAAACTACTGAAATAAATGCAGTCATCACAATTAATAACTGGTGTGATCTGTACAGAACATTAAGCAACATATTGAATGAATGGTAGAAGCATATGTTGTATTAATAACTATATTCATAAATTCAAAGTCTAAAGTTTGTGGACGATTAGATATTTATTACGGTCAGTTTGACCTGAGCTGATCCAGGTCATGATTTTTGGTCAATAACCCATGACAATTTATCATTTGATGAGTTAAATACAGCATTGAAAAACTGATGAAATTAAGTCTTTACATAATCTTGAATATCGTGTATCATCTTTTATAACCCCTCACTACAAAGTTATTTTTGTTTTAAAAAAATGTAAATTAATGTTTTTATTTATTTATTTTTTAAATCAACTCCTATTCGTTTACAGAATTGTTGTTTTAAATTATTCTTTCTTTATAAAACAAATTCTGGTAATACAATGTTTAGAGATTATATGGTAATCTTCACCGTGCAATGTCTAAGGACTAGGTGGTCCGAAACATGTAAAAAAAAATTATTTTTTTTTTTTGCATTAATGATATTGTGTCCAAACATTAATTAAATAGTGCGCCCATGCTAACTCGTGGACACGATCTGTTATAAATGGCAAAAGTTTTTTTTTTTTCTGTGCTAATATTTCAAGCTCTGTCTCTTCTATTGCAAGGTATACAATACCACATCTCTAATAAATGTATTCCCCGTATTATTTTGTAAAAAAAAAAAAAATATTTTTATTATATTTCTCGGAATGCACAATCTTAAAATGACAAACAAGAACTTGCTACTGAGATATGTTTCTGATCTCAGTGTTCTGTTATATCTTGTTTGATTCATTTGCTTAGGACTTGGTGTACCTAATTTAAAACTGTAATCCACACAGGGACCATTGAACACTGTACCTAGTGGATATCACAATATCACTACACCTCACAAATAAGGCCCAAAGAGTAGGGTTTCTGCCATCATTTCATCTGTTTGATATGCAAATGTTATGGGTTCTTTCTTAGCTATATGTTTTTTTTTTTAAATAACCTCCAGTTATTTAAAGATGCCTAGGTATTTGGGATAGTGCACAGGTAGCTCTTTTTCTTTGATTATCATTTTTGTATCATGTTGTATAATCCATGAATTAACCAAGTACTTTAAAAAGAACTGCCCCATTGGATTTGTCTTGATTTTTCTCTTAGCGCATTCCACCCTGGATTTTATATATACACAGTACATGATCTTGAGGGCTGTTAATGACTCCCAGAGCTGTCCCTTTCACCTCTACGTGTGTGTGTGTGTGTGTGTGTGCGCGCGTACGTGTATGTGGGGGGAGGGGGTAAATGTGCATGTGTGTGCATGTGGTGCATGTGTACACTTGATTACCATTAAACGTCATGCTATTCCTGGTAAACGTGATGAAAATGTAGATCAGCTGCTGTAAGTATTTAAATGAGCGTGGCTAATTCACCTTTACCACTATGCTCCATGAGATGGAACGAAATTGCAAATGATAGAGAAATTAATTCTGAATTGACTATAGTCAGTTGACTGCATGGATACTTGATACATGGCCATTTTCAGGCAAGACCATCCCGAGGCAATGAACGAGAAATTCACGTGGAATAATTTCTTCATATATAAGTATTTCTTGGCTCATGGTCGTACATGTGATATATAGAAATAAAATCCAGACTAGCAGGTTCCTCTATGACATTGGTTTTTAACCCCTTCCTGACGATGAATTGTATTAACCTGTGTTTTGAATGGCTCATAGAGCTCCACTTACCTTGCTTTTTAATCTAGTATTCTCCCCGACACAGAAACACCTCCATTCTGTAGGCTTCCTTCTCCAATCTATCAAATAATGGGGCAACATTTGTAGGGAAAATTACACGCCTGCATTCTGGCAGCAAGGTGAGGAGGCAGGGGATCTGCCATTTGGGCATCCTTGCAGGATTTTACTTGTGAGCAGTTTTTGTGTGTTTGAATGTTTTTGCATGGAGTGTGTGTGTGTGAATACATAGGTCTAGCTGTGTGCAGTGTTGGCATTTGAATGCAGTTGTGCGTTTGTATGTGCTATTGCCACTTGAAAGCAGTGGTGAACTTGGGTGTATTGCGTTTGAATGAAGGAGTTGGTTTGTTTATAATGTTGGCAATTTAATACAAGTGTCTGTTTGTATATAGTATTGGCATTTTAATACAGTGGTGTGTTTGTATGTGGTGCAAGCATTTAATTGCATGTAGTGTTGGCGTTTGATTGGAGGGGTGCGTTTAAATGTAGTGTTGATGTTTGAATGCTGGGATCTATACACATATGTGGCCACACACTAGCACACAGATAAACACATGTACCCAAACTGACATACACAGATACAATCCTAATACCTACACAGACAGATACACACACACACATACATACACAAACACTGACACACATAATTACAAGCACACAAATGCACACAAACACTTACCTACATATGTACACACACAAGTCACAATTTAGATATTTCTAACAACCCCCTGCTTTGAATGCAGATGGATGGCTCCCCTGGGCTGGCTGATGCTGATGTAAGTCTGAGGCTGAGTGCATGGATCCCCCTCCTCCCATCTCTGCGTCTCTTCCTCTTCCAAGCAAGTGCGTTCTGTAAGCTGGGAGGAAGTGATAGTTAGTCACTGAGATATAAAATGTCCCCGGTCACTCTGCCAATGCGCTGCAGCACCCAACCGGGCCCCTGATCAGACCTACCTGCCTATCTGGTTTGCCCTATGTGTAAGACAAATGATTGGATTTCGCCACAAAATAAATAAATAAATGAAACAAGAGTGGCCTTGCAACTGCCCTCTCCTTTTCTCCACTTCATGGACTTGGGAGAGAGAATAATACAGTACATATGGCCAGGAAATAGGAAGTTTCCTGTGCCCTATGTTAAAAATATATGTGCCTACCCTTCAGGGCCCAGGAGATGTAATCCATCTAAAAGATGTCCCGACCCTCCTTAGTTACAGTAAAAATAGAGGGGGGGCTACAAATTTATAGAATAACAAAAAAAAAAAAGATTGTTGTACTTACCATTTGAAGTCTGTTTTTCAATCTTTTTTCTTTGGCTCCAAAAGAGGGCAATACAAAGCATTACAACTTAAAAGATGTATTCCTAACACTATGTTGCTGGAGTAAGTATTTAGGTAACTCAGAATGGGATGTTAAAGTGTTTAAACTTACCTTTTCTCCATTACCACACTGGTCTCACTGAGGCTGGCCTCGCATCCTTGGCTGAGATGACCAGTCTTGATGATTTCAGCCAATCCAATGCTTAGCCATAGGAAAGCACTGGGAGGTAATTGCACATGTGCGTCAAAACGCCACACTGTGCCAATCTGCATCTCTTCATAGAGACACATTGAATCTCTATGGGGAACATTCAAGTGTAGCAATGAACTAGGAAGCACCTCTAGTGACTGTCTAGGTGATTGCCACTAGAGGTGTTATAAGGCAGCAATTTAAACACTGCCCTTTGTCCAAAAAGGTAGTGTTTAAACTGAAAAGTCTGCAGGGACATGCTATAGACACTATAACCACTACATTATGATATAGTGGTTCTGGTGACTATAGTGTCCCTTTAAAAAACAAACACACAAATCATGAAAAAAAATAAAAAACGCCATATCACAAACAAACAGATACAGTACGACTATTAAGCCTCAAGCATCTTTGTGCTTGGGCATCTAGTGGAAAAATTCCATATGCACGCATTCACATACCCAGATATTTCCCTATCAGTGACGTACACACGCATGCACTATGCATATGGCATGGCAAGTGTTGATTGATTTACATACCTTGCCCGGCATTGGCCAGCAGATCAACAGCACAACCAGTAGCTAACTTTAATTTGTATTTAAATCATTTTAGTAACAGTTCATCTTTAACGGGCCTTGAGGGAGGCCCAAGCTTGAGTAGGCCACATACTGCGGCACTGCCTGTTCTGTCCTGATGGCAGCTCTGGCTGCATTGCTAAAACATATGGGTTTGCAAAACGTATTTCATATGAGCACTTAAACAACTAATGCGCCCTGTAACTGTATAATATTTTGTTTTCTGTGCTACGTCTATTTAATATGTGTTTTAACATTTATAAACATTCTGTATGACCCAAAGGACTTCCTCTTAATGCTCTCAAACCATAAAATTACCGTCCGCAAATGTGATATATATTGTACGTACGTAAAAGGCGCTAGGCATTCAGGAAAATAAAAAATAATGCTTTTAAAGCCTAGTTAATATATTTGCATCCTAAAGTTGGTGCCAGAGGCATTTCTATGGTTCTGCAGATACAATTCTTTATTAATCAGAAAATAATTATATGAGAGCACGGATTCCATTAGATGGAAAATTGATTGCATCTGTTAATTTGTCACGGTAAACCCTAGCCTGCAAAAAAGACATCAGCATTTAAACCTCCATACATATTTTATCCGGGCGTACATTTCCTGCAGTTTAATGCAGAACAAATACTCATTTTTACGCATGGTATACAAATTCAACAACTTAACATAATTGTACATCCAGCATTTCTAATGGAATTAGAGATGGAATTCAGTCGAAATCTTTTCTAGTAAAAGCGTGTGCGTTCTTTAACCCACAGAGTGCGGGAACCGGTTAAATGGCAAAATACAATGTTTCATGAAAAGTTTTCTAAAGCATTACATTTCATTCTTCCTCAAGTCAATATTTCAATAACTAATAAGCTTAGAAACGTGTTTTAGTGTTGTGCTCAAAATCTCACTACTTTGTTTGAATTGTCTTCAATGTAAATCTGCAACATATAAAGAAAGCTGTAGGCCTCCCAACCATTCCAATTTCGGAGGGACGTCCTAACTTAGTTTCTGGTGTCTCACTTTTGGGACACTTTGGACATGCAAGCTCTATGCTCAGGGCATTTGTATCCTGCATAAAGCATTGAAACAGTGCTGCAGAAAAACCACTGCAGAAAAAAAAATACATAACAAATGCGTTAATTGTTTGCATTGGTTTAAAAAAAAATGCATTGGTTTCAAAACAAACAAACAAACAAACAAAAAAGCCCTATAAAAAAAAGCCCTATATATATATATAGGGGTGAGGGCACTTTGTCACCAATACATTTTAGTTCCCGTGATCAGATAGTGGTCCATGTGGTGGTTTTCCTCGACCAAATATTATCCTATTATCCAGGTATAATTCGGGAAACCGATTCAGACAAACCGAAGCAGCACAAAATCAATTAAAGGGACACTATAGTCACCTGAACAACTCTAGCTTAATGAAGCAGTGTTGGTGTATAGAACATGCCCCTGCAGCCTCACTGCTCAATCCTCTGCCATTTTGGAGTTAAATAACTTTGTTTATGAACCCTAGTCACACCTCCCTGCATGTGACTTGCACAGCCTTCCATAAACACTTCCTGTAAAGAGAGCCCTATTTAGGCTTTCTTTATTGCAAGTTCTGTTTAATTAATATTTTCTTATCCCCTGCTATGTTAATAGTTTGCTAGACCCTGCAAGAGCCTCATGTATGTGAATAAAGTTCAATTTAGAGATTGAGATACAATTATTTAAGGTAAATTGCATCTGTTTGAAAGTGAAACCAGTTTTTTTTTTTCATGCAGGCTGTGTCAATCATAGCCAGGGGAGGTGTGGCTAGGGCTGCATAAACAGAAACAAAGTGATTTAACTCCTAAATGACAGTGAATTGAGCAGTGAAATTGCAGGGGAATGATCTATACACTAAAACTGCTTTATTTAGCTAAAGTAATTTTGGTGACTATAGTGTTCCTTTAACCCCTTAAGGACACATGACGTGTCTGACACGTCATGATTCCCTTTTATTCCAGAAGTTTGGTCCTTAAGGGGTTAAATGCAAAATATAAATGTATTTTCATGAATACAGAGAGCATTTTCCTGCCATTTGATTCACAGATCAAGTGAGAATAAGTAACCAATTGTAGAAAAAAGTGGAGAAAGCAGCAAAAAAAGAAATAGTGAAAAATGTATTCATACTTACCGTAATTTTCTTTTCCTGGCTATTATTCATGGCAGCATATACACATGGGTTAGCTCCTCCCCTACAGCCGATAGGACAGGAAAACCACCAAGGTTTTAAAAGGAGGCTCCACCCCTAAGGTCCTCAGTCAGTTTACAAGCTCTACAGTACATACATAGAGACATTAATGGGTGGGAAGTATATGCTGCCATGAATAATAGCCAGGAAAAGAAAATTACGGTAAGTATGAATACATTTTCTACTTTCCTGGCTAATCATGGCAGCATATACACATGGGGAATACCCAAGTTTACAAAGGGAGGGACAGAATAGCCAATCAAATCAGAATAATTTAACATAGATAGAAGAATGAACTGAGTTAAGTATTTGAGTACCAAATTGTGCATCATAGACTGTTTTAACGAGCATTATGAAATGCCAGACAAACGTGTCTAAAGAGGTTCAAATGCTAGCTTACAAAAAGTGTCAACAGAAACCATTGCCATGGCAACCCACGATGCTGCAACAGCATGAGAGGAGAGTGCCCTGATACCCTCCAGCACAGGTAGAGAACGGACGTGACGTCCAAATTGTGCCTCATTAATTGCTTCAATGTCCAATATGTAATGCAGGACAAACTAGTTCAAAGAGGTCCAAATGCCAACTTTACAAAGTTTCAGCAGAGACCATTGCCATGGAAGCCCACGAGACGCTGTAACAGCACTAGTGGAGAATGCCCCAAATCCTTTGGTACAGGTAGAGAATGGCATTGAAAGGCTCTCACTTTAGGCAGGATCTCTGGTGCTACCAGCAAGACAACCATATCCTGTTGAAATTCAGTGAATGTGGGTACACAGGATCAAGCCTGGAGTTCACACATTCACCTTGCTGAGGTACCAGTCACCAGCAACAGCAACGTCTGTGCTAACATCATGGAAGCTCCTGCTAGAGGTTCAATCAGAGTCCGTGAGACCAGTGGTACATCACATATTGGTTTCAACACCCTCAGCGGAGGCTTGAGTTCAATTGTTGCTTACATGAAGCAAAGCACCAGGGGCATCAACGCTCAATCGGTACCCTTCAGTACAGGTAGAGAATGACATAGATAAGCATTCACCATAGGCAGGATCTTCAGGTGCCAAATGCAAGACAACCATATCTGTTGAAAAGTAGTGAAAGGGGGTTCACAGGATCAAGCCTGGAGTTCACCCATTTTCCTTGCTGGGGTACCAGCCACCAGCACTTTCTGTGCTACCACCATGAAAGCTCCTTCTAGAGGTTCGAATAATGGTTCAGTCAGGGCCCATGAGACCAGTGGTACATCACATATTGGCTTCACCACACTCAGTGGAGGCATGATTTCAATCAATGCCTATATGAAGCAAAGTGCTGGCTAAGTGCTCCTCTAGAGTGTTATAACATAGAACTTTTCAAGGCCTGAATGAGGAGTAATTCCAACAGACAAAAGCATGTCAAGCTTAGCAAAGCCTGTATACGATTGTAAGAGGATCTCAATAACCGTCTCAGGGATGCCTATACTAATATGGACTCCCACATCAACACCAGAACTTGAGGATCCTGGTGTGTCATGGGGCTTTGTAATAGGTCTGGATGTACTGGAATTCCCATTGGAGGTTCAAGAATCATCTTATTCATCATAGGAATTAGAGTCGACATGGTCTTCCACTGTCACCTTTTGCATTGCCTTTTTAGGAAAGTCGAAAACAGGAAAATATGTACATCAGACTAAAATTCTAAATGTGAGTCAGTGTATCCTGAACCTGAGCATTTATAGCTCCATTAGAACTTTGAAAGGCAGGTTTACCAACTGCCATGAGTTACCTCTGGAGTATTCCATGCAGGGCCAGTAGCTCCATGTATCTCAGAAATACTGGTCACTGGAGGATCTCCGGTCAGACTATGAGGAGCTGGGATCCTTGGAACTTCCATCCTGAGGTACCAATATCTTCCAGCCCTCATCCGCTTTTTCAATGTAATTATCCAAAGTTTTCCCAAACAGCACCACCCCTTCAAATAGAATGGTGTAGAGGGCAGACTTGGAGGATGAGTCATCATCCCAGAAACAGAACCATAATGCTTTCTTAGCTGCTATAGATAAAGCCCTTTGATCCAGAGAATATCCTAGTTACATCTAGGGAAGTTTCTGTGAAGAAGTCAGTTGTAACCTGAAGACTTCAGACTGCCTCTTCAATCTTGGCTTTTAATATATCTCTCCATAGTAGCCTTTAGATCTTTAATCACATATTTCATGTTTGTAGAAACAGCAGCAGAAGACACAGCTGGCTGGCCTCCTGCAATGGTAGGCGTAAAATTTTGGACAGTTCTGCGTCCACCTATGATCCATAAGTGTGCAACTTAGGTGGTGTAGTTCTGGGGTTGGAAATAACCTACTCCACAGGGTAAAGCCTGGCCTCTTTTCTTACCCCTAAGGCCTCTGGAACTTACTTTGTAAGCCCTGCCCGCATGTCATGTGGCTGCACAGTGATAGGTCATGCTGAAGTGATAACCTTCTGGAGGAAGTCAGTGCATAACCGACTCCTTCCACTGTTTTCTCCTCATAACCAGGTCCTGGTGAAGAATCAGACATCTGACAAATAGTAATAACTAAATATTACCTGTGGTAAAGTATTAAGAAAAAAAAAATTACACTGTTAAATTCTATAAGAAACCAGTGAAACAGCTTTAAAACAGGCTGAAGATAGCACTTATCCATGTCTGGGGACCCTGCAAATACTTACCAAATAAGTGTGGTATGTTTACTGTAATTTTCCCTTTATTTTAGGAACTTTCTGGCAATTGCCCTTATCCAAGATGGCTGCCATAACTTGTATTCCCACAATGCAAGTCATCTGTATTAGGCCCAATAAGACACAAACTGCACAAATGTGGGCCTATTCCGAGTGTGTTTGCTGTTTAGAGACCAGGGAGAGGACTCGGTCTGAAGCCTACATGGCCCCTAAACACCCAGGGTACCAGGAATAAATGACTGGGACCGAGGGGAAGCAAAATAGATAACAAAAGTGGCTGCAAGAAAGTTTCAAAGGCAACCACGTGCAAAAAGTCAAAGTTTAAAGGCACCACCGTCTAAAGGCCTCAAGGTATAAAAGGTAACACAGTTTCCAAAATGTATCACAGTTTTTAAAATATCAGTTTTCCAAATGCACTGAAGTTTTCCAAATGTACTGCAGTTTCCAATGACTTGCGGTATTACATGCAACAGTATTAAATGCAAATTTAAATGAAACAGTTTTAAATGCCACACAGCTTAAATGCTTCCTAGTAAAAGCACAACCGCATAATGTACCACAATCTTAAAAATAAGGTACAGCTGTATAATGCACTAGTTTAAAGATATCAAAGCTTAAATGCAACACAGCATAAAAGCACAACTGCATAATGTACAAACTTTTTTACAACTGCATAATGTAAAAAAACCATAAATGTCCGTAAGTAAAGGGAGCAAATTGCTCACTTCCTAAGGGCTGTAGGACAGGAAAAAGACTGAGGACCTTAGGGATGGAGCCTCCTTTTAAAACCTCGGTGGTTTTCCTGTCTTATCGGCTGTAGGGGAGGAGCTAACCCACGTGTATATGCTGCCATGATTAGCCAGGAAATATATTTATATATTATATATTTATAATTTTTACATTTATAAATATAGAATTTTTTTTACTGCTTATCATTTTTGCCTCCTATGGTCACTTCTCACTTGATCTGAGAATATAATCTAACCATCAATCATCTGTTTTGCCATCAATCATCTCTCTTTTTTGGTGCCAAGGACAGAACGCCAAATCACAAATTAAACAAACATGCTCATACATTGTGCGAGCCGTTTGTACATCTATATGGAATTTCGAAGATACAGGATTTGGACGTCCTGCACTTCAGCCTAAATTTGGACAAATTCAAACACATTTGAAATTGAATGCACAAATCTAATCAGTACTGTGAATATATACTAGTTATTTATATTTAGTCATATTATTTACCTTCTAACTGCTGGTACCTTGCATTCGGAGAATAAAGATAACTCTCTGTATATATTAGTATATTCTAGCAATACAAGCAAGATTATATCAGAGAAATATAAAACTCTGCAACAAAACAAACAATATGAGAACTCTTGCCCTTCAGTAAATCCCTGCTCAGGTCTCAATAGTTTTTTTCTCACTTATGCCATTACAGAGAGAACCTATTCCAAAGCATATTAGACTATTCCCACCCGTAAGAGCAGTACAGAACCTGCACGTAAGTTCAGAAGTTCTCTCTGCACGTAAGTTATAGCAACCCTGGACGATCGTTTCGGCCTTCTGTGGGTCTCTTCAGTGAGGTATACCTGATATCCCTCTAGGTACAGTGAGCTCTGGGTCCACGACTGGATTACCCTTTTTTTTTTTTAGATGCTTTCTTTTATTGAGACAATGGTAAGTACAGTATATACTCGAGTATAAGCCGACCTGAATATAAGCCGAGGCCCCTGCAGGAGAGGTAAGTAAACGCTCTGCAGCCCCCACAGCCCCTAGTCAAAAAATGTGCTGAAAAACTCGGCTTATACTCGAGTATATATGGTACGTTACAGTAAGGAAACGATAAATGGAAATAAAATGTACAATGATATGGCAGTGATCAAGACAATATGCGAATTTCCGACAGTAAGGTAGATATCAAGGTAGAGTGAAATACCACTCTCACTGAGTTGCCCTTAACCAACGGAGTAATGGGCGTGGCGGAAGGGGATCATTATCTCATATCTATCGTTAAGGGTCTGGGTGAATACCCCATTACCTCACAGTGTACAGTATATCTAGTATAAAAAAGAAAAGTGCAATCCTGAATAAGTGGTATACAATGCAGCCTAAAAGACAGAACCACCTCTCACGGTTCTACATGTAAAATGTGCAAAGAATGTCTATATGATATATACTGTGTCTTAGGCGCAATACCAAGTGGTATTAAATTGTTCAACCACGCAACACAACCTCAATGTGGAAAGATATATATTTTCTGTTACCTGGAGTAAATATAAAACTCTTGCATGTTCCTCCTTTTTGTTTTGATGCTTTCAAGCAGTTTAATGTACTGATAACTTTTTACTATTGATTTAATTAATTTGCTATCAAGGTCACAAGGGGAACTCCCAGAAAGGGGCAGGACAGAATCAATTAGTTATTTCTGTCTGAATCTCCCTGGAATCAACCAGTAATTAATTAAACAATAGCTCTTTTTAATCTGCACTAAAACGGATCTGTGAGAAAACTGTAACATTTTTATTGTATCTGCAGAGTCTCCAATTCTAGCTAATCTTTGATATTTTTTATGTTGTGTTTACGTATTGTGTGAATTGCTATTTTCCTTGTTATCACTGTATAAACAGTAAAAGCTGATGTGAATCTTTTAAAATACATTGAAAATGCAGAGCACAGAGACCATCTGTAAAGATATATCATATATTTTACAAGCAATATCACAATCTATGCCGTACGCTTCATCACTGAGTATGACAGCTGTATCTCTGTGTTGTGGGTACCACTCCTGACTATAGTGAATACAAACGTCTAACAATCAGCCAGTTCCTAAATGTTTCATAAATGTCTGAGGAATACAAAATATATATACGTGCAGGTATTTGTTGAGTTAAAATAATGAAAAACTGTCTTCATTTTCTGTTTATTTTATTTTCATTATAATTATTATTTTTTACCAAGAACATGAAGAGGCAGATAGTTTGAAGTGAGACCCAAGGCGAGACTTTTTATGACAGAATTTGGAGAAAAGATTCAGTGAAAGGATTACAACCAATAATAATGTTCTTTTTTTGCGTTACAGGATATAAGTAATAGTTGGACTTACGAAAGGCCAAAGGCAGAATTGATAATCTCTATTACCCACCACAGTGATGTTGTCCGGTTTATAAATGATGCAATACTATTCACGTCTACAAGCTTAATGCGAGCCATTGCTCAGGGATGAGAATCTGGAATTGCAAGTTGTACAGAATTTCATGGGCAGTTGCTTGTCTAGCTCAGCAAATAAATACAGTGTATCAGACACTTGTCTGGATCTGAAAGGGTAAAGAGAGTGATAACTTTACTATAACAATAACCATAATGAATCCAACCGCATGCCAGGTTGTTTGTTTGTAAAAGATACGTTGGGGTCCACTCACTAAAAGTTGAATTACAATAACCTTGCAGCTGACTTAGGCATCAGTGGTCAAGTGGTCATCAAAGAAATTGTTAAAACGCAGTCTTATAGTGATACAAGGCAAATCAGTAAGGGGGACCAACTGAGACAGCTCACATGTCCAGACTGTTTTTTAGATGAATATGGACTGAAGAATAGCACTGATCTATACTCGTTTAATGAGCCGGGTCACTTGGAAAAGTTTGTGTTAAATGCTCCTGTTGTTCTCTATTGATATATCTGCAATAGCTTAATGTGAGGAGACAAATAGGTATGAATAAATATAGTATCTAAGATACCTGCTTAACTGAGAGGCTGTATCCCCCGTACGTCTCTGCATACATAATAATACAAAATATGTGAGTTTGGAAATCGTTGATAAACCCGAAGGGAGCCTTGTGTCCAGTCCTCTCCCATTACAATTAGAGGAAGGGGGACTGATTCCTATCAGCATTCAGATACTCACTTCTACCTCTCTGTTGGATACTGGGTAAAAGTCCTTGTAACTAATTACCCTTACTCTGTAAAATGCAGTGTTCGTGGATCACAAATATCAAGAACGGGGCAATATAACACCACCATGGTTTATTAACATTGAGCGTGCCCCATACTCCTGCCCCTCTTTTTTTTCTCTCCTCCTCTCGTTGTTCGTCTCCCACTATCCTTTACACATCGATACACCTCTTCTCAATAAGTTGATCAATAATACTCTGCTGCCTTTGACACCATTGATCATGCTCTCCTTTTTCAAACATTTCAATGCCTCGGTCTCTGTGACTCTCTCCTCTTGTGGTTTTCCTGTTATCTCTTCCTATGCTCATTCAGTCTCGGTTGGAGTACCTATTCGGGTTATGACATTTTGGGGGCGTGGCTACCATCCTAACAGGCCACAGTATAAAAAGGACTCAAAGGGCTAGGTTCTTTGCCCTGTTGTGGTTAATTTTTGTTCCCTACAGTGCCAGTTCCGTATTCTGTATTCCAGCTTTTGATCTTGGCTCCATTTGTAACTACTTTCATTAAGTGTTTTTGCTTAGCAAGATCACTTAATGTTATCTCACATATATATTATTCTTATTATAGCCAAATTTACCACCCTAACTCCTCCCACAGTTTTTACACTACATAGACAGTAATATACCAAAACGTGCGGATTGTTCCCGATTGGATTGCTATTACTTTGTGGAATGTTTCGCCGAATGGTTCACGGAATATCGTCGTTCTTGTGGTGAAATTGGTCCCATAGGAATGAATGGCAAAATGTTCAAAACTACTACAGTGGGAGCTGACAAAAGCTGAAAAATTAGGACATGATTTCTAAGCTGCCACCACTCCCTCATTTTCAAGCCCACCTACACAAATCTTATATCAAAACATTCAGCTATCCCTGCTGCCACTACAAAATGTCCATGGCTAAGCCATAGTCCTGATACTTTTCACAATATGACCATTTGTTTGCAACTCATGCCGTCCTTTGACATTCATTGAAACTCCACTCTAGCCAGCTCAAACTTGAAGGGCAATTTCTAAACTGCGACTGTGCCATCATTTTTAATACTTCAGAGACATACTATGCATCAAAATGTAGGTCGGGGTCTTGTGATTCTTACAATATAAAGCTCTTCTCTATAGGATGTATAGTTTTTAAAATACGACTGTTTGAAGATGGCAACCGGCAAAATACTCTGACCTGTGCCAGGCTGGAGCAGCAAGTGATGTCATAGACAGGGCCTTTTGTACACCTGCTAATGTTTTTATAAATGTATGTTTTAATGTAACTGTGAAGCACTTTGGGCAACAACGTTGCAATTAAATGTGCTATATAAATAAATAATAGTTACTCCGCCCACTCCAGTTGTAGACTACTGGTGGAGGCAAGAACACTTCACACAATTTCCCCAGAAATTGTAGCTTTCTAGTTCTATACTCTTTTGACCCGGCTTTTGCTTACTCGCTTATCCTGATTTCTATACTCCTTGACCTCGGCTTGAATTTTACTACCCCTTGTTCTTATACGTTAATCCGGCCATTCTGAGGTCCGGTATACGTTACCCTTTATATACATTCTGCGTGTTGGATCCCATTCCATTCCTGACAGGTAACATCTGGCAGTTTACATGCCTTCCATTCGGTCTCAGTTCGGCTCCTTGGTGCTTCACCAAGCTGTTGAAGCCGGTCATGGCGACTCTGAGGGCCAGAAGGATTAGATCCATAGTCTATCTGGACGATATCTTGTTGATGGCGCAGGATCCAGAGGTCCTGCACTGAAAGACGTTGCTCACGATCCACCTGCTTCAGGACCTGGGTGTTGTCATCAACGTGGAGAAATTGGAACTGACTCCTTCTTGGTCAGTCCAGTTCCTGGTATTAGTGGTGGATTGCTTGAGGCAGTGCTTCACCTTCCTATGTCCAAGGTATCCGCTATCAGGAAGAATATAAGCATCTGCTACGCAACTCACAGGCCACGTTGAGGGATCTGGCACGCACGGGAGGACTGCTGTCATCTTCCATTCAGGCCATATTCCCTGGACCCCTACACTACTGGGCTCTCCAATGCCTGAAGGCACAATATCTCAGGTCATCGGTCTCCTACAACGCGTCGTATGTCTTTTGGAACGATGCCCACCTGGAACTCCACTGGTGGCTCCGACACATGGAGGCCTGGAAGGGCAAGGTGATATTCAGATCCAGACCAGACTTCATCCTGGAATCGGACGCCAGCTGCCTGGGCTGGGGTGCTGCTTGCGATGGCATGACAACAGGAGGACTCTGGACACCAGAGGAGAAGGCCCTTCACATCAACTGTCTGGAACTGATTGCGGGGTCATTCGCCATTCAAATTTTCACCAAAGGGATGTGTCATTGCTCACTGCTTCTACACATAGACAACGTCTCGGCAGTACACTCCATAAACCGATTGGTAGGTTCCTGATCCAAACCTCTGTCGGACCTGATGAAGGACCAGTATTGTTTGGACAAAAATTTGTTGATTGTGGCAGAATACCTTCCGGAATGGGACAATCTGGTGGCAGACTGGTTTTCTCGACACTGGAGGGACGCCAACAATTGGTAACTGCACTCTTCAGTGTTTCAGTTACTGGTTTCCCTTCAGGGTCCCCTACACCTGGATCTGTTCGCTTCCAGGGTGAATCTTCATACGGACTTATTCTTCAGTTGGCTCCTGGATCCCCTCAGCGAAGAGGCGGAAGCATTCCTTCAGGAATGACCTCCCTCAGGGGCGTTTGCATTTCCCCCCTTCTCCATGATTCTCAGGACTTTGCATTGGATCAATCTCCTGAAGTTGTTGGTTCTACTGATCGCACCACTTTGGAGGAGTCAGCCGTGGTTCTGTCTGCTGCTGCAGGTATCGTACGGAGACCCACTACTTCTCTCTGTCTCCTCCTATGAGATCCAGCTGGGATTCCACATCTGTTGGTATTGAAGGGGCATCTGTCACTGGTGGCCTGGACCGTTTCCAGGCTTCCAGGGATGTGTCAAGCTTATCGACAACGGCTAGAGAGTTGCTCTGGGACTCTTGGGCACCTGGCACCAGATGATCATGGTGTCAGGATCGGGACAGGGATCCAACACGCAGAGTACAAACAGTAGCCAGATACGTATACCGGACCTTAGAATGGCCGGACTAACGTAAGTAGTACAGTATAGAATGGTCAAAGACAAGCCAAGGTCGAGGGTAACAGAAGACAGGTAAGCGAGAGACAAGCCGAATCAAGGGTAACAGAGATAAGCAGAGTAAGGTAAACAAGCCGGGTCAAAACCAAAAGGGATAATAGAATACACAAGCACTGAGTGACTAGAACAAGCTAGAACCACGACAGGGCAATGAGCTAATTAAAGAAGCTCTGTTAAATACCCTGTTCAGAGCAGTAACCATGCCTCCAAGGCGTCCTGATTGGTCCTGCAGCAATTGAGTGACAGGTCGTTCCTGATGACAACTTCCTGCCTAGATGCTGTAAAAAGCAGTCACTCCCTCGCGGACGGCCTTGCATGACCGGATAGACCGTGGGGAAGGGAGCCATCAGGCCGTCTGGATGGAGGAACAGCTAAGTCTCTACCTCTTTCGGAGGTAGAGACCACAGGTACCCTGACACATGGCTGGTGTCTGGAGAGACATTTGGATCCCTTTATAGCCCCTACTGAATATCCTGGCCAAATTGTTTTCTCAGAGTAAGTCATATAGGCTTATCAATGTATTCCGATCGGTTATCTCTGCGGCTCATGTGCCTTCCCAAGGTTCTGGCGTTGGTAAGGACCCCTCAGTCTGCAGATTGTTTCAAGGTGTGCACCTTTCAAGGCCACCTGGTTCTCGCTATTCCTCATTTTGAAGTATTTTGCTTGTCTTGCGGTTCCTTGAGGAATGGCCTGATAATGGGGACTTATCTCTACACAGCTATCGGCTAAGCTGGCTCTACTGTTATGCCTTGTGTCTTTTAGACGAGTCTCAGATGTTTGTGCTTTTGATGTAGAATCCTTCTCCTTTTCACCAGAGGGTGTGTCTGTTTCTATTTCCTGCAGAGTGAAATCTAATTCGCCGTCTGTGTCGTATCCCTACTTTCCGGATAGACCTCGTTTCTGCATGGCACGTTGTCTACAAACGTATCTCTCCGTGACTAAGGCTTTTTGACCATTTAGGGCTATTTCTGCACCTATGATCGCTCGTTGGATTTGATGGCTTCGTTCATTGGCTGGTGTGCCAAGTTCCTTTGGGGCTCATTCGGTTCAGGGTGCTGCAGCTTCAGCAGCCCAGAGGCCGGTGGGTCCCTTATGGATATTGTCGGCGCTGCTGATTAGTGTAGGGAATTGACTTTCAGTCATAATCTCATGTTTCTTCTGTAATTATGTCTGGGCGTTAAAAATGCAAATATGAAGCTTCCTGTCTTGCCTTAAAATTAGGCATTATTCTAGCCTCGGTGAGGGAATAATCAAAATTTTTTTTTGCTATTATATTAATTGGGGGTATTTTTGTTTTCTTGGTTATGTATGGTATCATGTTTGATTATTACATATGTCTTCTGTGCTACGGTTTTGGTTGTCCGTGTGCTTTATTTCTTATGTTATAATTCGCTGATGTACTTATGTGTATGGAATGACATTCTGTTTTGGCAGTTTACTTTCACAATGTTTCTTTTTCCTTGCAGTGTAATCTGGAGTTGTTCTGTTTATGGCAGTTTCTCATCTGAGTGTACCTGCTACAGTTGGCTTTGTTTGGTCTTCATGCTCTCCTGCTCGACCTCATCAAATAAAGAGGAAGTGGGAGGGTCTGCCTAAGATGTTTTATACTCATGTTGTTTTATTCTGATTGGATATTTTGAAAAGTTATGTTAACTATTTCTTTGCTGCTGGAGGTTTTCAGTAAAGAAGGTGAAGCAAATATTTACCTCCTGTCTTTAATAAAATTTAGATTATTCCATCACTGAGGCTAGAATAATCCCTAATTTACACTTTTATAAATTGACCTGGTTACACCCACTTGGCTTTCAAACTGATAACAGGTCCTGCTACCTCCTGGTTTGGTTAGCTCAGTGGAGATAAACTCAAGAGCCAGCAGTTACCCAGAGCACCTGTCTTTCAATGCCTTCTCATTGAGCTGCATTGGAAAGTTTGTGATTGGACAACCACAGAAAGTCTGGGCGGGATTAGAAGGGGAGGGCTTGCAAAGGCAGCAGACTAGAGAAATGCAGGTTTTGCAAGCTATTTTTAGATATACCCTTAATGGAAAAAATACATAATTAAATGTATGCAAGTTTTCATTTAGAGTATATCTACTAAACATGTATTCTTATTTATTTAGTATTTGGGGTAGTGGAGTGTCCCTTTAATATGATAGCGGACTGTAAATGGCTCTTTATCATTAATTCCATCATTATGCTCCATCTTGTATTAAAACACACTGGATTTGGTATTCACTTACTTGGAGATGCCTTAAATATTACCTTAACATTACCTTTAACCTTCAGATTTTTTAGAATTACCTATGTTAATGATCTTATAGAACACTCATATATGTATTGAAGTAAAAACATAAAACATTTCTTTCAATAATACGAAGAACCACATATAAAAATGAACATATATAACTTTATTTGTGTTTTTGTAATTTTTATTTTTTTAATTATTTAAGAAATGGTTTTATAGTCTAGCTGTAATCCAAATGTCTAAGGGTCAAAGAAATCCAATTCTTAAGTTGTCATTTTTTTGTTTCACCAATGAAAGATTTTCTTGTGTTTGAATTCATACACGCTATCCTGGCAGAACATTGTGTACCGAATAACAGATTCTGATTGGTGCAAATTGGATTAAGTGGACCGCACTATAATTCTTCACACTGTTTTTACAGTTTCGGCTGTACAGTTTCCAGCCTAACTGCTATCCTGCTGGCTGACAAGGAGAATTTCTTTAGCAAAAACAGTTTTACCCATCAATACATACAAGAGAAAATGTCTCTTGCTGCCAGTACTTTAGATGCACCTGAAAATGGCATTTAAGATTTTTTGCACAGTACGTAACAAAACATGTTTTCAAGTTTAACCCTTTAAAGACCAGGGCTCGTGGGCACTTATTCCATGTGTTCATTCTATCACAATTTCTCCCTTTCTGTTTAAGTGCACCCACATATATTGTATATGGGGGGATAGTTTCCTTTTAGATACACTATCTGTATACATAACAAATTGAAAAAGAGATGGAAATTTTTTTGATTTTGTTTGTGTGGACAGTCGATAGTTCTTTGTTTTTTAGCTGCAAACATCTTAAAGGCTGCCTTTTACTGACGAGCATTATACGTAGCCCACTCTTGGTAGTGAGTAGATTAATATAACACAACACAATATATAAACGTATTAGAAATAAACTTATCAAGGCGTCTACCAAACACTCATATATTATTTGTAAACAGCCTTTTGCAGTCTTTACAATGTGATTTGGTAAATATTTCTAATCAAACTCATCAAACATTTGCTTTTGAATATCAATATGGGGACTTGTACGTTCCAAAACTACATCCCCGTGTTTCTGTGGGGTCCTTGTTTAAAGCAAAATCTTTGTGAAAGAGGTTTATTCGTAGCTTGCACATAAAGTTCTGTTTACAAATTGTAGTTCAAAGATAGCTAAAAAAATTAAATGATGTAAATGTATAGTTTTGTATAGTAAATGTATTTTATCCTTTGTAAAACATTTTTAGTGGGGGAAAGTATCTCTAAAAGACCTTGTCATCCACATAGTAGAAGCTGCTACAGTCTAGTTATGACATTATTACATATTACAGTCTAGATATGACACCATTACACAGTGTAATTATGACATCATTGCACATTGCTTAGAATCTGTTACAGTCCAGTTATGACATCACTGCACATTGCTTAGACTCTGTTATAGACTATTTATGAAATAATAACATAAGACTTAGAAGTTGTTACAGCATAATTATGTCATCATTGCACATTTTTTAGAATCGGTTACAGTCTAGATATGACATCATTACACATTAGTTGCTTTTACAGTCTACTTATGACATCACTACACATTGCTTAGAAGCTGTTACAGTCTAGTTTTGGCATCCATACACATTGCTCTTAATCTGTTACAGACTAGTTATGACAGGATTACACACTGATTAGAAGCAGTTACACATTGCTTAGAAACTGAGCAGTCTTGTTATGACATTACATATTATTTAGTTGCTGTTAGTCTTGTTATGACATCATTACATATTTGTTTAGTTGTTGTTACAGTCTTGTTTTGACATCATTACATATTTAGTTGCTGTTACAGTCTTGTTATGACATTATTGCACATTGCTTATAAGTTGTTACAGTCTATTTCTGAAATCTGTGCTCATCGCTTAGAGGCTGTCTCAATTACAGTCATTACTGTCAAGTTCTAAATTTGCTTTGGATTCTATTATAGTCTTGTTGTGACATCATTGGTCATATTAATATTATGGTTTAGTCCTCAAATCATTACATATTGATTACAATTTAATACAATCTGGCTCTGACATTACAACATATTGACTGTTAGATTTTACATTTGAGTAATTCAATGATCGTTGGTTATGACATATTAGTGCCTATTTCTGACATCACTGCTCTTTGATCATAAGTTCCAACCCAGTTCTGTCTATCCTGGCCGTTATTCTTACATACTTGTAGCTTGGTATCACTATGCATTTATAGGAGCTGTAACATCATATTTTATTGATTAAAACCTTAATTACCTTAATTACAGTACAGTCTATTTCTGACATCACTACTCTTTGATTATTATTCATAATCATTATTTACTACTGCGGAGTGGTTATGTCATCACTAATAATCCGTTTTAACTCACAATGTAATTCTGGCATCACTACTTATTGATTATAATCATTTCTAGTCTAGTTCTAGTGTAATATCATTAACACAATCAAATTATCCCTTTCTGATATTGCAAGCCCTTACCTTTAAGCAACTTCAGTAAATTTCTATCACAACTAATTTTCTATTGTAATGAGACCTTTACGTGTCATGCAGGTTACCATTTGTTATAAAAGAACATTTAATATACTGCTTTGCATGTTATGACATATCAGAATATGTGAAAGCTTCTTTTTTTAAGTCTAAAGGAGATTGATAATTGTGATAAAACACTTTCATTTTCTACTGAAATGTTTCTAGTCTGCTTCACATGCAGATACATTATATCTACAATGAGTGGATTTAAACTTCAGGCAACTAACACATTGGACATTTCTTTTTACTGTGCTAGGAGTCTTAGGCATTAATTAACTTTCTGCTCTTAGCTGTTACTACATATGTCAGTAAAGCATCTTGCTCCTTACAAATTATGCAAATGATATTCCCAGAAGAATTGGGCTGAATTTTCACTTCGGATCTGGCATGACCTCTGAAACACCTTCTAGAATTCAATTTTCATAAAGTGTTGATAAAGAGATTTACACAAGACAGTTGTAAATACATTTGCTTATAAACCCAATTTGTACACAGCTGGTAAAGAGCAATTTTGAACCATCTCATGAATTCTTTGAGGCATTTCAAGTTGTAGAAGCGTCCTTTAATTTGTTTTTGTTGTATTTTCACAACTTGACTGGGGAATTGGTCTAAATAAAGGATAGCTATTTATGTCCACGGTGATTCATAGACAGAGATAGTTTCAATTCTATTGATTTTACAGAACATTAGCTGTTTATTCCAATATGTACTGGTTCCAGAAAGCCATCACTAATGAACTGGACTTTTCTGTCAACTGTTCTTTCTCTTCCCATGGCCAATATCGGAATGGATTTAATTTGATCAGAAATGTAGAGAGAATGCAGAGACGGATGTGTCTATGCAAATTTTAGTAGCTGCACACAGTAGGCGGTGAGTCAATTTAAGCACAATGGAAGGACGAGCTGAGCTATGCAGGATGACCATCCATTCCAGTACAATTATTTGTCGTTATACGTGACGAGAATAACAAAACTAGAAGTATAGCATACTTGGAGAGTTTCCATTTCAGCTATTTTGAATTTAAATTTGCAATTCACTTTGAATTCACTTTGAATTCCTAGCAAGTCTCATTATAGTGATTAGCCCAGCAAAAGTAAATTTAATGCATAGTGACTCAGAACATTGAAACAGGAGTGAGACCACCATACTAGAACATTTTGCATCCATATTTACTACTTGAACATATTTAACTTAACAGCTTTTAGTACAAAGTATTGTAAATATGTAACAATCTCACAGGATGGAGATTTCTTCCCAAGAGTGCTTAGAATCTACTTTCCTTAATTAGTCAGCAAGTTGTCGCCATAAAATATTTTATTACATCCCACTCCAGCTGTGACATTGGAAATCCCATGTTCCTCTCCTCTTACCCTATCAATGATAATCTGCAAAATAGGAGAACTTGTTTGATAAAGAACATCTTACGCCAAGGATTTTTTGTACATGCACTCAAATGCAAAGAGTACTGCAGTCAAATATTGTTCTATTTCTGGAGGTTTAGAACACAGAGATGGGTGTGATGTCACACTTCTAGACAGGCCAAGTGTATAATATTCGTTTTCAGTTTGTCCTATTCATGTCAATGGTTTACCAATGATTTTGTGATAATCGGGGCACATAATCTGTCATGAAACAGTTGGTGGAAAATTAAATAACAAATATCAAATATATAAAAATATTTAAAAAAATTGACATTAATAAATATAATTATTATTGTGCTAACTCGTATAAAATAAACACATATGATTTACTTTATTTTTGGTCCTCTGGGAAATATGTGCTAATTTTCATATTCAGCTTTGTCCAACCTGATGACATTGGTTGGATGTGAGTGCTGGGCTAATCTATCCCAACCAATCAATATTTTCCACGTGGGAAAAAACTGAAATTGATAATGTGGAAGTGTAAATTCTGCATTGACAATTGATATCACAATTCCTGCTATTGTAATAATTGGAGGACACAATAGTTTAAGCAGTTAATAAAATGACTTCACTTTATCACTCTAGGCATTGATTGTGACATTGGAGCCCATACACAATGGTGGTAACTTGGTTAGAAGCAATGTAGACAATATTAACAGAACTATAATATATACAATACATTTACAATATATGATACATGCAAAAATTGGTAGCACCAATAATACAGTCCAATATATTCAAAGAATGCATTTGTGCTTCTTAATTAACGGCCGATAATAGTGCAATATGTTTAGAGCTAGGTGTGGACTCACAACACAGATATAAAAACTAGCACTCACATTTAATAGAGCTGTAGACCAGCTCTAAGTAAAACAGCATACAGTGGTATAATCTCCACTGGCGGATATGTAGCTTCATAGATCAATATCTCAGCTTTCAAATAAATATACCAGAAAAAATATAAAAACAAATAATAGTGCTCACTGTGGTAAAATAATGACAGATAAGAATAATAGTAATTTACTCACATTTAGTTGAGCAGTGATACTGCTCAATTATTAGCACCTACACTGGCAAAACACGTTGTGTTGTTTTACTATTCTGTTTTGTTTTTTAGCATTATAGTATATTTGGCATCCACTCATTTGTGTGTTAGACCATTTATTTTACTTTTTATGCTTTTATTATTTTTTATCAATTTTATTCTGTTCCTGACAGACGTATTCCTTGGAGTATCCACCCTACATCTGTACCCTGGTGAGGATAACGCTCGGAGAATTTACCCGACTATATATGCCTGGTGGGGATTATTCCACCCAGGCGCTAATAATTGAGCAGTATCACTGCTCAACTAAATGTGAGTAAATTCTCTAAATATATTGGACTGTATTATTGGCACAACCTATTTTTGCAATATCAGATTATATGAACCGGAGACAATTAAGCATTCAATCATGACATTACTGAGCAAAGAACAGGAGGTTATATTAACCCTTACTTGTTGCATTCTGACAGAGGAAGCACTTCCCTGGCACTGAGAAGAACAATATTTTAAATCAAACCATTTCTAAACAGTGTGGCATGAAGCCATGGGAAAAGGCCAGGGGACTCTTGACAGGATAAACACTACGGTGAGCTTGTAGTTATGTTGCTTAGAATGCCCCTTTAAGTTTTATTTTGTCAGATATTTTCATGCAAAAATACATATTTAAGGTTTGAATAGTCGTGGTAACATTTCATTATATCCCAACATGATTTCATAATTTAACATCCATTGAACTAGATCATGTAATTTCATAACTCGGGAACACATAAATGGGAACAATGATTCAATTATTCCAGGAGAACATACCTCTAGCATAAGCAAATCAGATTTAGCAAATTAGATGTAAGGTATAGTATAAAAAATTATTGTGTTATGGATTTATGGATTATTTTCTCATGTTAACTTCATAACTACATATAATGAACAGTTTCATGCATAATTCACATGCAAGATGTTTTAAGTATAATCACCGCAAGGCTATATATTTAAAGCTGAATATTGCTTTGTTCTGTTATTTTGTAGCATGCATTATTGTTTCAGAGGGCAAATATGTGGATTCCCTGCTTTACCTCGAAGATATACTTGCTAAGCCTCACTCTATAAATGACTGCTACTAGAATGACCAGTGGAGGCTGGTACATAGGGACAGGTGGGACAGATGGGACAGGTGGGACAAGTGGGGCAGTTCCCTTCCCTCCCCTCAGCATTTGCAAAAAAAAATGGTTAGCAGTGATTTGACTTGGCCAAATTCCACTTACCTGTGGAAATATTTTAGACATATTATGACAGAAGCTTTGTATTGTGGGGATCGTCTAGGTCAGGGGTATGCAACCTTTGGCACTGTAGATGTTGTTGATACATCTCCCATAATGATCTTACATCCAAAATGCAGGTAAAGCATCATGGGGAGATGTAGTCCACAACATCTGGAGTACCCAAATACCCTTGTTTTAGATTTTGACAATCCATCTTAAAATAGTTCAATTAAAACCATAGGGTTTGGCACCATATCTACAACATTAAAATTTAGAAGAATAGCGCTTGTGGTACCACTCGAGTACAGTTTGCTCAGTTTCCTTCTTAATTAAGAAAACTCTAAGCTAACACCCAAAGTATAAAACCAGCACTTGTTCTATATTTAATAGTTGATTTTGTACAAAACAAATTTAATAAAAACAGTCAATGATTTTATTAAACTCAAAGGGGAGAGAAAGTCTGATTGCTAAGGGTAGAGGTAAAGAAGATTGTGAGTGAGACACAAGCTATGAAATGTTTCATTCAATGACTGAAAATAAAGTCTGCCTAATTAATACAATATTTGTCCAGGGGGACAATAAACCCGCGTGCATATTCCTAAATGTTCTTGTCCCCATACTGCACTGGTACAATAAATAATGCACTTAAAAAAAAAAGTTTTAGCACCACAATTACAATATACAATTAGTGGAAGAAGGTTTCTTAAAATTTTACAGAGATAAATGCATTTAGCATTTTCTAGTTAACTCTTTAAAGGCTGAAGAAGGCAGAAGCCATTGTAGCAAACATATTTTTCGGACAATGTTTCAAAATGGAATCCCTTGCTCATGTAACGGATGATGGTCACATACACCAGCATAGATCGATCAGTATATTTATCATTGACAAGGTAATGATAATATACTAATCAATCTATGCTGGTATAGGTGACCAAATTGTGATGTCTGTAACAAATACCATCGGTTCTTAAAAGGGTAAAACAGATTGTCTCACTGAAATAAGTATATAAACGAGAACCTTGCAGTACTAAGTCTGGCTCCAGAGACTGTCTACCAGAGAGCCTGTAGAGGGCTTCCGGAATCAAAATGGACCTTTGGTCTATTATCTGACACTGGACGTCCTCGCACTCTGCATGAGGACCTCCAACGTCAGATTTTTCCCCATAGGAAAGCATTGATTAATGCTTTTGTATGGGGAAATCCTAATTTGAGCGCGGCCATTGCTTTGTTTTCACCCCTTCAGTGCAGCGATAGGGATGCAAAGGAGGGGGGCACCTTAGAAATCTGTAGGGCTTTAAAGGGCTTTGCTCCCTTTAAGTCACCTAAAAGTTCTCAGAACAGCCCCGTTCCTGTCTATTCCCCCACTCACATGCTTAAAATAAACTGTCCCTCTTTGTATATATAGTGTCCCTATAAGGAGTGTCATTGTTTAGGTTAATCTATGATTATATATATGTTCATTTCACTGCAATATACATAGTTTATTATATGTTTAGAATGTTTTAACCAAACGGGAATGCTATAGAAGGCTGTAAATAAATATAACAATAGCTCTGCATGGAATTATAATAGATGCACACATGAATCATTTTAACCTGCTCATTATTAGATTTTTACTATCTGTGCCCCAGTTCCTGTAGTATTGTATCATGAGACAGACGGATTGTTATCTAAAGGGCTAGAATCGATTTTTTTTTATGTTACAAATGTTTGAGTTACAGATATGCTACTTATCTAAGGCTGTAATCAAGAGCTTTCTCAAATCTGTTGTTATGGCAACCATAATAACATCCCGCTTTGCATTTTACACATGAATCATACAATCCTACCTGTCTGCGTGAAACAGATGTAAAATGATTATATATCAGGTGTGTTCTAAATTGAATTTTTCCTAACACTATAACTTCACCTGTTCTCTTTCCTGTTGTTTCATTTTCAGGTGTCAATGGGCAAGATATCCTATATTTCAAATTTCAAAATGACAGATTTCATCAACTCTCCGTTGTCATTACAATAATCCCTGCAGTGAATTATCCAGCCTTAATATCCATACTCAGGAAACAAAGTATTTCATTTTCTATTGAACGATAGTGATTTTGCATGTGTAGGCATGATAACAAAAAGGCACTGTGATGTTGTAAAGTTAATTTATACAATTGATTTCATTGTAGAGTGAATAGCTCTTCCCTACTAGACCTGCGTATAATTTTATTACATGACAGGGGGCAATTCTCTCTTTACTGTTCTCCGATAGCAGCACAGATCATAAAATAAACTATCAACCAATCAAAAACATGCATTGAAAGGTAATGCAAGCTCTGCATGAACTAGGCTCCTCCTCTTTCTTTGCTGCTTTTTGACAGTTGCACACGGCAGAGTATTGCTCAGATTGCAATCTTTGTCGTACATTGGTTACTATTATACCTGTTTACATTTGTACTTTTATTGTGTCATTCTGCTTAATCATCTTTTATTGCCCCTGGATAGATATTTGTCTCTGTCTCTGCTCCCTCACACCTATACCTCTGCCAGCCTATTTCCTTTGCTTCACTTGGGTGCCACAGCTTTCCTGCCATAATGATGGCATCTACCTGTTTTGGGGTCTGGTCAGAGGTCTGGGGTGCTGAGGCTAACTCACAGCTGTTTTCTTCGCAGGAGAAAGGAGACCAAGAACCTTTTATGGGAATCATGTGCTTTCAGTACAAGACGTTGCTACCTACCAGCCTAGAGGGGTAGCTAGAGGGGGTAGCTAGTGTTTGGAGAGGGACCACAATCCCTGTATAGCGCCTTTTCCAGTGATCCTTAATTTCTTGTCTCATATGCTGTCCTTGGGCAGTCTTATCAATCCATTAATCTCATGCACTCAGCCTTCTCCTCAGCCCACGTCCCATCCAATGGACTTCCAGTTGTCTAAGATCTTATATTTGTTGACTGCATCAGGGAGTCAGTTGGCTTCACCACCAACACCAAAGTATGCTCACCTTTGGGACATGGAATTGATTTTACGACTCGTATGAGACTGGCTGGATAACAACTGATTATCCATTTGACAACCATCTGCAAACGTAACCTTTTATTATGTCTTGTCTCTTTCCATCGGGTATCAGATATTGACCATTTTTCCTTTAGTCCGGATAGAGGATGGCATATCTTTCACTGTTTCTTGTTGTGTGAAAGTGGATTCTTTGTAGATTATTTGTATCCCTTTTTTCTTGACTTACCTCAACTTCAAAGTAACTGCTCCGCTACGGCAGTCTCGCTCGGCTCAACTTCTTGTCTCATACAAAGACATTTCTTGGCACTTATTTTACATGCTGTTATTGTTTCACATTTATTTAGGCAGTTCGTCTGTAAATGTATTTAGTGATAGTATGCTTGTAGACTTAAAGGGACACTCAACTGCCCAAATAAAAGAAAATCACTGTTTAGTAGATATACACCAAATGAAAACTTGCATGCATTTAATCATTAAGTTGTATCTAAAAGCAGCTTGAAAAAAAACTGCAGATCTCTTTTCTGCTGCATTTGCAAGCCCTCCTTTTCTAACCCCGCCCAGACTTTCTGTGGCTGTCCAATCACCGACTTCCTAATGCAGCTCAATAAGAAGACATTGCAAGACAGATGCTCTGGGCAATTGCTGCCTTTTGAGTTTATCTTCACTGAGCTAACCAAACAAGGAAGTAACAGGATCTGTCGTCTGCTTGAAAAGCCAGGGGTGGTGTTACCAGTATAATCTATTTCTATTGAAATCTGTACTTTTTAAAAAATTTTAAAAAATAGTATACACTCTTCACACATAAAACTTTTCAGCAAGATAAAGTGCATTAGGGAGACCGGAATGTCCTTTAACATCTGTTGCTTTTATGATTTTTTTAATTGTTCATATTAGATTCCTTTCACATATTTCTCTTCCTTTCAGACTAATTTCCTTTGGCTGGGTTATTTTTTTAGGATCGCTTGGGGAATTGTTTGCTCTGGTGTCTCCTGCAAGTTCTCATCTCTGATAGGATTATTGTCCACGTTTGCTTTTTCGATTGTATTTTTATTATTATTATCGTTCACATCAAAGAAAGAGGAGCCTGTTTGTAGTACGTCCCGATACTTGTTTTTGATTGGTTAATAGTTAATGTTCTTGTGTGTACTGCTATTGGAGTACAGTATAAACTATAAAGTCTTCTGCCATTATTAAAATTAAGATTATAGTACACTAAAGCTAGCATAATCTACAATCTCTTATATCTCTTCACTGATCCAGAGGTATGCCCCTCCTCGTACCCTCCGCTCTGCCCGCGACCACCTCCTGACCGCTGCTCGCACCCGTACGGCCAACTCACGCTTGCAGGACTTCTCACGGGCGGCTCCTCTCCTATGGAATAACTTGCCTACTGCCATCAGACTCTCCCCTAGTCTTCAATCATTTAAGAAGGGCCTTAAAACCCATCTCTTCAGGAAAGCGTATGGCCTCCCAGAGTAATCTCTCCCTTACATACCTGTCGCTTGCTCTCCTATGGGATAGTGCTTTGCTCTCTCCTCCAGCTCTGCTTCACTCCTACTTGATATTTCCTATCCTAATGTTTCTAATACCCCACCTCCTATAGACTGTAAGCTAATTTGAGCAGGGTCCTCTTCAACCTATTATTCCTGTAAGTTTTCTTGTAATTGTCTTATTTATTGTCACATCCCCCCCTCTCAAAATATTGTAAAGCGCTACGGAATCTGTTGGCGCTATATAAATGGCGATAATAATAATAATAATAATAATAATCTGTCCTCAGCCTTGTGTCTCCTGGATTCTAGTACTGAACAAAATATCCCATTTAACAACCAGCATTCTATTTACCTTCGGCAGATAGACTCCCTGTGAGTTCCACTCCGTCATATAGGAGACTCAAGATACAATCTTACAATGTACAGAAAAACAAACTAAATGGGAGAGAGACTTTACAGAAAAACAAGCACATGTGAAAGGCATCTTTAGAGCCACATTCTGTACATAATGCTGGTAGTTTGGGAATCTGCATTCCTAAAGGGACACTATAGTCACCAGAACAACTACCGCTTATTGTATTTGTTCTCATGAGTATAGACAGTCCCTGCAGGCTTTTTGCTGTAAACACTGTCTTTTTAGAGAAAAGGCAATGTTTACATTACAGCCTAAGGATACCTCCGTTGGTGACTCCTAATGATGTCAGCCAAGGATCAAGGACAAGGCTAGCGTAGCACTTGTATGTACGTAGTGGGGAATCGCGATGCAGCCTAGAACAAACTCTAACCCCATTCAACCCCCCAGTAATGACAGACCACTTAGTATGGATGAAACAGGCCACAGCATTTATTATCACAAACTAAATTACTGCATAACACATCCATAACTTCATTTATTAAATCTCTTCTTTTCTGTAACCAAAACGTTAGACATAAATAAGCAAAAATTAACATATATACATATATAACTCCATACATAGTGTTATACAGTGACCCAACCGTCCTTGCCAATAAACATAGAGTGGTTCCTAATCACCACTCCCTCTCACCTCCCCCCTCGTCATAAAAATCATATCTTTCCAATGCCTGCCATCAGCCGACCTTATCCACGCTCAATGGGCACGAGACCTCAGGCAACCTAAAGTTTAACCTTTGGAGCAGGGGAGGTTTAAGACCTTAAAAACTTGTTCATCTCATTCCATATACTTAAACGTAACCCCTCAAACTCAATTGGCAAGGACATACCCCCAGCTAGCTGCGACAAAATATACTAATAGGGTCGGCGGGAGGGAAGCTGTTTGCTGGCCCGAATCCCAAGTGGCACTGAGGTAAGACCTCCCCCACACTAACTTACACAGAACATAATCCCACCCACATGCATCCATCCCCACACTCCTGCATGTGCCCTTGTCCGCTTAGCTGCGCTATCTCCCCAGGGCCTGAAAATAAGGTAAGCTTTCTTACTTTTTAAAGGGAGCAAGGAAAAGCAAGCCATCTAAATTGAGGTTTTACTACTGTAGGTTCAGGAATACACATTTGTGTTCTTCACCCTATAGTGTTTCTTGAAACATAAAATATAAAATATGGCGTATAATGCGCCCAAGGGTAATACGTACATACACCTCTGAGGGGAGAGTTGGTAAAATACCTCGGAATAATAAAACAGAGGAAAAAAAATAATAGTGCAATACAGTTTATAACAGTGCAAATATTTGTGCTGGGTAACTGTAGGAAAATCACTCACATAGGGTAGAGCTATAAAAGAGCTCTACTTTGTTCAGCATGGACGGTATAATCCCCGTCTAAGGATGCAAGCTGGTACAGATGATTTTGATCCTCCAGATGAGAAGATGAAAATAAAAGAGAGAGACACTCTGATAGTGTGGTAAGTACTGTAAAACCAGGATAGTTAAATAAAAGTATTGTACTTACAATTTATAGAGCAAGACCTGCTCTAGTAATCACAGCATGGGTGTACTATCCCCACCTAAGGATATGATGGAACCGGGTAGTCAGCACTTTTGATAAAGCCTCTGGAGAGGCGAAACACGTCAAGTGGGATACCCTTCCCTTTGGACAATTGGACTTATACTTTTATATGTATAATAGTTTATAATAAAATAGTGTATTTTATATTGCATTCAGCCACTTATCCTTTATTATTTTACCTGCATTTGATGTCCTGCTGACTACCCGGTTCCATCATATCCTTAGGTGGGGATAGTACCACCCATGCTGTGATTACTAGAGCAGGTCTTGCTCTATAAATTGTAAGTACAATACTTTTATTTAACTATCCTGGTTTTACAGTACTTACTACACTATCAGAGTGTCTCTCTCTTTTATTTTCATCTTCTCATCTGGAGGATCAAAATCATCTGTACCAGCTTGCATCCTTAGACGGGGATTATACCGTCCATGCTGAACAAATTAGAGCTCTTTTATAGCTCTACCCTATGTGAGTGATTTTCCTACAGTTACCCAGCACAAATATTTGCACTGTTATAAACTGTATTGCTCTATTTTTTTTCCTCTGTTTTATTATTCTGAGGTATTTTACCAACTCTCCCCTCAGAGGTGTATGTACGTATTACCCTTGGGCGCAGTATACGCCATATTTTATATTTTTTGTTTCACTAATACACAAGGTTTTGGGAATCCTTGTATTGTATACAGCAGCCCTCACTGATTCACCACGTTATATCGAGCGCCTATACACTCTGTGTTTTTTTCTTGAAACATAGCTGCACATGCCTTACAAATATATGATAGTAAATTATCATGGTTTAAAATAATCATCTACTTTTTTAAATTTAATTTAATTGTATGAAAAATAGATTGTAATTGCGACCTATATTTTCCTTCCATTGTCATAACTAATGTATATGTTTTATATAATATTAAGTCAAGCGGTTACCCACCAGGTGATGTTACCAGATTGTCCTTGATGGACGCAAAGACAGTCCTGAACGATCCAAACCTCTAAATTCTGACAGATCCAAACCTCCAAATTTAATAGATAATATATCTGTCAGCATCTTTGTAGGGGTTGTATGTGCATGTGTGTGTGTGTCTGTGCATGTATGTGTGTTAGGATAACAAAACCTAATAATCCAAATAAGCCATTTTATGTAACATTGTTTATAGTTTAAGTTGAAAATCATCACCTCCCCTCACCCCCCATACTACCATAATAAAGATCAAAAAATAAATAAAGCATGGCCAGTTTAATTAAAATATAATTAAAATGAGCAGGGCAGATTTCGTATCTAATTAATAAAACAAGAGCACCAGACAAGGAAACCTTTTTTTCTAAAGCTCCCCCACCCCCCACCCCCCATCCCTACCTATAGGCAGCAGATGTGAGCTCTTTGGCAATCCTACATTGTTCCGGTACTGAAATTTGGCCAAACAGTGATGTAAACCTTAATTTTTCCCTGGCCAAGTCTGCTCTGAAAGAATTTCCATCTACCACCATTGTGCTCTGAGCTGGCTTCCAACAAACTAACGTAATATACGGAGAATGTGTTTTTTTTTATCCAGGAAAAGACAGATATTAGACTCAGAGATTATTTTGTTACGAACTGCAATTTGTCTGAAATTGGGCCAGTCTTATAATCAGTTGATTCCCTAATTCCGAGCCAAAATGTAGCTCAATCATGGATCAAACAAAACACATAATAGACAAGCATGCTTGTTTTGATTCATGATTCTGAATGAGCCGATGGTGCCAAAAAATGAGTTAAATAATGTGAAAAATGAAGATTGATGGATAATTTTTTGTTTTATTCACAGATCAAGTGAGAAGTGGCTAAATGAGGGCAAAAAGGAGGATTGGTAAAAAAACAAACAAACAAACTACATATTTATAAATAAAATATTAAATACATATATGTCATATAAGTATAGATTGTGTTTCTGATCGTCCTCTTTTCTCACTCTATTGGTTACTTTTTCTCACATGAACTGTGAACCAAATAGCAGGTAAATGTGAAAATATTATATATAAATATTTTGTATATGTTTTGCAATACACTGCTCATTTTTGCACCTTTTTTGGTTTATCTGATTAGTTTCCCAAATCTTTCATTAATGAAAATGATCACTTCTTAAAAGATTTGGGGTGGCCTTTCGAAACAGTCAACACAGCAGGACAAATTCTGATTATGACTATACTGACATACAAAAATATCTATAGTATTGCCTCGCCTAATAGCTACACAACATCATCCATTTTTACAAAGCCAATTCTGAGTTGCCAAAATTTGAATATTACAGATCTGGATTGACAAAAAGAAGTAAGAGAACTTTTTTATAACGATTGATTGTTACCACTCACTTATACTATGAGAAGAAGAAATCTTTCTAACACGCTCAGTCTGTAAAAGACAGCACCCTAGCAGCAACAGGAGTAATTCAGATTGAAAAAAAGTTTTGTTTGTTTTTTTAAAGAGAAAAGGTTGAACAAGTGAGTGGTAAATTAATTGCCCACTGAAGTCTTCCTTTAATTATTTTGAAAAATTGCAATTTTTCTAAATAAATGACCCAGTTGTGGCTCCTCCATTTTTAGTATGCCTTTCATTGCAATGTTTTCGCCCTGCCTGGCTGAGTCTTGTGTTGCCTGCTACCTCCTCAGACACAACTGGGAGAAGATGATGAGTTCCACACTGGAAAACGATTAAGTGGATGTGTAGAAGAGCTTTATTCTTCTCAACGTGGAAATGATGAGTGAGTCATATATGGCCCATACCCACTCACTTTTTCTTAAGAAATATAAGTGGCTGGCCTTCAGTGTATAAAAACAATGCCATATTAGTGTCTCCCGACATCGTCAGGCAGGGTGAAACCACCACAATTAAAGGAATTTGAAAAAAGAGGGAACAGCAGTAATTTAGTTTATTTTTTTTACTTTATTTTAAACATTTTTTAGGTGGGTGACCAAGTGGATGACCACCAGTTCGACCACCACTACCACATTTTAAAATACTTTTTTTTTCTACCACTATCAATTTAGGCTGGGTTCACTTGTGCAGTAATGCAGCCACACACTGTCTATACTACTGAAGGAAGAAGCTTGCAAATTTCAAAGCACAAGCAGTGGCACAGAAGCACACTGCAAATCAAAAAAGCTGTCTCTTACTAGAATTAATAATCATAATAATGATGATAATAATAATAATAATAAAAAAAAATCATAAATCAGTAAAACATACCGTATTTTTCGCTCCATAAGACGCACTTTTTTTCACCTCAAAAGTGAGGGGAAATGTCTGTGCGTCTTATGGAGCGAATATGAAGCTTTACTTACCTGTCTTGCAGCGTTGGCCGGCAGCACAGGGCGCACCGCGGTAGTGGAACTTGAATTTCATGTTCCGGTTTCCGGCGGGACTGAAAGGAAGTGTGCACAAGCTGAGTGCGCACTTCCTTTCAGTCCCGCCGGAAACCGGAACATGAAATTCAAGTTCCACTACCGCGGTGCGCCCTGTGCTGCCGACCAACGCTGCAAGACAGGTAAGTAATTATAGGACAAGGGGAGGGGGACAGTATGGGAGGGGGATGAAGTCTATGGGGAGGGGAGGGGAGGGGGATGGGAGTCTATGGGGAGGGAGGGGATGGAAGTCTATGGGGAGGGGGGGGATGGAAGTCTATGGGGAGGGGGGGATGGAAGTCTATGGGGAGGGGTGGGGATGGAAGTCTATGGGGAGGGGTGGGGGTGGAAGTCTATGGGGAGGGGGGGATGGAAGTCTATGGGGAGGGGGGGGATGAAAGTCTATGGGGAGGGGGGGATGAAAGTCTATGGGGAGGGGGGGATGAAAGTCTATGGGGGGGATGAAAGTCTATGGGGGGATGAAAGTCTATGGGGAGGATGAAAGTCTATGGGGAGGGGGGGATGAAAGTCTATGGGGAGGGGGGGATGAAAGTCTATGGGGAGGGGGGGGATGAAAGTCTATGGGGAGGGGGGGATGAAAGTCTATGGGGAGGGGGGGATGAAGTCTATGGGAAGGGGGGGATGAAGTCTATGGGGAGGGGGGGATGAAGTCTATGGGGAGGGGGGGATGAAGTCTATGGGGAGGGGGGGATGAAGTCTATGGGGAGGGGGGGGGATGAAGTCTATGGGGAGGGGGGGATGAAGACTATGGGGAGGGGGTGGGTGAAGACTATGGGGAGGGGGTGGGTGAAGACTATGGGGAGGGGGTGGGTGAAGACTATGGGGAGGGGGTGGGTGAAGACTATGGGGAGGGGGTGGGTGAAGACTATGGGGAGGGGGTGGGTGAAGACTATGGGGAGGGGGTGGATGAAGTCTATGGGGAGGGGGTGGATGAAGTCTATGGGGAGGGGGTGGGTGAAGTCTATGGGGAGGGGGTGGGTGAAGTTTATGGGGAGGGGGTGGGTGAAGACTATGGGGAGGGGGTGAGTGAAGACTATGGGAGAGAGGAGAAGACTATGGAAGGGGGGACACTATGGGACAGGGGAGAAAACAAATATTCTGTACAAACTGTCCCATAGTAAGAAACACTATGGGACAGTTTGTTCAGAATATTTTTTTTCTGGGTTTCTTCCTCTAAAAACTAGGTGCGTCTTATGGTGAGGTGCGTCTTATGGAGCGAAAAATACGTTAATTTTTTAATTCACTGGATGATGATGGGTGCAACTGTTCATGTCCAACCTTTCTCTGTCGACTACAGGCTCTAACCTCACCTGCTCTGCCTAGGGATGGTGGTAGCATAAGTGGAGAAGGTAGTGTTGGTGGTAGATAGTAATCAGATACAGCAGAGTCCTCCTGCCTGCTCTAGTATTTTCTTGTTCTGCTTCTTCTCTCGGTAATACAGACTTGTGTTATCATGTTGCTCACATCGGTACTAGTGAGATGACCCTTCATTTGCTTTCTGCTCAACTTCCTTGCCGCATTATTTACAATTTGCAAGTTGGCCTTCTGGGAGACAAAACTTTGCTTTGGCACAGTACATTAGCTGCCACCAATTGTCTTGTGTCTGCTGACAATGCATCATTGGCAATAGAAGCTATCACATCATTAACCTGTACATTAGCAATTTTTTTGAGTAATGCTAATAGAATTAATGGTTCCGGTAATAGAGATGGTGATGGGATTAGCTGTGATGGTGTTAGGGGTGGTGCTGCTGATGGGTGTGTTACATGTGCCTGTAGCAGATGGTACCAGGGCTGTCCTAAAAGACTGTAATATTATTGCAATCCGTGTGTTATTTCTGTTTCTATGGTTAAAATGTATGTGGGATTCATATGATTGTTCGGTAGTTTCCATCCGTACTCCATACGAATGTAAACTACCGAACCAATAAACCACCCCAGAGAGAAGTGTGTACCTTATTAATCGTTCACACTTCTCTAACCGCAGGTTAATCGGTACTTTAGTGCTGTATCTGGGTTGCCGACGTTCGGTATACGAACACGTGGCGGCGGCCATCTTACGCATCTTACGCACGAAAATCTCAGCGGTGTTTGGTCATCGAGTGTCTGGAACTCAAATTGGACACTCAATTACCCGAACACCGCTGAGACCTCCATGGCTCCGTAACTCTCGAACGGGAAGGCTAATCAGTCTCCCGTTCAGTAGTTTCAAAGTACCGAACAAGGGGATTCCTACGAACCCAAGATTAATCGTGGATGGCAGTATTTGATGTGTATTTTACCTCCCAAACGAAGACCGACCGCAGGGCCAAAACCTACGGAACTTTTTTCAGATACCACCTCGTGTGTGGTCGGTCAAATTACACCCTCCACCAATCTCCCGAACCCCTGGTCCGATCTGGGTGATTTTTGGATATGTTAGTGACCCAGATCAGGGCTACCAGGGGGTACCCACAGGATTATTGTAACTGCTTGTTTTGGGGTACATTCAGAACTCGGGGAAAATTACAGTATGTATAATGGGATTAAATGTCATACTGAGGGGAGATGTGTGGGAGGTAACGGTTACACTATTGGATACTGTCCTAATTAATGTGAATCCCTCCCTTGCATGGGAGAATGCTTTATAAGGAGACTGTGTGGATTAAAAGTTAGTTCTGCTCCTGATGCTGTGTGTTGTCCAGTCATTGGGATCTGTATGGGGATATTCGTGGATTACTTTATTTGCTTGAATTACTGCTTCATGGTGTTTTTACTACTTGTTCCTGAGCCTCACTGGGATCTATAGTGGAGTTAACCTGTGGAATATCAGGCCTCCGCTACAGTACCTGTATTAGCAGGTGCAGCTGCTGTCACAGCTGTTTGGATTAGGTGATTCTATAGCAGATATAGATGAACTTGATGGAGATGCAAGAGGTACACTAGCTGCCGGAGAAAATACTGGTCATCTGCCTACCCTCTTCACACTCTCCTCTTCTAATTTCTCTTGCTCAACATGCTCATAGTAGCTTCTTAGCCGGAGGTAAAAGTGCTACATCTGCAGTGGTAGAAGAAACTGAATTATCATCATCTGATTCATCATCACAACAGACTATGGGGAAACTACTTTGATCCTCAAAAAAGCATTTCTGCTGACTCCTACAAATGAATCTCTGCTGCTCTCTCCTTTAGTTGTTTGGAGAGCAACAAGAAGATATAATGCTAGATCTATCTTTGGTAGCAGGAGCTACAGGGCAACTGGAAGCGGCAGCCCAACTTGTTAAAACATGAATACTGAATACTGCCAATAATAGTGTTGGGGGCAGCAAAAGATAATGTGTGGTTAGTGGATAGCCGCTAAATGTTTTATTCACAAATCAAGTGGCATAAAACAAAAATACAAATTTGGAATTGTGGACAATCGCCTTGTGCAAATTGAACTGATTTGCAGTTTGGTCCGAAACAAATCCCCATGTCTGTTTCAGAGACAGTGTGGCACTTAAACTGTCTTCAATATCTTCATCAAAAACATCACATTTTTGGACAAAGATGCCACATGGAGGTATTTCATACACACAAACAAATGTTTCATTTGCTGCACTAGTTATTAAATAGCTTTTCAATGTTATTCAGTGTCATTCGGCTGTAAATTCAGCTATATTTGTTGGTCAGTGAAAGTCTTCCATCACTTATCACCAAAAGAATTATAAAAATATATTATATGAATATTTTTTACTCAAACATTGTTACTATTTGAACTTATAAGTAAATAATAATAATAATAATAATAATAATAATAATATATAATTATTTAAAGAAGGATGCAAATATATTAAAATCTTTAACACCATGATGTCAGGATCGGGACAGGGATCCAACACGCAGAGTACAAACAGTAGCCAGATACGTATACCGGACCTTAGAATGGCCGGACTAACGTAAGTAGTACAGTAGAGAATAGTCAAAGACAAGCCGAGGTCGAGGGTAACAGAAGACAGGTAATCGATAGACAAGCCGAATCAAGGGTAACAGAGATAAGCAGATTAGAGCAAACAAGCCGGGTCAAAACCAAAAGGGATAACTAGAAAACACGAGCACTGAGTGACTAGAACAAGCTAGAACCACGACAGGGCAATGAGCTAATGAAAGAAGCACTGTTAAATGCCCTGTTCAGATAAGTAGACACACCTCCGACGAGTCCTGATTGGTCCTGAACCAATTGAGTGACAGGTCGTTCCGGGTTGACGTCCTGACGTCGACCTCCGGGCGTCATGCTATAAAAGGGAGTCACTCCCTCGCGGCCGGCTTTGCATGACCGGATGGACCGCGAGGAAGAGGGAAATCAGGCCGTCCGGATGGATGAACGACTAAGTCTCTTCCTCTCTCGGAGGTAGAGACCTCAGGTACCCTGACACATGAGAACATTCAGCTAAATTTAGGTTTGGAAAATTCTGTTTTTTATATGAATTATTTTTTCTTAACTTATAAATTGTATTTTTTTTTTTTTGTAAATAATTGTGACAGAACTTCCTTTAATCATTTATTAACATAAGACAGATTTAGACTTATTGTAGCTTTAAGTTGGACAGCAAACATTTAACACTCAAACAGGACCAGATATGTCCTGTTACCCGCCCATATTTATGCAGGTCTCCCACTTGGTGGACACTCCCCTAGGACCAAATGGGAGACTGTACTGGCTTACAGACATATAGCACTTTTAGACATAGAGGCACAAAATATTCCCACAATGCATCCCGGTTTCCTCCCCTCTGCCCTGGAGATAATCAGGAAGTAATTCTATTATCTCCAGGACAGAGGCAAATCGCCATTTTAAATTAGACACAAAAACCATGTAAAATTGCATAAGTTTACAATTACCAAACATATTACATTCGTGCAACATATCCCCAGATAGCCTGGATCTGAGTGCATATTCTTAGTGAATAGCGCTCAGATCCCATACGTACAGTTCAATCGCCATGGAGTCAAAGTCTCTTACAGTCTTTCGGTATGCGATTGACTCCATGTGACGGCTATCTGGGTTAAGTCCATTTGTGTAATCCAAACTCCCGAACGGCCGGTGGTCGCATGCCTTGTCAACTGAGAAGGGCGGTCGGTAATTTCAGCGGTGTACGGCAGAAAGAGTTTAGTTCCATAGAATCTGCGCCGAACACCGCTGGTCTTTTGCATGGTGTAAAATGGCCGCCACCTCGTGGTCGGCATACGAATGACGACCACCCTGAATACGGTTGGAATGGAGAGGTATCTGCGGTTAACCGCAACGTTCTAATTGGGGCAAAGAGGTTAACCAGCAGCACACTTCTTTCCCGGGTGGCCGTCCGTTCGGTAGTTTTAATCGGTTCTTTCAGGAAACAAACGAACAGGGCTATACGGACAGGCAAATAGACAAAAAGGGGCAAACAGATGAACCAGCAATCTTAGTCTATACAGATGGGTCTGTCACACATACCCTAAACTAGTCACATTCATTCATCCAATAACATACCCCAAACTAGACCTATTCATCCATCCAATCACATACCCCAAACTAGTCACATTCATCCATCCAGTCACATACCCCAAACTAGTCACATTCATCCATCCAATCACATACCCCAAACTAGTCATATTCATCCATCCAATCACATACCCCAAACTAGTCACATTCATTCATCCAATCACATACCCCAAACTCGTCACATCCATCCAATCACATACCCCAAACTAGTCAAATTCATAAATTCAATCACATACCTCAAGCTAGTAACTTTCATCCATCCAATTACATACCCTAAACTAGTCACATTCACCCATCCAATCACATACCTCAAACTAATCACATTGATCTATCCAATCACATACCTCAAACTAATCACATTGATCTATCCAATCACATACCCCAAACTAGTCACATTCACCCATCCAATCACATACCCCAAACTAGTCACATCCTTCCATCCTGTCACATACCCCAAACTAGTCACATTCACCCATCCAATCACATACCTCAAACTAGTCACCTCCATCCATCCAGTCACATACCCTAAACTAGTCACATTCATTCATCCAGTCACATACCCCAAACTAGTCACATCCATCCATCCAATCACATACCCCAAACTAGTCAAATTCATAAATTCAATGACATACCCCAAGCTAGTAACTTTCATCCATCCAATTACATACCCTAAACTAGTCACATTCACCCATCCAATCACATACCTCAAACTAATCACATTGATCTATCCAATCACATACCCCAAACTAGTCACATTCATCTATCCAATCACATACCTCAAACTAGTCACATTCATCCATCCAATCACATACCCCAAACTAGTCACATCCATTCATCCAATCACATACCCCAAATTAGTCACCTCCATCCATCCAATCACAGACATACCCTAAACTAGTCACATTCTTTCATCCAATCACATACGCCAAACTAGTCACATTCACCCATCCAATCACATACCCCAAACTAGTAACATTCACCCACCCAATCACATACCCCAAACTAGTCACATTCATCCATCCAATCACATACCCCAAACTAGTCACATTCATCCATCCAATCACATACCCTAAACTAGTCACATTCACCCATCCAATCACATACCCCAAACTAGTCACATTCATCCATCCAATCACATACCCCAAACTAGTCACATCCATTCATCCAATCACATACCCCAAATTAGTCACCTCCATCCATCCAATCACAGACATACCCTTAACTAGTCACATTCTTTCATCCAATCACATACGCCAAACTAGTCACATTCACCCATTCAATCACATACCCCAAACTAGTAACATTCACCCACCCAATCACATACCCCAAACTAGTCACATTCATCCATCCAATCACATACCCCAAACTAGTCACATTCATCCATCCAATCACATACCCTAAACTAGTCACATTCATCCATCCAATCACATACCCCAAACTAGTCACATTCATCCATCCAATCACATACCCCAAACTAGTCACATTCATCCATCCAATCACATACCTCAAACTAGTCACATTCATCCATCCAATCACATACCTCAAACTAGTCACATTCATCCATCCAATCACATACCCCAAACTAGTCACATCCATTCATCCAATCACATACCCCAAATTAGTCACCTCCATCCATCCAATCACAGACATACCCTAAATTAGTCACATTCTTTCATCCAATCACATACGCCAAACTAGTCACATTCACCCATCCAATCACATACCCCAAACTAGTAACATTCACCCACCCAATCACATACCCCAAACTAGTCACATTCATCCATCCAATCACATACCCCAAACTAGTCACATTCATCCATCCAATCACATACCCTAAACTAGTCACATTCATCCATCCAATCACATACCCCAAACTAGTCACATTCATCCATCCAATCACATACCCTAAACTAGTCACATTCATCCATCCAATCACATACCTCAAACTAGTCACATTCATCCATCCAATCACATACCCCAAACTAGTCACATCCATTCATCCAATCACATACCCCAAATTAGTCACCTCCATCCATCCAATCACAGACATACCCTAAACTAGTCACATTCTTTCATCCAATCACATACGCCAAACTAGTCACATTCACCCATCCAATCACATACCCCAAACTAGTAACATTCACCCACCCAATCACATACCCCAAACTAGTCACATTCATCCATCCAATCACATACCCCAAACTAGTCACATTCATCCATCCAATCACATACCCTAAACTAGTCACATTCATCCATCCAATCACATACCCCAAACTAGTCACATTCATCCATCCAATCACATACCTCAAACTAGTCACATTCATCCATCCAATCACATACCCCAAACTAGTCACATTCATTCATCCAGTCACATACCCCAAACTAGTCACATCCATCCATCCAATCACATACCCCAAACTAGTCAAATTCATAAATTCAATCACATACCCCAAGCTAGTAACTTTCATCCATCCAATTACATACCCTAAACTAGTCACATTCACCCATCCAATCACATACCTCAAACTAATCACATTCATCTATCCAATCACATACCCCAAACTAGTCACATTCATCTATCCAATCACATACCCCAAACTAGTCACATTCACCTATCCAGTCACATACCCCAAACTAGTAACATTCATCCAATCACATACCCCAAACTAGTAACATTCATCCAATCACATACCCCAAAATTCTCATGTCCATCCAATCACATAACCCAAACTAGTCACATTCACCCATCCAGTCACATACCCCAAAACCACTCATTTCCATCAAATCCCATACACCAAACTTCATAGATATGATGGGCTGGGGCTCATTGAGGGAGCTGGCCTTGTAGCAGCAGAGAGGGTAAATCAGGCCATGTCTTCAATTGATGGAAAAGAAAACTGCAGCAATTTGTCAAATTCCGACAGAGTATGGAATGATCAGAACTGCTGCATTAAAATAATAGCACAATTTCATCTGTAGCTCTATAAGTATGGCTCGAAATATCACTTTTACGACAATCTGTCATGCTAAACACAATGAGTGTTATAAACGTTAATGCTAAAGTGACTTGGTTATTTTGGTAATATTCCCTTTTTATATTGTATATTGATATAAAACTATAAAGGGAATGGGAGGTGTGAAAAATTATTCATTCAAAAATACTTAGCTAACTTTCGAAAACAAAAGAAAACTATTTGTGTTGACTGTCTGGTTTGAATTAATTCATAAAATAGCGATAAAGAGGTAAATTAACCCATGGTACAAAACAATTCGATTTTTTTGAAAAAAAGAAGAATTACAGAAGGTACAAAAACTGAAATATTCTGATTACCTAGTCAGAGTCAAAAGCTCTGATAATAAATGATTTCATACTACCTCTAAGTTAAGGATTTGAATAATTAGGACCTATAAAAGAACCCTTTCTTTCATGGCATTTTCTTAATGGCTATTAATCTCCTCATGAAGTCTCCCATGCATTAAACTTTAAGTTAGATCCTCGCGTACAGCTGGGTGATATTTGCTCGTAGTTGATAACACTGACCCCTATGCCTTAACAGATCCATCTGGTGTCACATGTAAATGTTAAGTAAGAAGAGAAGAGGCTGGTGTGATGTATTTTCTAGTCTGTTTTAATTGGTCAGATTGATGGGGCTGCAGGTCCCACCATAAAACCTCTGTAGCGCATTAAGCCAAGGCAAGGAACTTAGATTTAAAGGAAAAGTGTCATCATTTCGACTTATAATTTCTAAGGCAGTGCATGTATCATCATTTCTGAGTGTGTTATTTTGTAAATCCTGCATATAAGTGAATAACTCTCTCAGTGCATCTCCTGCTTACACTTATTTTATGAGGATTGCTATATTTAACCCCTTAACCCCTTAAGGACCAAACTTCTGGAATAAAAGGGAATCATGACATGTCACACATGTCATGTGTCCTTAAGGGGTTAAGGACACATGACATGTGTGACATGTCATGATTCCCTTTTTTTTCCTGAAGTTTGGTCCTTAAGGGGTTAAACTTATTTGACCAGAAGCACAGTTTATTCAACTCACAATGGTGCAGGAAATAGAGAGTTAGTGTGAGTTGAGTGATGCTAACAGGATAAAGAAAGAGTCCAGCATCTCCAAAACACATTCAAGGATCAGTAGCGTACAAAGCGAAGGGTGATGGGTGTCCGTCCCGGCTGACAGATGGGAAGTGGGGTGCAAATAGCAGTCCAATCCCACTTGTCAGTTTTTGTAGCATGGCTACACGGGACCCGGCGAGAGGATTGTATTATCATCTGCAAGGATCTAGCAAGCATGTTGCTGCAGTAGGGACAGAGAGCGGGCTAGGAAGATAGACAGAGAGAGCTGGGGCATTATACAGAGACATTCTCTGTGTGGGGATCTCTGTATTGCAGCTCTGTGTAATCCATCACAGGAGATAATTATAACGATCCCACACAGCCAGGATCACTTATTGTACCAAGCTCTGTGTGTTATTTCTCTGTATTTTACTCAGCTCTACCTGTTGTATGCATATCCCTGTAGTCTACCCAGCTTTTGTATGTATAGGTATCTCTGTATTGTGCCCAATTCTGTGTATTGTATAGGTATCTCTGTATTGTACCCAGTTCTGTGTATTTATAGGTATCTTTGTATTCTGCCCAGCTCTGTGTATTGTACAGGTATCTGTATTGTGTCCAGCTCTGTGTATTGTATAGGTATCTCTGTATTGTGCCCAGCTCTGTGTATTGTATAGGTATCTCGTATTGTACCCAGTTCTGTGTATTGTATAGGTATCTTTGTATTCTGCCCAGCTCTGTGTATTGTATAGGTATATCTGTATTGTGCCCAGCTCTGTGTATTGTATAGGTATCTCTGTATTGTGCCCAGCTCTGTGTATTGTATAGATATCTTTGTATTGTGCAAAGCTCTGTGTAGTGTATAGGTATATCTGTATTATACCCAGCTTTGTGTATTGTATAGGTATCTCTGTATTGTGCCCAGCTCTGTGTATTGTATAGGCATCTCTGTATTGTGCCCAGCTCTGTGTATTGTATAGGTATCTCTGTATTGTGCCCAGCTCTGTGTATTGTATAGGCATCTCTGTATTGTGCCCAGCTCTGTGTATTGTATAGGTATCTCTGTATTATACCCAGCTCTGTGTATTGTATAGGTATCTCTGTATTGGTCCCAGCTCTGTGTATTGTATAGGCATCTCTGTATTGTGCCCAGCTCTGTGTATTGTATAGGTATCTCTGTATTATACCCAGCTCTGTGTATTGTATAGGTATCTCTGTATTGTGCCCAGCTCTGTGTATTGTATAGGCATCTCTGTATTGTGCCCAGCTCTGTGTATTGTATAGGTATCTCTGTATTGTGCCCAGCTCTGTGTATTGTATAGATATCTGTGTATTGTGCAAAGCTCTGTGTAGTGTATAGGTATCTCTGTATTGTACCCAGTTCTGTGTATTGTATAGGTATCTCCGTATTGTGCAAAGCTCTGTGTATTGTATAGGTATCTCTGTATTGTGCCTAGCTCTGTGTATTGTATAGGTATATCTGTATTGTACCCAGCTCTGTGTATTGTATAGGCATCTCTGTATTGTACCCAGCTCTGTGTATTGTATAGGTATCTCGGTATTGTGCCCAGCTCTGTGTATTGTATACGTATCTTTGTATTGGTCCCAGCTCTGCGTATTGTATAGGTATCTTTGTATTGTGCAAAGCTCTGTGTAGTGTATAGGTATCTCTGTATTGTACCCAGTTCTGTGTATTGTATAGGTATATCTGTATTGTACCCAGCTCTGTGTATTCTATAGGCATCTCTGTATTGTGCCCAGCTCTGTGTATTGTATAGGTATCTCTGTATTGTACCCAGCTCTGTGTATTGTATAGGTATCTCTGTATTGTGCCCAGCTCTGTGTATTGTATACGTATCTTTGTAGTGGTCCCAGCTCTGCGTATTGTATAGGTATCTCTGTATTGTGCCCAGCTCTGTGTATTGTATAGGTATCTCTGTATTGTGCCCAGCTCTGTGTATTGTATAGATATATTTGTATTGTGCAAAGCTCTGTGTAGTGTATAGGTATCTCTGTATTATACCCAGCTCTGTGTATTGTATAGGTATCTCTGTATTGTGCCCAGCTCTGTGTATTGTATAGGCATCTCTGTATTGTGCCCAGCTCTGTGTATTGTATAGGTATCTCTGTATTATACCCAGCTCTGTGTATTGTATAGGTATCTCTGTATTGTGCCCAGCTCTGTGTATTGTATAGGCATCTCTGTATTGTGCCCAGCTCTGTGTATTGTATAGGCATCTCTGTATTGTGCCCAGCTCTGTGTATTGTATAGGTATTTCTGTATTGGTCCCAGCTCTGTGTATTGTATAGGCATCTCTGTATTGTGCCCAGCTCTGTGTATTGTATAGGTATCTCTGTATTGTGCCCAGCTCTGTGTATTGTATAGGCATCTCTGTATTGTGCCCAGCTCTGTGTATTGTATAGGTATCTCTGTATTGTGCCCAGCTCTGTGTATTGTATAGATATCTTTGTATTGTACCCAGCTCTGCGTATTGTATAGGTATCTCTGTATTGTGCAAAGCTCTGTGTATTGTATAGGTATCTCTGTATTGTACCCAGCTCTGTGTATTGTATAGGCATCTCTGTATTGTGCCCAGCTCTGTGTATTGTATAGGTATCTCTGTATTGTGCCCAGCTCTGTGTATTGTATACGTATCTTTGTATTGTGCCAGCTCTGTGTATTGTATAGGTATCTCTGTATTGTGCCCAGCTCTGTGTATTGTGTAGGTATCTCTGTATTGTGCCCAGCTCTGTGTATTGTATAGATATCTTTGTATTTTGCAAAGCTCTGTGTAGTGTATAGGTATCTCTGTATTGTACCCAGTTCTGTGTATTGTTTAGGTATCCCCGTATTGTGCAAAGCTCTGTGTATTGTATAGGTATCTCTGTATTGTGCCTAGCTCTGTGTATTGTATAGGTATATCTGTAATGTACCCAGCTCTGTGTATTGTATAGGTATATCTGTAATGTACCCAGCTCTGTGTATTATATAGGCATCTCTGTATTTTGCCCAGCTCTGTGTATTGTACCCAGCTCTGTGTATTGTATCGATATCTCTGTATTGGTCCCAGCTCTGTGTATTGTATACATATCTTTGTATTGTACCCAACTCTGTATATTGTATAGGTATCTCTATATTGTGCTCAGCTCTGTGTATTGTAAATGTATCTCTGTATTGTACCCAGCTCTGTGTATTGTATACATATCTTTGTATTGGTCCCAGCTCTGTGTATTGTATACATATCTTTGTATTGTGCCCAGCTCTGTGTATTGTATAGGTATCTCTATATTGTGCTCAGCTCTGTGTATTGTAAATGTATCTCCGTATTGTGCAAAGCTCTGTGTATTGTATAGGTATCTCTGTATTGTGCCTAGCTCTGTGTATTGTATAGGTATATCTGTAATGTACCCAGCTCTGTGTATTATATAGGCATCTCTGTATTGTGCCCAGCTCTGTGTATTGTACCCAGCTCTGTGTATTGTATAGGTATCTCTGTATTGGTCCCAGCTCTGTGTATTGTATACATATCTTTGTATTGTGCCCAGCTCTGTGTATTGTATAGGTATCTCTATATTGTGCTCAGCTCTGTGTATTGTAAATGTATCTCCGTATTGTGCAAAGCTCTGTGTATTGTATAGGTATCTCTGTATTGTGCCTAGCTCTGTGTATTGTATAGGTATATCTGTAATGTACCCAGCTCTGTGTATTATATAGGCATCTCTGTATTGTGCCCAGCTCTGTGTATTGTACCCAGCTCTGTGTATTATATAGGCATCTCTGTATTGTGCCCAGCTCTGTGTATTGTACCCAGCTCTGTGTATTGTATAGGTATCTCTGTATTGTGCCCAGCTCTGTGTATTGTATACGTATCTTTGTATTGTGCAAAGCTCTGTGTAGTGTATAGGTATCTCTGTATTGTACCCAGTTCTGTGTATTGTATAGGTATCTCCGTATTGTGCAAAGCTCTGTGTATTGTATAGGTATCTCTGTATTGTGCCTAGCTCTGTGTATTGTATAGGTATATATGTATTGTACCCAGCTCTGTGTATTGTATAGGCATCTCTGTATTGTACCCAGCTCTGTGTATTGTATAGGTATCTCGGTATTGTGCCCAGCTCTGTGTATTGTATACGTATCTTTGTATTGGTCCCAGCTCTGCGTATTGTATAGGTATCTTTGTATTGTGCAAAGCTCTGTGTAGTGTATAGGTATCTCTGTATTGTACCCAGTTCTGTGTATTGTATAGGTATATCTGTATTGTACCCAGCTCTGTGTATTCTATAGGCATCTCTGTATTGTGCCCAGCTCTGTGTATTGTATAGGTATCTCTGTATTGTACCCAGCTCTGTGTATTGTATAGGTATCTCTGTATTGTGCCCAGCTCTGTGTATTGTATACGTATCTTTGTAGTGGTCCCAGCTCTGCGTATTGTATAGGTATCTCTGTATTGTGCCCAGCTCTGTGTATTGTATAGGTATCTCTGTATTGTGCCCAGCTCTGTGTATTGTATAGATATATTTGTATTGTGCAAAGCTCTGTGTAGTGTATAGGTATCTCTGTATTATACCCAGCTCTGTGTATTGTATAGGTATCTCTGTATTGTGCCCAGCTCTGTGTATTGTATAGGCATCTCTGTATTGTGCCCAGCTCTGTGTATTGTATAGGTATCTCTGTATTATACCCAGCTCTGTGTATTGTATAGGTATCTCTGTATTGTGCCCAGCTCTGTGTATTGTATAGGCATCTCTGTATTGTGCCCAGCTCTGTGTATTGTATAGGCATCTCTGTATTGTGCCCAGCTCTGTGTATTGTATAGGTATTTCTGTATTGGTCCCAGCTCTGTGTATTGTATAGGCATCTCTGTATTGTGCCCAGCTCTGTGTATTGTATAGGTATCTCTGTATTGTGCCCAGCTCTGTGTATTGTATAGGCATCTCTGTATTGTGCCCAGCTCTGTGTATTGTATAGGTATCTCTGTATTGTGCCCAGCTCTGTGTATTGTATAGATATCTTTGTATTGTACCCAGCTCTGCGTATTGTATAGGTATCTCTGTATTGTGCAAAGCTCTGTGTATTGTATAGGTATCTCTGTATTGTACCCAGCTCTGTGTATTGTATAGGCATCTCTGTATTGTGCCCAGCTCTGTGTATTGTATAGGTATCTCTGTATTGTGCCCAGCTCTGTGTATTGTATACGTATCTTTGTATTGTGCCAGCTCTGTGTATTGTATAGGTATCTCTGTATTGTGCCCAGCTCTGTGTATTGTGTAGGTATCTCTGTATTGTGCCCAGCTCTGTGTATTGTATAGATATCTTTGTATTTTGCAAAGCTCTGTGTAGTGTATAGGTATCTCTGTATTGTACCCAGTTCTGTGTATTGTTTAGGTATCCCCGTATTGTGCAAAGCTCTGTGTATTGTATAGGTATCTCTGTATTGTGCCTAGCTCTGTGTATTGTATAGGTATATCTGTAATGTACCCAGCTCTGTGTATTGTATAGGTATATCTGTAATGTACCCAGCTCTGTGTATTATATAGGCATCTCTGTATTTTGCCCAGCTCTGTGTATTGTACCCAGCTCTGTGTATTGTATCGATATCTCTGTATTGGTCCCAGCTCTGTGTATTGTATACATATCTTTGTATTGTACCCAACTCTGTATATTGTATAGGTATCTCTATATTGTGCTCAGCTCTGTGTATTGTAAATGTATCTCTGTATTGTACCCAGCTCTGTGTATTGTATACATATCTTTGTATTGGTCCCAGCTCTGTGTATTGTATACATATCTTTGTATTGTGCCCAGCTCTGTGTATTGTATAGGTATCTCTATATTGTGCTCAGCTCTGTGTATTGTAAATGTATCTCCGTATTGTGCAAAGCTCTGTGTATTGTATAGGTATCTCTGTATTGTGCCTAGCTCTGTGTATTGTATAGGTATATCTGTAATGTACCCAGCTCTGTGTATTATATAGGCATCTCTGTATTGTGCCCAGCTCTGTGTATTGTACCCAGCTCTGTGTATTGTATAGGTATCTCTGTATTGTGCCCAGCTCTGTGTATTGTATAGGTATCTCTGTATTGTGCCCAGCTCTGTGTATTGTATACGTATCTTTGTATTGTGCCAGCTCTGTGTATTGTATAGGTATCTCTGTATTGTGCCCAGCTCTGTGTATTGTGTAGGTATCTCTGTATTGTGCCCAGCTCTGTGTATTGTATAGGTATCTCTGTATTGTACCCAGCTCTGCGTATTGTATAGGTATCTCTGTATTGTACCCAGCTCTGTGTATTGTATAGGTATCTCTATATTGTGCTCAGCTCTGTGTATTGTATAGGTATCTCTGTATTGTACCCAGCTCTGTGTATTGTATAGGTATCTCTGTATTGTACCCAGTTCTGTGTATTGTATAGATATCTCTGTATTGGTCCCAGCTCTGTGTATTGTATACATAGCGTTGTATTGTGCCAGCTCTGTGTATTGTATAGATATCTCTGTATTGGTCCCAGCTCTGTGTATTGTATAGGTATCTCTGTATGGTGCCCAGCTCTGTGTATTGTATAGATATCTCTGTATTGGTCCCAGCTCTGTGTATTGTATATTGTATAGGTATCTCTATATTGTGCTCAGCTCTGTGTATTGTAAATGTATCTCTGTATTGTACCCAGCTCTGTGTATTGTATACATATCTTTGTATTGTACCTAGTTCTGTGTATTTTAGAGGTATCTTTGTATTGGTCCCAGCTCTGCGTATTGTATAGGTATCTCTGTATTGTGCAAAGCTCTGTGTATTGTATAGGTATCTCTGTATTGTGCCAGCTCTGTGTATTGTATAGGTATCTCTGTATTGTACCCAGCTCTGTGTATTGTATACATATCTTTGTATTGTACCTAGTTCTGTGTATTGTAGAGGTATCTTTGTATTGGTCTCAGCTCTGCGTATTGTATAGATATCTATGTATTGTGCAAAGCTCTGTATATTGTATAGGTATCTCTGTATTGTACCCAGTTCTGTGTATTGTATAGGTATCTTTGTATTGTACCCAGCTCTGTGTATTGTGCATATCTCTGTATTATGCACAGCTCTCTATGTTGTATGAATATCTCTGTATTATGCACAGCTCTCTATATTGTATGAATATCTCTGTATTATGCACAGCTCTCTATATTGTATGAATATCTCTGTATTATGCACAGCTCTCTATATTGTATGAATATCTCTGTATTAAGCTCTGCCCTCTGTTGTATGGGTATCTCTGTATTAAGCTCTGCCCTCTGTTGTATGGGTATCTCTGTATTAAGCTCTGCCCTCTGTTGTATGGGTATCTCTGTATTAAGCTCTGCCCTCTGTTGTATGGGTATCTCTGTAATAAGCTCTGCCCTTTGTTGTATGGGTATCTCTGTATTAAGCTCTGCCCTCTGTTGTATGGGTATCTCTGTATTAAGCTCTGCCCTCTGTTGTATGGGTATCTCTGTATTAAGCTCTGCCCTCTGTTGTATGGGTATCTCTGTATTAAGCTCTGCCCTCTTTTGTATGGGTATCTCTGTATTAAGCTCTGCCCTCTGTTGTATGGGTATCTCTGTATTAAGCTCTGCCCTCTGTTGTATGGGTATCTCTGTATTAAGCTCTGCCCTCTGTTGTATGGGTATCTCTGTATTAAGCTCTGCCCTCTGTTGTATGGGTATCTCTGTATTAAGCTCTGCCCTCTGTTGTATGGGTATCTCTGTATTAAGCTCTGCCCTCTGTTGTATGGGTATCTCTGTATTAAGCTCTGCCCTCTGTTGTATGGGTATCTCTGTATTAAGCTCTGCCCTCTGTTGTATGGGTATCTCTGTATTAAGCTCTGCCCTCTGTTGTATGGGTATCTCTGTATTAAGCTCTGCCCTCTGTTGTATGGGTATCTCTGTATTAAGCTCTGCCCTCTGTTGTATGGGTATCTCTGTATTATACCCAGCTCTGTGTATTGTATAGGTATCTCTGTATTGTGCCTAGCTCTGTGTATTGTATAGGTATCTCTGTATTGTACCCAGCTCTGTGTATTGTATAGGTATATCTGTAATGTACCCAGCTCTGTGTATTATATAGGCATCTCTGTATTGTGCCCAGCTCTGTGTATTGTACCCAGCTCTGTGTATTGTATAGATATCTCTGTATTGGTCCCAGCTCTGTGTATTGTATACATATCTTTGTATTGTACCCAACTCTGTATATTGTATAGGTATCTCTATATTGTGCTCAGCTCTGTGTATTGTAAATGTATCTCTGTATTGTACCCAGCTCTGTGTATTGTATACATATCTTTGTATTGGTCCCAGCTCTGTGTATTGTATACATATCTTTGTATTGTGCCCAGCTCTGTGTATTGTATAGGTATCTCTATATTGTGCTCAGCTCTGTGTATTGTAAATGTATCTCCGTATTGTGCCTAGCTCTGTGTATTGTATAGGTATATCTGTAATGTACCCAGCTCTGTGTATTATATAGGCATCTCTGTATTGTGCCCAGCTCTGTGTATTGTACCCAGCTCTGTGTATTGTATAGGTATCTCTGTATTGTGCCCAGCTCTGTGTATTGTATACGTATCTTTGTATTGTGCCAGCTCTGTGTATTGTATAGGTATCTCTGTATTGTGCCCAGCTCTGTGTATTGTGTAGGTATCTCTGTATTGTGCCCAGCTCTGTGTATTGTATAGATATCTTTGTATTTTCCAAAGCTCTGTGTATTGTATAGGTATCTCTGTATTGTACCCAGCTCTGCGTATTGTATAGGTATCTCTGTATTGTACCCAGCTCTGTGTATTGTATAGGTATCTCTATATTGTGCTCAGCTCTGTGTATTGTATAGGTATCTCTGTATTGTACCCAGCTCTGTGTATTGTATAGGTATCTCTGTATTGTACCCAGTTCTGTGTATTGTATAGATATCTCTGTATTGGTCCCAGCTCTGTGTATTGTATACATAGCTTTGTATTGTGCCAGCTCTGTGTATTGTATAGATATCTCTGTATTGGTCCCAGCTCTGTGTATTGTATAGGTATCTCTGTATGGTGCCCAGCTCTGTGTATTGTATAGATATCTCTGTATTGGTCCCAGCTCTGTGTATTGTATATTGTATAGGTATCTCTATATTGTGCTCAGCTCTGTGTATTGTAAATGTATCTCTGTATTGTACCCAGCTCTGTGTATTGTATACATATCTTTGTATTGTACCTAGTTCTGTGTATTTTAGAGGTATCTTTGTATTGGTCCCAGCTCTGCGTATTGTATAGGTATCTCTGTATTGTGCAAAGCTCTGTGTATTGTATAGGTATCTCTGTATTGTGCCAGCTCTGTGTATTGTATAGGTATCTCTGTATTGTACCCAGCTCTGTGTATTGTATACATATCTTTGTATTGTACCTAGTTCTGTGTATTTTAGAGGTATCTTTGTATTGGTCCCAGCTCTGCGTATTGTATAGGTATCTATGTATTGTGCAAAGCTCTGTATATTGTATAGGTATCTCTGTATTGTACCCAGTTCTGTGTATTGTATAGGTATCTTTGTATTGTACCCAGCTCTGTGTATTGTGCGTATCTCTGTATTATGCACAGCTCTCTATGTTGTATGAATATCTCTGTATTATGCACAGCTCTCTATATTGTATGAATATCTCTGTATTATGCACAGCTCTCTATATTGTATGAATATCTCTGTATTATGCACAGCTCTCTATATTGTATGAATATCTCTGTATTAAGCTCTGCCCTCTGTTGTATGGGTATCTCTGTATTAAGCTCTGCGCTCTGTTGTATGGGTATCTCTGTAATAAGCTCTGCCCTCTGTTGTATGGGTATCTCTGTATTAAGCTCTGCCCTCTGTTGTATGGGTATCTCTGTATTAAGCTCTGCCCTCTGTTGTATGGGTATCTCTGTATTAAGCTCTGCCCTCTGTTGTATGGGTATCTCTGTATTAAGCTCTGCCCTCTGTTGTATGGGTATCTCTGTATTAAGCTCTGCCCTCTGTTGTATGGGTATCTCTGTATTAAGCTCTGCCCTCTGTTGTATGGGTATCTCTGTATTAAGCTCTGCCCTCTGTTGTATGGGTATCTCTGTATTAAGCTCTGCCCTCTTTTGTATGGGTATCTCTGTATTAAGCTCTGCCCTCTGTTGTATGGGTATCTCTGTATTAAGCTCTGCCCTCTGTTGAATGGGTATCTCTGTATTAAGCTCTGCCCTCTGTTGTATGGGTATCTCTGTATTAAGCTCTGCCCTCTGTTGTATGGGTATCTCTGTATTAAGCTCTGCCCTCTGTTGTATGGGTATCTCTGTATTAAGCTCTGCCCTCTGTTGTATGGGTATCGCTGTATTAAGCTCTGCCCTCTGTTGTATGGGTATCTCTGTATTAAGCTCTGCCCTCTGTTGTATTGGTATCTCTGTATTAAGCTCTGCCCTCTGTTGTATGGGTATCTCTGTATTAAGCTCTGCCCTCTGTTGTATGGGTATCTCTGTATTAAGTTCTGCCCTCTGTTGTATGGGTATCTCTGTATTAAGCTCTGCCCTCTGTTGTATGGGTATCTCTGTATTAAGCTCTGCCCTCTGTTGTATGGGTATCGCTGTATTAAGCTCTGCCCTCTGTTGTATGGGTATCGCTGTATTAAGCTCTGCCCTCTGTTGTATGGGTATCTCTGTATTAAGCTCTGCCCTCTGTTGTATGGGTATCTCTGTATTAAGCTCTGCCCTCTGTTGTATGGGTATCTCTGTATTAAGCTCTGCCCTCTGTTGTATGGGTATCTCTGTATTAAGCTCTGCCCTTTGTTGTATGGGTATCTCTGTATTAAGCTCTGCCCTCTGTTGTATGGGTATCTCTGTATTAAGCTCTGCCCTCTGTTGTATGGGTATCGCTGTATTAAGCTCTGCCCTCTGTTGTATGGGTATCGCTGTATTAAGCTCTGCCCTCTGTTGTATGGGTATCTCTGTATTAAGCTCTGCCCTCTGTTGTATGGGTATCTCTGTATTAAGCTCTGCCCTCTGTTGTATGGGTATCTCTGTATTAAGCTCTGCCCTCTGTTGTATGGGTATCGCTGTATTAAGCTCTGCCCTCTGTTGTATGGGTATCTCTGTATTAAGCTCTGCCCTCTGTTGTATGGGTATCTCTGTATTAAGCTCTGCCCTCTGTTGTATGGGTATCTCTGTATTAAGCTCTGCCCTTTGTTGTATGGGTATCTCTGTACTGTATAGTGAGAAGTACAATTCTGGGGAAGGAATCTGGTGCCCTGCCATCTTAAAACTTCACCAGCCGCCACTGTCCAACCAAAAGGACAAACCTGGGGAAAGATTAAAAAGGAAGTCAATTGTCTTGACCACAAACACATTGTCACCAACTTAGTCACGTTGTGTTTCAAATCCAAATGAAAGGAGCTTTCTATCGGGGACACCTTATTGCACCAATAGCCTTAATGAGCAGGAAACCACAAAATATTCTCTCTCCCACAGAAGCCTGCTTGCCATTAGATATGAAAGCTATGTCTCCGTAGGCAAGCTTACCAATCTACAGTAAGAAAATGTCAGTATGTCCAGAATACCAGTCCTGAAGAATTGTAGCAATTTGAAATGCAACTGATCAAAGTTAAATTGTCTGAATTTGTAAAGCAAAACCAAAAATTCATTTTAAAACTATTCAAAATAACCTGTATTGACACATGAAACATATCAAAATGTTTGTAATGACAGTTCTCTGTAATCAAATGTTTGAGAAGAATCGAGCTATAAACAGATAGCACACACATTGCAAGGATGGATACATTCTTTTCCTAGAACCAGTAGTTTAGATTTGAAATGTATTCTAAGATATCTACTGCTTCTGCATTACATTTGCTATTCTATGTTTGTTTTTTATTAGTGATAGAATTGTGATTTCCTTAATTACCTTGAATAAATAGACTGTAAAGCTGGACCAAGCTATTGAAGACAATGGTTGCACGCAGTACTACAGAGACACTGATGGTGGCAGCGACGTATAGAGTCAGAAAAGACAAATGCTAATTTTACATAAAAAAATTTAAAAATGAAACTTCATATGCGGTCATATTGAACTGCTCAAAATTGTCTAATGTTTTCAAAAAGTATATGCATCCTGGTCAAGTGCTGATAATAAACTTGCCAAATGTCTATCACAGTATGAGTGAATAAGTAATATCACTTAAGTGTAGAGCATTTTAATTTTGGTGACTGGCTTTCCCCTTGGGAGTTTTCCAAGAAAGCAGTGGTGTATTTGACAGTGTTCGAATGAAATCTGCACTATAAATCTATTAACTCGTCTGTAACGGTGTAAGCAAGGTTTAATAGAATGCCAAATAGCTCACAATGGAATACCGTGTTTTAGATCTAATCTACTTCAGTGTACCTTAAAGAGGAAACTCTCACGTCCCAGGATTTTTCAATATTATGTTCACTTATTCCCTGTATGTAGCAAATATTTGTTTTTAAAATATAAAATGGAATAGAAATCCACACGTCTGAGCGCCTTTCTATTCTGGAACTGGGTGCCTCCATTTTGTTTCCCTGTCATTCATTTTTATTAAGGCTGTCCTTTTCGCCATTCAGCACAGTGGAAGAGGAGAAAGGGAAACAATGTTTCTTTGTGCCTCCTCATTTGCACTGTGTGCCTGGGCTGTGCCAGGATGGAACTGGATGATGTCACACCTTCCAAAACTTCAATATATCTTATTTATAAAAAAGTGGCATCACATGAAAAAACTATATGTGATTTTCAATGTTTTATTCCAGAGAAATGCCAGTCCTTTAACATAAAATATCAGATCCAAATGTGGCAGAGACCGAAGCACTATTTCAGAGGCACAGGCTCTATTCTTGCATATATCAAGTCAAATTTGTAATCATGCCTAGGTTGATAGTGACATTCGATCTGTATTATTGATGTATTAACACACATTTCCTGGTTAAATATTCTGAAGTGTGCTCACTAAATACCAGACTATAGTGAAACAACAGCCGATTTGCAACATTTAGCCTAAAAAAAGCCATGCTGAGATGTGGGATATTTAAAAATCAATTATTTTGGTATCCGTTTTGCTATTAAAGGGACACTATAGGCACCCAGACCACTTGAGCATATTGAAGTGGTCTGGGTGCACTGTCCTCCTAGTCCCACTTTGCCCTGCAATGAAAAATCATTGTAGTGTTTGAGAAACTGCAATAATTACATTAAAGGACTAAAACTGCTTCTAGCGGCTCCTGACTTTTGCTTGCCTCACTGGCGCTGGATATCCTCACGCTCTGTAAGTAAATCTCCCTAGGAAAGCATTGAAGCAATACTTTCCTATGGGGAGTTCCTAATGTCCATGCCTCGCATGCCCATTACCCCTCCCCCATCGCTTGACTTTGGAGGAGGCGAAGAGCTGACTCACCACTGACGGAAATTGGCACTGGGATCGGGTGAGTAGACAAGGGGCTTTTTAACCCTTTCCATGGGGGTGTGAGGGGTGCGAGGAACGGAGGTCGACCAGAAGGCACTATAATGATACTTAAAATAATCCCTTAAAATAATCCCTTTAAGTCTTCAATTCACTGCAATCTGGCATTTAGTAAATAAACTCCATTGATAGAATTATTACAGTTTAAATTAAAATTCAATTACTCAGTTGTGTGTGCAGTCAAATTCCTGGATGCCTATTGGCATATTGTCGCAGCTTGCTGAATGGAATGTAAAAGATAAAACAGATTTATTTATTTTTTTTACTTTTAAAAGAAAGTCCAGTTAATTGAAACAATAAAGGCTGATTAGTATCCGTTATCTGTTCATTGAAGCAAGCATATCCTGCTGTTCTGACATGCTCGATGTCACTATTCCAAACCACATGAGGGCGTTGCATCCCTGTCTATCTGTTATCGGCATTATCTTAGCAGAAACATCTTTACAATAATCGCTATAGGAACAAGAAACACAAGGAAATCTACACAAATAAATAAAAACATTTAGTGCAACTCATAATATGTTTGCATTGTCTGAACGTTCCAAAATAAAAATGAGAGAAAACAATGTATTCTTCCTGATTAAACACTTTGCAAAGTATTAAAGAAAATGCATGCCTCATTTCATGCGAGTCTGTCTGTAGTGATGCATCAGGCAAATAATACTATGCCACCCACCACCCCCCCCCCAAAAAAGAAAACATACAAATCACAGTTTAGTAGATATACCCCAATGAAAGTTTGCATGCATTTAATTATGCATTTTTGCATTAAAAGTACATCTTAAAACAGCTTGTAAAAGCAGCAGATCTATTGTCTGCAGTCTTTGCAACCCCTCCCCTCCTATCCCCACCCAGACTTTCTGTGGCTGTCCAATCACAGACTTCCCAATGCAGCTCAATGAGAACTCTTTGCAAGGCAGGTGCACTGGGCAGTTGCTGCCTCTTGAATTTATCTCCACTGAGATAACAAAACCAGGAAGTAACAGGAGGGATCTGATTGACAGCCACGGGGGTGTAACAAGGTACATTTATCTGCACTTTTTATAAAATGAAAAAAGAGCACCCACTTCTTCCCACATAAAGATTTTCAGCAAGCTAAAGTGCTTTCGGTGTATGTAGTGCCAATATCTATTGAAAAAAAGCAGGACACACTTTTCACACATTAGGCATCTCAGGTGACCTTTTAGGTGTTGTCCATCGCTGCTGTTTGTGTATGGCCGTTTACTCTTCAGTCTCACTACTAGAACCTGTAGCTATCCTGTAGAATAGATCATCACAAGTCTAATGAATGTATGAGATCAATATTGGAAGACTTTATCTATATTATCATAAAATCTTAAGCTTGACCCTGGAACCTCTCTAACAAAGGAATCATCCATCATAATGAAGTTTTTATGGTACCTAAAGTCACCCAGTGCCATCTTACCTTTAAGTGTTAAACAGCTCTCCTCGATTTCACACTTAATATGATTCCTCATGCAGCAGTCTGCGCACTTCTATTCTGCTCCGTGCTAATGTGGAAACATTACCTCTAGCAGCAATGGGACAGCAGCATATTACTGGCTACCTATCATGAGTAAAGGAAAGGAATTTACATATATTGACAGGCAATGCGGGTCAGTGAAAGTTTTAGAGCATTCGCTGGTACTTTCAGCCAATCACTTCTGCCCAGAGTAGAGGAGGAGAGGAGCAGTCCAACACCTCTGGACACGTCTTAGGTGTCAAGCCATTCAAGAACAGTTTCACACTTAAAGCTAATATGTCACCAGGGGACTCCAAGCACCATAACAACTTTATTGAGATTAAAGTTTTATGGTGCTGGAGTATGCCTTTAAGATTCCTTAATCCCTTAGGGATTATAATCCGTGTGATGGACATTACTGATAGAATGTTATTATGTTATATTTTGGCAGGCTCTGAAGTAGGAATGTGTGAAGGAATGACAAGACGATGTACCAATGAATAGCTGTAAATGCAATGTTTGTAACTAAAGCACAAAACGCCATAAACCCCACGTAAACATTCATCTAATTCCTGTGCTTGTAAAAACACAATGCAGCTTTAAGTAAGGAAAATGGTTTCAGAAGGTATAAACACAGGGACCACATTTTCATTGTTGACAGATCCACTTTCACTGTGGCATCATTTTAGTGTTTTGTTCACTCCCAGGACAATTACAGGTCTCTGGTGCAAAAACCCAAATTGTAGCTATTTTCTCAATGCATTTGATTTTGTGAATAGCTGCACAGAGCAAACACATTTTGTTAACAATGCAAATATGTTTATTAATATCCAACATATCTATCCTACTAGATCATGTGTTGTAGGTATCCAATTCAGATTGTTGATACTAGTCGAGATTATACCATTTATTGTTACTTATGTTATTATTCTTGAATTACTTATGTTCTACTTTTTTTCTCAATCAATGTTTATTAATGTTTATTGAGGTTTCATAAATGACAAATGACAAAATAAATGAATAGTAAAACCAGAAATTACAGAGGTAGGTAAGGTAGTAAAGACAAACATCCCTCCTGGTAGAATCTTCTTCTCTGGACACCTCTCTCCATTACCTATATCCCGGCCCCAACCCCATTCCACCCTTTCCCTTGCTCTGTTAGGCCCCATTTGCTCCTTAGCCCACCAGATATCGGGCACACTATACTAGATATCTGTGCTATATTTATGCTTTCAATTGGGAAATGTTCACATCCCTTATCTTTGCGCTGATTGGCAACACCGGACTCTGTCCTTAGTTGTACATGCTCTCCATCTTCAAACTCTTCGAACAATCGGTCTCTGTAACTCTGTCCTCTTGTGGTTTTCCTCTTATCTATCCCACTGCTCATTCAGTGTCACCTTTTCTAATTATACCTCTTTCCCTCATCCTGTCCCGGTTGGAGTCCCCAAGGCTCTGTACTTGGACCCCTTCTATTTTCTCTTTATACTGCCTCTCTTGGCAAACTTATTACCTCATTTGGATTCCACTACCACCTGTACGCTGATGACACCCAGATATACCTCTCCCCTGCAGTCCTGCAATGTTTCACTGCTTGCCTTTCTTCCATCTCTGACTGGATGTCCTCCCGCTTTCGGAAACTCAATCTCTCTAACACTGAGCTCCTTGTCTTTCCTCCTTATAATACTGATCATCTTCTTTCGCTTTCCCTTCAAATTAGTGGAATCCACATAAGTCCATCCTTGCAAGCACGCTGTCTTGGCGTCATACTTGATTTTGGCCTCACCTTTCAGCCTCACATCCTGTATGTTTTTAAGATAGATTCTATATTAAAAACAACTTTGGCAATTCGGGACTTCATCAGTTCGGCACTTCAGTCCAGTTCAGCACATCCTAAATTGGAGACTTTGGCAATTTGGCACTTCGGCCCTTTTCGGCACTTCCGAAATTCAGGACTTCGGGAATTCGGCATTTCGGCATTTCCCTAACCCTAACCTTACCCCTAAACCTACCCCTAACCCTAACCGTACCCCTAACCTTAACCCTACCCTAACCCTAAGCTTAACCTTACCCCTAACCCTAAGCCTAACCCTACCTCTAACCCTACCCCAACCCTACCTCTAACCCTACCCCTACCCCTAGATAGGGTTAGAGTTGGGGTTAGGTTAGGGTTAGATGTAGGGTTAGGGGGTAGGGTTAGGGGTAGGGTTAGGGCTAGGGGTAGGGTTAGGTTTAGATTCCTGTCATCATCCCCTTCACTTTCCCTCCCTCTCCTGTTTTGACACTTTTCAGAAATCTGAAATTCAGCACTTTGGCACTTTGGCACTTCGGTTCGGTTCAGCACTTCTGAAATTCAGCACTTCGGCAATTCGGGACTTCGGCAATTTGGCACTTCGGCAATTCAGGAGCATCCAAATGTCCAAATTGACAAAATTCGTCCGAATATAAATTTGGATTGAAATTGCACATGTCTATTGTTCATTTGATGTTTCATTTTCTAACCTCATTTCATATGAAATTTCACATTTTTGGGGGGTGACTGATCATGAATGGTTTGTATTTGTATTATGCTAGCTGTTTTTTTCATATCAATGATTTGTCTTTAACTAGTTTTTCTAAAACACTTTAATTCATGTGTATTTGCATAAGCCCAACACATTACCATTTACAAAAAAAATGTAACCCATGTTTACATCTAATTTATTATTCTTTCAAACACACTGTGCCTATTGTATATAAGTTGCAATTTAGGAGAGGGTATGCAATGTTTCAGCAATAGATTGCATTTTTGTATCTGGTATGTTTGTATAATTTCTTCTTCAAAAAGGGTAATAAAGATTGCCAAATGTCATTGTCTTCATCATCACCTTAATCACCACCCTGTAGGTTGATAAACATGTGAATGATCTAAAATCTGCTCCAATCAGCAAGAGAGTAGGATTATCTTGATGGAAGGTCCACTGCGATCTCATCTGATGCCATCAAGCATGACAAGCTGGCTGGTTTGCTTCCCTCTATAATTGTTTACTCTCTATTGTTGCCCGAAGGGATGATTTGTAATGAATAATGTCCAATTACAAAAGATTTATCAGGGAAATGGCAGCTGGCTTTATTCAGGCACAATAGGGTTGTTGCTCACACAATCTGAATAATAATGTATTATAATAATAATAATAGTTATTATTGTTATAATACTAAGGGTAATATTTATTATAATTGTTTTTTGCTAAGTTCTAAAAATAAGACACAAACTACCCGAGTTTTTATATTGATTTAACTCTTTGTGTTTTTTGCTCTAATTATCCGCCAGAATAATTTTACATGTTTTTTCCCTAACAGAAAAATCAAAGGAAAAAAGTTACCTGCGCTCTTTCCACATCCCTATGTATTTTTTAACAAATTTAGGTTTTTAGTTACCAATGGCCATGAGAGGGTATGCCCACCTGCCACGTCAAGGCAGACCTCTTAGGTGGGTCCTAACTCTAACCAATCGCCTTGCTTCATTGAGCCTCTGGCAAAAATATCTCTAATGAGACAGAATGGGGTATTTTTTATATACATCCCTACATGCTTATTAAGCCTTAATAGTGCTTGATGAGTGTTTGTTGCATAATTTAATTATATTTTCATGATATTTTCACACCTTCTTACTTTCTATCACCACATTTTGACTTTGTGAAGTGCAGAGAACACTAGTTACAGTGCAGCAGGAACTTTTCACTCATTAAAGAGATCAAAGAATTGTGCACAAAAATTCCTAAACACAAATTAGATATTTTTTTATTATTTTGCCACAACTAGAGAGCTGGTACCTATTAATGGTGGGTATCATTTCAATAGTAGATGTAGATTCTCACTATGTTGCATTTGTTCTTCTTTTTTTACAAAAGCACTTTTCTACTTAAAGGACCACTAAAGTGCCAGGAAAACAAACTCATTTTCCTGGCACTATAGTGTTAATAGTTCCCCCCCACCCTCATGGCCCCCCTCCCGCAGGGCTCAAGAGGGGTGTGGCGAAACTAACCTCGCTACTGGGTTATGGAGAAGCCTTATTGCCAGCCTCCTGCCTCATGACTATGGACCCTCTCATCAGCCCATGCTAGACTTAAACCCCATGGCGACTTGACTGTGTTTGTGGGATCTGAGCGCTGTTTGGATATATTGAGCGCTCAGATCCAAGCCATCTGGGGATATGTGGGGGTTCTGTTCAGTATGATAGGAATGATGTATTTTTGTGTATTTTTGCTGTTGTTGTGAATAGAGACATTTTCTGTACCAGGAGATAGTTGGCTTGCCACACCCAGTTAAGCCAATTATCTCCAGGATAGAGGACTCTGTGGAACTGGTTTTGGCTGGAAATCCATGCTTCAGTGATCACGAAGGACTTCGACCTTACTTTTAAACCAATGGAAGGAATTGCCTGACTTTTCAGTATGTTTGTATTTGGAGTATGCTGATTCTGAATGTGAATGTGATGTATACTTTTAAAGTTATGAATATTATGTAAAACTGTGTATTTTCCTGCCTGTGATAATTACGTTAGCCCATTGTGTTCAGTAATTGTATCACAGGCAGAGGGGAGGATTTCTGCTGGTATGAATGGAGTGTTTATCTGTGTTGTAATGTATTGATTGGTTTGTTCTTCAAAACCCTGTGGGCGGTACTATGTTTGTAAAATGTGCATAAAAGCAGAGGGTTTAATTAAAACTTCAGTTCTACTTCACTCTCAATTTGGAGTCCTGTCTCTTATTGGGGGAATCTGCTACAAGGGATTGCTATGCTCTGCATATTCCATTGCTATAATCACTCCTAAGCTCTTTTAGAGCTTGTTCCTGTCGTGCTCTCTGAAGGAGTCTAAGGTGGTTATGGTGTCGGCTGAAGTGCTTGGAGACCTCAGGAAGCGCTTGGAGCATCCTTCAATGGAGGTACCCAGTTGGGGTGCAAGGTGATCCGTTACAAGAGGTTAAGGGGTTAAATTCTTACCTTTCTCCAGCGCCGGGCTCCCTCGGTGCGGGGGACTCTCCTACCTCTTCTGAATGTCATCTGCTGGATCCTTTAACCCTCTATGTGTATACAAGTGGTCTTCATTTACTGACTGGGTTCTTTTCTTATGATCTGGTCATAGAACGAAGTGAGGAGTTGAGTGATTCACTGCTCTGGTGCGCTTGTCTATGTTCAGGGAAATTTCCCTGAAAATAGACGAACACACCAGAGCAGGGAATTCTTTTAATCTATGTTCGGGGGAAATTCCCCCAAACATAGACGAACGCAGCAGAGCGGGGAATCCTTCTACTCCCCACGACGGCACGCACTTACCCTCACGCTAAAGAGCTGGTCGTAACATCGAGCCATCATAAAACAGGTTGGTCGTAAAATGAGGACCACCTGTATTTCAATTCATCTAAAGGATCTCTCTGTGTGAAATAACCTTTTGACCTGCTTATTAGTCGATGTCTACATGGCTAAAATAACTGATTTGTACAAATTGAGTAGTCGGGAAAAATAAAATAGTTTTGGCGAATCATGTGGCATTTTGGTTTAGATGATTTTCACCTATATGATCATTTCCAAAAAACGATTTGGATTAACCATAATGGCATGAACATGCACCTATTAGTGTACTTCTAAATATACACATAAAACAAATATTCTGTATATATTTTGCAGTACTCTGATAGGTACATTTTTCTTACCATTTGATCAAGTGAGAAGAAGTAACCCTTAAAGGGAACAACACTTTTATTAATGAACCAATATCAATGATATTACATACAATGAATGTTTAACGTACGGAGATTTGTTTGACTAGGTACAGACATCATTTAAATGACCTATATTTGCCGTCTCACAAAGTCAGTCTCTTTCGATTGCATTGTTCATAACATTAGTTAATGTTCGAGGTTCTAGTGCTTACATTTCTGCATGGATATTTTACTTGAACTGCTCAAGTGTACGCGGTTTATTCACGTAACCTACTCCTTCAGATATTGCAGCAAGAAGTAATCGGAAGCTGAAAGATTAGAGGAACTGCAGGATCACAGGATCTGCATGCCAAACAGTTGTCATTTCAAAAATAAAATTCCATTATTTTTAATTTAATGAAATTACCCTTGATGAATCTCCCAAGACTTAGTTGTAATATATACCTGCAACAAAAACATACTAACTAGTAAGTTATTTACCTGTCAAATCCTACTTTGACTTTTGTCCCATAAGCATAGATTGTTTTCTTGCTGCTCCTATTATTAGATCTGTGAATAAAATCAATATTTAGTGGCTGTCCCCTAACCATCAGCAATCTCTTCTCCATCAATCATTTTATATTTTGATGTCACAGGTGGGACTTGGAATCATGAAGTAAATGAAATGTCTTGTTCGCTCCTTGTTTCATTTGTTTTGTAATTCCGTCATATAGAGGTTTGGAGTCACAGAATCCGGATGACTTGCTGATCAACAGCAATTTGTTTGAAAATGAATGCTCAACTCTACTTATTACTGAAATTCCCAGAGCTCGTTACATCAAAACGAGTACATATCCCTTTTGGGTTTTCTGTTTTGCAATATTTGGAAAAAAAAGGGATACAAAAAAAAAAAAAAAATGAATAAACAGAGAAATGTGAAGTTGAGAATTTTTAATGCACGTTTCCTGTTTTTTTTTCCCTGAAATAATCCAAATTACACTGAAATCCCACATTTTGGCAAAAAATCATATTGAAATGGTACAATAAACATATTTCTTTACATAAATTGCAATTCCCTAATTTGTTTGCTTTCATAAATCAATATATTTATATTGAAGTTTTGTATTATTTATATAGTAAAAAGCATTTCCAGCTGCTCTATTACATCATCTTCCTACCTGTAAGTCATCAGAAATAATCACCCCTAAATATTAATAACAAAGTATTTAACCAGGAAAGGTACATTCAGATTACTCTGGTTTCCAAGTACGTCCTGGGGATGTTACCTTAGCCCAACATCCAGGGGTTGTTACTATCACCCAATTTAATGGTAATCTAATCTAATTTAATCTCTTTCCCCCGGATGTTAAGGTTATGTATATATATTGCAGTAGACTGATTGGCTTATTTTTTCACATTTTTGATTTGTTCTTCTCTAATCGATATTCTGCTTAACTAACATCTGGGTGAATTTTGTAAAAAAAATTGAAATGTTTATATCTTCTGGAAAAAAATATTTATCAGAACCATAATTTCTCTAAAGTCTAGCTTCAGCTTGAAGGCAATTGTGGTTCCAAAAATGCTCCCAGCCAATCATATGTATCTAAATGAGAAAAACTGAATTCAATGCTTCTCTGTGAGAAGCACTCACAACTTTTGGTGGCATTACAACAATGTGAAGACTTTCGATTATTAAAAGGATTCACTATGAAGTACCTATAGTGGAATTCAGTGGTTATGGCAAAATGTAGATCTTTTTCTTTGTTCAATTTACATTGTCACTGTGGCGAAACCAACCTCGCCACTGGGCCCTGGAGAAGCCTGTTTGCTAGCCTCCTACCTGCTGACTATGGCCCCTGGGTTATTTGGGGCATATTGTACTTTATATTGCTGCTACTGGCCCTTTTAAAATCATCGATGGACATATTGGGACTTTTTGGGATTGTGGCGAAACCGACCTCGCCACGTGTCCTTGGAGGGGGCTGATTGCCCGCCTCTTGCCTTTGGACTATGGACCAGACTTTATGGGAACGTGATACCCCAGATAGCTATACCATGGAGCCTATTCATATAATGAAAGACTATGGGAAAGACTTTAGCTCCATGGCAATTGTACTGTGTGAGTAGGATCTGCGCGCTATTCGGTAGTTTTGTGCGCGCAGATCCCAGCTATCTGGGGATAGGTGAAATGTCTGTGTGTTATGTGTAAAAGGTGAATTTATGTATTTTAAAGTGTTTGACTGTCTTTGTGTCCCCATGTGCTTAATGGAGTCTTTCTGTGCTGGGAGATAATTGAATTACTTCTCCAGCACAGAGAAGGCCCTGTAAACCTGGAAAGCTAGGGGTTTTAAAAGATACTTTACTAACTTTTGAACCCCTGGTCTTTTTTAATATGTTGTTCCCCTGAATGGATTGATTGTGGATATGTATTTTTATGTGAATGTGATGTATGGTTTTGAAGTTACAGATATTGTGTAAAAGTTATGTTTTAAACTGTATAATAAGTGGATTATCTCTCAGGCTAAGGGGAGGGGATGTGTGGGTTGTACCATATCTCGGATTGGTTATTTTATGCCTCCCCCTGGGTGTGGCCTGTATGTGTGAGATGGAAATAAAAGCCAGGCTGGATGAGCCAGTCCAGAGTTCCTGTTTTACCCTCAAAGTGATGTGTCGTCTCATTATTGGGGGAAGGATTTATTGTATGCTGTTCCAGTTGACTGCTAGGAGTACAAGCCTATTCGTATGGTTCCTATTCAATGGTCTACAGCATTCATATGCTTGGGAGAATTTAAAAGGTTTCTCGTATTCGGTGATTGTGGTGTCTGCCAGAGTGCTTGGAGTCCTCAGGAAGCACTAGGAGCATCCATTAACGGAGGTACCAAGTCGGGGTGCCAGGCGATCCGTTACATTGGTGGCAGCGGTGGGATGGCGTCCTAGTGTGAGGTAAAGCAGCTCAGAGACACTGTTTGGATTTACAAATTGAGGGCAACGCTAGCAGTCGTGCAGCGCCCCTGGGAGCAGACAAGTATGGAAGGTTCTGGCTCTGGAGATGATTGGCTGGCCGAGGTGAGGCAGCGAGTGGCCGAGTATGGGGATGATATACCCATGGAGACACGCCGGGTGATCTGGAACCAGGTCATGGCTGAGCGAAACACAAGGCTGGACCGAGAATTCCGGTTGGCAAAAGAGAGGAAGTATGCTCAGCAGCAGGAGCGGTACAGCAGCCGAGTAGAGGCTGCATCCGAGGAGGTTAGCCGTCTTTCCCTGAGGCGGCGGGAGGAACCCGAAGTGGGGGTCCTCATAGACTGGTCCTGTGAGGAACCACAACAGGCAGGTAGAGATGGGACCAAGGTCTCTCCACCGGGCCCTTACTCACAAATGTTGCGGGGCCTCACGGATTGGTCCTGGGAAGACCCACAGATGGCAGGTGGAGATGGAACTGCGGTCTCTCTACCGGCCCTACAGGGATGCTGGGCAGTCGGCCCAGATCCCCAGCGGCAGTGTGCGTTACAGGGAGCTGAAGGTGCCGTTCTTGCTCCCCAGCGGCAGTCTACGGTGCAGGGAGAGGAGCCTGTTATCCCCTCTCCCCAGCGGCTGAAGGTGTGTAAGGGAGAGGAGTTTGTTATTCCCTCTCCCCAGCGGCAGCGCAGCTCACCAAGGGGAGACAGTAAGCCCCTCACCAGCGCAGATGGGACCGTGGTCTCTGCGCCCTGCCTACAGGGAGTACAGAGGGTCAGCCCTGCTCCCCAGCGTCTGGAAGTATGTATGGGAGAGGAGATTGTTACCACCTCTCCCCAGCAGCAGATTATTAATGTACTGGGAATTGGGAGCCCAGTCTCCATTCCCCAGCAGCAGAGTGTCCAGCAGGGAAGAGAGAGCCCAGTCTCCTTTCCCCAGCAGCAGGACACTGTATTGGGAGTAGAGACAGTCGGTCTCCCTCCACAGAGTATAGAAGTATGTAGGGGAGAGGAGCTTGCTACCACCTCTCCCCAGCGGCGGATCAGTAAAGTGCAGGGAGAGGAGTGCAGCGTCCTCCCTCCCCAGCGGCAGGCTGAGTTACAGGGGGCAGAGGTAGTTGGTCCTACCCCCCAGCAGCAGCGTGATTTATTGGGAATTGGGAGCCCAGTCTCCATTCCCCAGCGGCAGGCTGAGTTACAGGGGGCAGAGGTAGTTGGTCCTACCCCCCAGCAGCAGCGTGATTTTTTGGGAATAGAGAGCCCAGTCTCCTTTCCCCAGCAGCAGGACACTGCATTGGGAGGAGAGACAGTCGGTCTCCCTCCACAAAGACTGAAAGGATGCGTGGGAGAGGAGATTGTTACCACCTCTCCCCAGCGGCAGAGTGTTCTAATGGGAGAGGAGCTGGTTACCACCTCTCCCCAGCGGCAGCTTAATGTACCAGGGGGAGACTGTAAGCCCCACAACTGTGCAGATGGGACTGTGGTCTCTGCACCTACAGCACAGGGTGTAAGGACAGTCAGTCCTGTCCCCCAGCAACAAGGCTGCTTAGCCAAAGGGGGGACAGCCGGTCTCCCCCTCCAACAGCGGAGCTATGTATCCAAAGGGGAGACAGTCGGTCTCCAGCAGCAGAGCTGTGCAGCTAAAGAGGAGACAGTCGGTCTCCAGCAACCAGGCTCCAACCAGACTACTCCCGTGGTAGTGCTGGCACCAGGACAGAGTACCGCTGGTCTCTGCCCCCTCAGCAACCCACCAAGGCAGCCTACCAGTCCCCCACACAGCCGTGGTAAGGCACCTGGACATGGACAAGATTCTCCCTTACCCAGGTGTAGTAACCATTTATTGCGGGTGGGCTGTACTGCTGTTTCTGTCTTGTGGGTGGGCTGCTGGACTAACAAGGGCACTGACCGGCAAGAGGTCAGGTACCCTGTTAGTCTGTTTGGAAAAGGGGAGAAATGTGGCGAAACCAACCTCGCCACTGGGCCCTGGAGAAGCCTGTTTGCTAGCCTCCTACCTGCTGACTATGGCCCCTGGGTTATTTGGGGCATATTGTACTTTATATTGCTGCTACTGGCCCTTTTAAAATCATCGATGGACATATTGGGACTTTTTGGGATTGTGGCGAAACCGACCTCGCCACGTGTCCTTGGAGGGGGCTGATTGCCCGCCTCTTGCCTTTGGACTATGGACCAGACTTTATGGGAACGTGATACCCCAGATAGCTATACCATGGAGCCTATTCATATAATGAAAGACTATGGGAAAGACTTTAGCTCCATGGCAATTGTACTGTGTGAGTAGGATCTGCGCGCTATTCGGTAGTTTTGTGCGCGCAGATCCCAGCTATCTGGGGATAGGTGAAATGTCTGTGTGTTATGTGTAAAAGGTGAATTTATGTATTTTAAAGTGTTTGACTGTCTTTGTGTCCCCATGTGCTTAATGGAGTCTTTCTGTGCTGGGAGATAATTGAATTACTTCTCCAGCACAGAGAAGGCCCTGTAAACCTGGAAAGCTAGGGGTTTTAAAAGATACTTTACTAACTTTTGAACCCCTGGTCTGATCCATGCCATTTTTTAATATGTTGTTCCCCTGAATGGATTGATTGTGGATATGTATTTTTATGTGAATGTGATGTATGGTTTTGAAGTTACAGATATTGTGTAAAAGTTATGTTTTAAACTGTATAATAAGTGGATTATCTCTCAGGCTAAGGGGAGGGGATGTGTGGGTTGTACCATATCTCGGATTGGTTATTTTATGCCTCCCCCTGGGTGTGGCCTGTATGTGTGAGATGGAAATAAAAGCCAGGCTGGATGAGCCAGTCCAGAGTTCCTGTTTTACCCTCAAAGTGATGTGTCGTCTCATTATTGGGGGAAGGATTTATTGTATGCTGTTCCAGTTGACTGCTAGGAGTACAAGCCTATTCGTATGGTTCCTATTCAATGGTCTACAGCATTCATATGCTTGGGAGAATTTAAAAGGTTTCTCGTATTCGGTGATTGTGGTGTCTGCCAGAGTGCTTGGAGTCCTCAGGAAGCACTAGGAGCATCCATTAACGGAGGTACCAAGTCGGGGTGCCAGGCGATCCGTTACAGTCACAGAAAGGGGCAGGGTATAAACAACACGAGCACTCTTTTAGGATTCAGTGGTTAGATAGCTCCTTTAAATATAGAATGAATATATTTTTTTTATTTAGGGTGCGTTGAGATTTAGTCATCCTTCCCTTGCTCTTTACACCTAGGTAAGGCTGGCGTGTGTTTTACTTAGTTAGCAACAGGTGGAAAATGTTACTGTATAACTTGGAAATCAGATGTTACCTATTGTTTAACAATTTCTATTATTCTCCAGGGTGAATGTTACAACATTTGGCAGCTGCTAATCACAGTTGCTAAATATTACATTTTGTATCATGAAAACCATCAGTAATCGCTAATGATGTAATTCTCTATTTTATTACTGAATGTGCGTAATCTTCCAGTGGAAGCAGTAACAGAGATATAGAAAGGGTAGTAGATACATGGAATAGCCTTCCAGTGGGAGCAGTAACAGAGATATAGAAAGGGTAGTAGATACCTGGAATAGCCTTCCAGTGGGAGCAGTAACAGTGATATAGAAAGGGTAGTAGATACCAGGAATATCCTTCCAGTGGGAGCAGTAACAGTGATAAGAACGGGTAGTAGATACCTGGAATAGCCTTTCAGTAAGAGCAGTAACAGTGATATAGAAAGGGTAGTGGATACCGGGAATAGCCTTCCAGTGGGAGCAGTAACAGCGATATAGAAAGGGTAGTAGATACCTGGAGTAGCCTTCCAGTGGAAGCAGTAAACATTAACATGATTTATGTTCCAGGAGGGATAAGCCATGATTTAGGTAAACTAGAAAAATGATCAGAGCTATGGCAAGTGACATTTAATGTGGATAAGTGCAAGATAATGCATTTTGGACATAAAAACCCAATGGCAGAGTACAGAATATGTGATAGAGCCCTAACCTCAACATCTGAGGAAAGGGATTTAGGGGTGATTATTTCTGATGACTTAAAGGTAGGGAGACAATGTAATAGAGCAGCAAGAAATGCTAGTAGAATGCTTGGTTGTATAGGGAGAGGTATTCGCAGTAGAAAGAGGGAAGTGCTCATGCCATTGTACAGAACACTGGTTAGACCTCACTTGGAGTATTGTACACAGTACTTGAGACCGTATCGTCAGAAGGATATTGATACGTTAGAGAGAGTTCAGAGAAGGGCTACTAAACTAGTTCATGGATTGCAGGATAAAACTTATAAGGAAAGGTGAAAGGATCTTAGCATGTATAGCTTGGAGGAAAGACGAGACGGGGGATATGATAGAAATATTTAAATACATAAAGGAAATCAACACAGTAAAGGAGGAGACTATATTTAAAAAGAAGAAAAACTACCACAACAAGAATACATAGTCTTAAATTAGAGGGGCAAAGGTTTAAAAATAATATCAGTAAGAATTACTTTACTGAGAGTGTAGTGGATGCATGGAATAGCCTTCCAGCTGAAGTGGTAGAGGTTAACACAAGTGAGGGAATTTAACCAATGAGTGGGAGAGGCATAAGGCCATCCTAACTATAAGATAAGGCCAGGGACTAATACAAGTATTTAGAAAATGTGAAAGACTAGAAGGGCTGAATGGTTCTTATCATTTAGTGATGTCCCGAACGGTTCGCTGGCGAATAGTTCCTGGCGAACATAGCGTGTTCGCGTTCGCCACGGACGGCGAACATATGCGATGTTCGGTCCACCCCCTATTTTTTTTTGTGGTCTTTCAGCCAAATTTACTAATACTAAGTAAAAATTACTTAGTATTAGTAAATTATGCCCCTACTCGCAATACCGCGAGTAGGGGCATGTCTATTAAACAGTGAGCAGCCTGTGCGGGTGGGGGCCCTAAAGTAAAAAAGGGGGAGGACTTATTGTCCTCCCCCCTGACCCCCACCCCTGAGCGGCGGGTGGGGGCCCTAAATACCAATAGGGGGGACCTATTGTCCTCCCCCCGACCCCCACCCCTGAGCGGCAGGTGGGGGCCCTAAATACCAATAGGGCGGGACCTCTTGTCCTCCACCCCGGCCCCCACCCCTAAGCGGCGGGTCCGGGCCCTAAAAAAAATGCCCCATTCCCCCAGGTGACTAGGGGTCCCAAAACCCTAGTCACCTTCTCCCCCCAAAAAAAATGATCCCCCTACCAACCACCCTCACCCTAAAAATAATGAGGAGGGGACATTTAACTAAGAACCTGTAAAAAAAAAAAAAACTTACCATTCGATTGTTTTCTTTCTTCTAAAATCTTATTTTTTCAGCCCAAAAAAGGCCAAATAAATATCCATAATAACCGACGCAGTAAAAAAAAAAACTCATAACACTCTGATTGGTGGATTAAGTAACCAATCAGAGTGTTATGAGTCAAATTACACAGCGTGGGAAAATTCCAAAGAAATTTCCCACGCTGTGTAAAATGACACAGAGCACTCTGATTGGTGGATTTCAAACCAACCAATCAGAGTGCTGTGACAGGTAAATGTAGAGACTTACCTGTCAGTCACTTCATTTACCTGTCAGAGCATTCTGATTGGATGGCTTAAACCCACCAATCAGAGTGCTCTGAGCCTAATTGCAGGGCGGGGCAAGGCTTTATAAGCTTTGCCCTGCCCTGCAGAGCTCAGTCTGCACGGAGCCCTAACCGGGTAAAGATGGATTATTTTTTTTTGCGTTTTTTTTTTTTTTTTTTTATTGCGTCGGTTATTATGGATATTTATTTGGCCTTTTTTGGGGCCGAAAAAAGAAGATTTTAGAAGAAAGAAAACATCGAATGGTAAGTTAATATTTTTTTTACAGGTTCTTAGTTAAATGTCCCCCCCTCATTATTTTTAGGGTGAGGGGGGTAGGAAGGTGGATCATTTTTTTGGGGGGTGGGGGTGACTAGGGGTTTGGGGACCCCTAGTCACCTGGGGGGACATTTTTTTTAGGGCCCCCACCCGCCGTTCAGGGGTGGGGGCCGGGGGGGAGGACAAGAGGTCCCCCCCTATTGGTATTTAGGGCCCCCACCCGCTGCTCAGGGGTGGGGGCCAGGGGGAGGACAATAGGTCCCCCCTATTGGTATCTAGGGCCCCCACCCGCCGCTTATGGGTGGGGGCCAGGGGGGAGGACATTAGGTCCCCCCCTATTGGTATTTAGGGCCCCCACCCGCCGCTCAGGGGTGGGGGCCGGGGAGGAGGACAATAGGTCCCCCCATTGGTATTTGGGGCCCCCACCTGCCGCTCATGGGTGGGGGCCGGGGGGAGGACATTAGGTCCCCCTATTGGTATTTAGGGCCCCCACCCGCCGCTTATGGGTGGGGGCCGGGGGGGAGGACAACAGATCCCCCTATTGGTATTTAGAGCCCCCACCCGCCGCTCAGGGGTGGGGGCAGGGGGGGAGGACATTAGGTCCCCCCCTATTGGTATTTAGGGCCCCCACCCACCGCTCAGGGGTGGGGGCCGGGGAGGAGGACAATAGGTCCCCCCCTATTGGTATTTAGGGCCCCCACCTGCCGCTCACGGGTGGGGGCCGTGGGGAGGACATTAGGTCCCCCCCTATTGGTATTTAGGGCCCCCACCTGCCGCTCAGGGGTGGGGGCCGAGGGGGAGGACAATAGGTCCCCCTATTGGTATTTAGGGCCCCCACCCGCCGCTCATGGGTGGGGGCCGGGGGGAGGACAATAGTTCCCCCCTATTGGTATTTAGGGCCCCCACCCGCAGCTCAGGGGTAGGGGCCAGGGGGGAGGACATTAGATCCCCTTATTCTTGTTTAGGGCCCCCACCCACCGCTCAGGTGAGTGGGGGCCCATCACTATTGTGGCCAGAAAGAGTCCCTGTGGGTTTTAAAATTCGCCTGCTATTGAAGTCTATGGCAGTTCGCGTTCGCCGTTCGCGAACGGAAAATTTCATGTTCGCGACATCACTAGTCACATTTTATGTTTCTATATAGGAAGGACATACTCTTAGTGGAACCATAACATCTAATGTAGTAAAATAACTGGAGAAAGCTCAGAATGTGCCAAATGTAATGTAAAATAAAGTAAAGTAAAGTAAAATCAGTCGTAGATTCCATAAGTGTCAATCAGTGGCGTACACACAATCCATGGGGCCCCGGTGCAAAACCTATCTGTGGGCCCCCCCCACCCTGACCCTCTCCCCCCTGACTGTGGCCCCCCCGCCGACACCTACATACAAACACATACACACAGACACCCCCCGTCAGACACATTCATACACACTCACAGATACATACATACACACATGCAGACACACACATACAGAGACACACACATACAGAGACACACACGCACATACATACACACATACAGAGACACAGACACACACACATACATACACACACATACAGAGACACACACACACAGACACACACACACATACAGAGACACACACGCACATACATACACACATACAGAGACACAGACACACACACACACATACACATACAGAGACACACACACACATACACACACACACATACAGAGACACACACGCACATACATACACACATACAGAGACACAGACACACACACACACATACATACACACACATACAGAGACACACACACACAGGCACACACACACATACAGAGACACACACACACATACAGAGACACACACACACACATACAGAGACACACACACATACAGAGACACACACACACATACATAAAATGTTTCCTACCTTGTGTGACTTTCCCTGGGGGGGTGGCTCAGTCTGATGGGAGTCAGAGTTCCCACTCTGACTCTCTCCTCCTTCCTGTTTCCTCCTGCGCGGGCTCTCTGTATGCTGAGAGGAGTGACCGGGGAATCACTTCATCCCAGCTTGTGATGCAATCACAGGGGCCCGGTCATGCTGTTAAAGCGCAAACGCGCTATCTGTGGGCCCCCCCACCCTGACCCTCTCCCCCCTGACTGTGGCCCCCCGCCGACACCTACATACAAACACATACACACAGACACCCCCCGTCAGACACATTCATACACACTCACAGATACATACATACACACATGCAGACACACACATACAGAGACACACACATACAGAGACACACACGCACATACATACACACAGAGACACAGACACACATACACACACATACATACACACACATACAGAGACACACACACACACACACACACACACACATACAGAGACACACACGCACATACATACACACATACAGAGACACAGACACACACACACACACATACACATACAGAGACACACACACACATAGACACACACACATACAGAGACACACACGCACATACATACACACATACAGAGACACAGACACACACATACACACACACACATACAGAGACACACACACACAGGCACACACACACATACAGAGACACACACACACATACAGAGACACACACACACACATACAGAGACACACACATACAGAGACACACACACACATACATAAAATGTTTCCTACCTTGTGTGACTTTCCCTGGGGGGGTGGCTCAGTCTGATTGGAGTCAGAGTTCCCACTCTGACTCTCTCCTCCTTCCTGTTTCCTCCTGCGCGGGCTCTCTGTATGCTGAGAGGAGTGACCGGGGAATCACTTCATCCCAGCTTGTGATGCAATCACAGGGGCCCGGTCATGCTGTTAAAGCGCAAACGCAAACCAGGCCCACTGATAATCCATCTCCAGCATGGGCCTGACAGCATGGGCCACCCGATGGACCCCTTAACATGCGTTCCCGGCAGTTTGCCGCATGGACCGGGGCCGCAAAACGTGGAAGATGGTAACCGGTCGCGGGGGTCCGCAGTGCGACCGGGCCCCCTGGAATGCGACCCCCTGCGACCGCAGTACATACGCCACTGGTGTCAAGGACTAATTGCCAAACACGCAAACTATGGAGATCTTTCCCTATTAACTGTTCTTTATTTCTTAACACGCAAAAAAATAGAAGATCCGTTACTACGCAAAGCACAGCCTGTTGCTTCCCAATAGATTTTGCTCTAATGTGAGTTTTTAAAAAAACAAACAAAAAAACTAACATTTAGGTCTGTGAGCTATTTTTATGCAATGTTTGTGTGTATTTTAATTCAGCAAGGCACCCAAATGGGTATTGCTTGTTACTTAGCTTTGCAGGTAAATTTCTCATGTAAAACACACAGAATTTGAATTCATTTTCTTTATCAGGCCACTCTGCCAGCAATGCCGGTGCCTTAAATGGTCTAGGTGGAGCGTCACTGTCTCCCCCTTTTTGTCACTGCCCCCACCCTCCCCCCGTTTTTCAGAAACTTCAATGATTACATTGCAGTACTAAGACTGCCCCTAGTGGCTATCTACCAGACAGCCACTAGAGGCGCTTCCTGGAGTTTCATGACTCCCCCATTTTTTAACCTTTTATGTGCGGAAGGGAGGAGGAGGGACAAGAGGGCATTATAGTGTTAGGTATACAACTTAGTTTTCCTTGACTGCAATGCCTGTGCTTTTTTTCTGAAAAAGTGCCTGCTATTTATCACTGATTCTGCAATGTACGTAGAATCCATCCAAACCAAAAATCTCATGTATCAGCAAAAAAATAAGAAATGGTGTGGTGTTTCAAATCATCCTAAAAGGGGGTGCTTTTACACTCCATTCCCTATTCCAGTTAAAATATGGATTTTAACATTCTTCATTTTCTGGTGAACCATTTTGTCTCAACTTGACTGAGATTAGAACTGAGCTTCAGAAAGTCAGAAAAACATGCGATCAGTTTCATTTTCAATTTATTTTGGCATTCAATATATGCTTAAAAAATTATAAAACGATTCTTCATATTATAAGTATCCACTCATTTCAAAGTAGATGCCTTGAGAACTATCATTAACGTTCTGAAAAACACATTATTCCCAGACTTTGTTTGATACAACTAATAATAATTGCAAACAATGAACAGTAAAGTAAAATTATCAGTCTCCAACACATACTGTTTTTAATGTTAATAGTTGTTTCCAAACACTAAAACGATTAAAGTGAAATATTTAGTATAATAGCAAATAACAACCACAGATGGTAATATAAAAATAACAGTGCAAAAAGTACCCATTCACCCATTCTGGGAAATCAAAATGAATGTCTTCTTTTTACTATGTCTTTTAACATTTATTATTTATTTAAAAATATAGCACTGGCTAATTTATCTCTAATGTGTCTTTACAGGGAAATAATAATTCAATTAGTCTAAATGTGTCTGTGCTAGCCATCAAAAACAGATTCATTCGTGCGTTTGTCAAGGTTGAAAAAATGAAATTTAAACTCGGTTTTTCAAAACACTTTTTGTTTTGTATCTTTTTTTATCATCCGAACAAATTTTTCAGAAAAATATTATAATTTATTTTAGATAAAACTCAAAGTATTCTTGATACAATATTGCAATAGCACACATGTAACCTATGGTCAGTTTGAAGTAGATAGAAATATAATACATCAGGTAAACACAACAGATGATCTTGCTAAGTTGGGTAATATGTTCTTCCTTTAACTTAACATTCTGTTCTGAGACTCAAAGAAGCAAATTCAAATTATATCTAAAAAGAGTGTTCTTAAGCCTGAAATGTAATTTGGAGAAAATCATGATATAAATAAATTGTTTATTTTTGGTAAATATGGGAAAACCTAGCCTGGATGCTTTTTTAAAGATATAATGCATATAAAAAGATTCAAATAAAGAAATAAATAGCAAAAACTCCAGGTCCTGATGAAGCCAGTACCGTGAAACGCATAGACAGAGGCAGAGACATTTCTCTAAACAACCTAAAAGAGCATGGGAAGATTCCTCTAGCTCTATGTCAGAGGTCCAGATCCCAGATGGCTCTAATTCATCAGAGGATAAAGAGAGCATGGATTACCCTTCTAACCTAGATGGTTAAGTGGTTGATTCACTAATTTATCTAATTAGAGACACACTAAGGATCCCAGAGGATTGAAGCTAAGGACTGGGATATATACTTTGAGGACGGGCACAGGAGAATTGCTTTCCCTATATACTCCATCATTAAAGATCTGATAGAATCAGAATGGAGAGGAAACATGTTTTTTAACCCAAGAGAAAGTCAATATATTATGCCCATTCCAATCATCAAACATGCAACCCTGGAAAATTGGGAGTATGGTACAGTGGTAGAGCATGTGAATACAGATCAAGAGGTTGCAAGTTCAGATCTTGATGCTCCCCATAAAAAAAAAATATGAATTCTAAGTTACCTTGAAATCCTTTACTTGGGTGCCATTAATTCAACTATTTTAAAAACACAACACTGAAAGTGGATACGGCCATTATCAAAGTGCCAAAAATAACTGTTTTACGAATAGATCTTTGAGGAAAGCAATTGGTTGCCAACCTAGTCAATATTTACCCTTTAGAGGCAGCAATGCAGTGGCATTAACATTGTTGTAGGGTCTGGAACGCTACGCTTAGTAAAGACATCTCTAAAGGCACTAACATTACTGGAAATTTAAAAGGATTTAAAATTTGCTTCAGAATTTATTAGAAGCATTGGTAGTCCTCAACAAGCTTATATCCAAAGCTATGGGCCCATCAGTTTCAGCCAAGAGAGCCCTTTGGTTGAGAACATTGGGTGCAGATAATTAATCAAAGCTAACCTATGCCTACTTCCTTTTCAGGGAAATCTTCTATTTAGAAAACCCTTAGATGATGCTACCCAAGACAGAAAAATAAAGCAATATCCTAGTGGTTGGAGAAGAGGATACAAAGAACAAAATTCCTTTTGAGGCTACAGATCTTATAGCCTGGGAGAGAATATTCTAGAGTGCCATGATCCAAGGAGATATCTTACTGCCATTTTGGGGTCAAGCATTAATTAGTTCCTAGTTTGTTGCAAAATTAGAAGCGCTCCAGATGGGTTATTTTGCCTTTCTTTGAATCAACAGAAAAATCATAAATAAAAGAGACTGAACTTGATGGACGCAAGTCTCTTGTCAAAAAGTGGCCAGTGAGATAGCTCAGCGGGATAATACATCATCAGTAGAATCTATTTCCCCTTTAGGGGCTTGTAGGTTCAGATCCTGGCAGTGTTGGCTTGGCTCTTCATCCCTCTGAGGTAGATGAAATGAGTACCATTACCTTGGGTATTAGTAGCAACCCCTGGATGTACTTGGGAACCAGAGTAATCTGAATGTACCATTCCTGGTTACATATTTTATTATTATGTAGCTATGTAACCTACTGGAAGGAACAACAGAGTCAATCTTAGAAAACCCGGAAGAGTGGAATAGTTTGTTCGGCAGGTGGTAGGAAACAGATATTCAATGTAGGAGCCTGCCTTGCAAAATTTAATCGAATCTGGTTCTTGAACATCACAGATCTTTCAGTTCTGTAAGTTATAGAGAAAAGGAAAAACCTATGCAAGAATGCCAAGGAAATCTCATTCAACAGGAAGTGATTTGTTATATTCCTTCCAAAGAAAGATTCCAAGGAATTTATTCTTCTGTTTTTCTTGCTCCAAAGCCATCAGAGAAATGTGGAATTCTTTTGGATCTGAAAAAGGTGAACTTGCTATTAAAGAAAGATAACTTTAAAGATGGAGAGTCTTCAGACTATGATTTCTCAAATATATATCCTACAGAATGGATAACCTCCATAGATCTTCAAAACGCATACTATCACATCCCTGTAGCACTTGCGCACAGACTGTATCTAAGGTTCAAGATTTTCAACAGTCATTTCCAATTCCTAGGTATGCCGTTTGGTATAAGCTTTGCACCCAGTACATTCACAAAGATTCTGATCAGCCTAAATGCTCTACTATGTGAATAAGCAATCAGAATATGCCATTATCTGGAAGATATACTGATTTCGATCAAAGCAAAAGGAAGACTGATAAGAGATACAGAGACGGTCATTCAGGACTTACAAGAGTTTGGCTGTTTTATGAACTTCAACAAGTATCAACTGCAACCATCACAGGGAACAATGTCCCCAACTATCGTTTTAGTGAGGTGGTCACACTGGAACCTGAGAATAACACCGAACATTTTCTTAGAGCAGTTCAATCAAGAATAGAAACAAAAGATCTGGATCACAGAAGAAGTAGGAATGTCTCTTCAGTGGTGAGCTGTAAGCCATATTCATCGCACTTATGACAAATCACGGCTTAATCTATCTTGCTTTGCATTTAATGCATCTATCTCATATATTAGTTTTTCTTTTACATTGCATTACTGAAATAAATTAACTTTTGCACGATATTCTTATTTTTCGAGTATCACCTGTATATATGTATATATGTATATATATATTTGTGTTAAGGGCTCATGATAGTACAGAAGACACAGACACTGTTAGGTGTGGGATGGTATTAGAAGAACAAGTCGGTTGTGGTGTGCCGAAACCGACGATGAGGTAGGCCTGTAAATAAAGAGGGCCTACCAAGAAGAGATGTAAGAAGAAAGAGTTAATAATGAGGAGTGGGTGGGAGGGTGATGAGGCGCTGACCTCGAGCGGTATGGAGCCAGGTAAGGGGTGTCCCTTAAGTAGGGAGAAGGTGAGTCATACGCCCCTCCCACAATTACAGGCCAAAAGGCCTTAATACTTGTGTTAAGGGCTCATGATAGTACAGAAGACACAGACACTGTTAGGTGTGGGATGGTATTAGAAGAACAAGTCGGTTGTGGTGTGCCGAAACCGACGATGAGGTAGGCCTGTAAATAAAGAGGGCAAAAAGTAGAAAATCACATTTATTACGAAACGAGCAATATACATACTTTAACCAGACATATCTTGAAAGGCATTTCTAACTTCTTGTACTGGGTTAGGTATGTATCTAGAGTATGCAGAAGACTTCCAGCGTCCTAGTGACTTGATAACATGTACTGGAATGTTTGCACTGGACGCTGTAGTTGCTGCTCCTATGCGGAAGGAGTGGCCCGAATAGTTAGTTGCTTGTAGGCCTAGTTGTGTAAGTAATGACCTGACGTGGGTCATGAAGGTGGTGGTAGTGAGTACAGAACCTTGTAGAAAGAAGAGTGGTTGAGATGGTGATGCTGTTGTAACCTGGGTATATGTGTCCAGTAATGTGACGGGGCACCATGCGTTGTGGGTAGGATAGTATCTAACCTCTACCGGAGGTGCGTGTTGATTGGTTTTAGAGTGATGCAGAGCCAAGATATAGTAGTCCATGTGTTTTGTTAAGTGTGAGTGAAGCAGAATGTGAGTGGACTGGGTTGTATTGATGGCGGTAAATTCTCGTGGTCTTAAGAACCCATAAAAGGCCAAATAGATAGCTGTTTTAATAACAAGGTTTGTGTTGGTGGCAAAGGGTTTTAAATCTAGTAGTTTGGAGAGATCTTTGAAAATATTAATGTCTATGGGTAGTCTTTGTGCAGTACGTGGGGGTTCGGATCTCTGAATACCCCTAAGGATGTTTTTGATCTGGTAGGAGGACATGAAACTAGTGTTGTTTGGTTGTAATGTTAACATATGATGTTGTACGCCTGTTAAATATAGCTTGATTGTGTTGTATGATAATTTGAGTTTGAGGTGGCAAAAGGAAGCAAAACCCAACAAGGATGTCATAATGAAAGGTTGTGCGATATTGTGTGATGACAGAAATCTTTTGAATAGAAGGAAGGCTCTGTCATAGGTCTTCCGGGTATTGGAGGATAGCGCTAATTGTGACAATGTCCGGCTGTGTTGCATGATAGCGTCTAATCCATTACTAGTTGTTGGAAAGGTGGAGTGGTCGTGGCTGTGCGTGCAGCTGACGGCAGTATTTGTCGAAAAGCCTGTAAATTGAAACGAGACAAATGGTCAGCAGCCGTGTTGCATATACCTGGGACATGCACACAAACCAAGAAAAAATTGTGACACGCAGCCAGCCAGGTGAGTTTCCTCAAGAACCTCATAATGGTCAGTGACTTGGATCGACCTTTGTTGATGATGTGACATGTTGCTTGGTTGTCTGAGTAGCAACGTACTGACGCACCTGCCCATAGATGCCCCCACGTCACGGCAGCTGCCACAATGGGATATATCTCAAATAGAGCTGAGGTAGTAGAAAAATTCTCCAGGTCCTGAACCTCTGGAGGCCAACTACCCCAAAGCCATTCGTTCCCGTAAATTGCTGCAAAACCTGTGGTAGACGCCGCGTCTGACCAGATGGTAGGCGAAGAGTCAGACAGTTCAGGGAGGAACATGCTTATCCCATTCCAGGTGGTTAAAAAATTTCTCCACATAAGTAGGTCTGCCGTGGCGTGGGTATCCAGGGGTAACCTGTGTGCATCATTGCCAAACAATGGGAACATGTGTAAGAGCCGTGAGATGAAAGCCCGGCCTTGAGGTATAATGCGCATGGCAAAATTTAGTGACCCAAGTAGAGATTGCAATTCTTTGCGGTTGCAAGTACCGAGGTGTAGGTAGAGGTTGATGTTGGTAAGGATGTTCTCTATCTTGGTGTGTGGCAGGCTGGCTTGCATGTTGGCTGAGTCTAATATGATCCCCAGGAAAGTGATGACTGTATCTGGTCCTTCGGTTTTGGTGGGGGAAACCGGGACGCCCACCTGTTCGAACAGACTGATGGTTTCTATGAGGCTACCGGGTGGGGAAATATTGTCTTCGATTAGTAAGAAATCATCCAGGTAGTGTATAACTGTAGGGCATCTAGCTACATTTAACAATAACCAGCATAGTGTTTCGGCGAATACGTCGAAAATGGCCGGACTACTTTTTGAACCAAACGTTAAGCGTGAGAAAAAGTAGTAGTACCCGGCCCACTTAATGCCATGCAGATGCCATAGTGTAGGGTGGATAGGCAATAATTTGAAGGCATTGGTTATGTCAGTCTTGCTGAGCCATGCTCCGACCCCTGCCTGCATGATAGCCGTAATGGCGTGGTCAATGGTGGAGTATTGCAGGGAAAATTCCTCAGAGGGGATAAGGGAGTTCAGACTTGGTGTGGCAGAGGTGTGAGGTGCCGACAGATCGATGATAAGTCTTTGTTTATGGGAAGACTTCCCCGTGACAATACCAATGGGATTTGTCCTCCATGTGGTGAAAGGAGAGGACTGAAAGGGTCCTAATAAGAAGCCCTCTGCCACTTATTTGGCTATAAGAGTGCTGACCACTGTAGGGTTTTGTTGGGCAGATTGCAGATTAGGGCATTCAAGGATTCCTGTAGGCATGTGTATTAGACCAGTATGGAATCCTTGCGATAGACCAGTGATGATGAAGTCTACCAGGTGTCTAGATGGATGTAGAGACAGTAGTGCCGTGAGTACAGAAATATTTATATCCGTTAAGTATTGTTTAGGGTACATTTTATTTGGACACATGGTTTTCGCATGTGCCCTAAAACATTTGGAACATATGTGCAACAACCTACATCCGCTGTAATTACAAGCCCCAACATTGAAATTATTACAAATTTGGGATTTCCCCAAAAACTTAATAGGACGTCCCAGTTTATCTTTGGGCGTTTTTTCTGCTGAACCAACGGGACCAGTGCCCTGTGAAGTAGTGGGTTCGTTTGCCGTGGTAGGACAAAAATTGGCCGTATGGGCCATGGAGGAGCAGTGTGCACAGGCCGGTGTTCTTAGACCTGCAAAGTGTCTGCAGAAAATGACCGTATCGATCTTACTCCAGTTGGATCTTTTCCCGTACTGAGAGAAGGCGCCAGACACTTTGGCAGAAAAAGATCTATGGTAGTCATAGAAAGCTGACCCACCATATTTGTTGCCCAGGTCCACCAGCCTGTGCATATACAGGTCAAACTCCTCACGTCTGTGGGGATATACAGTACACATCACATCTCGATAAATACCGAAAGCTAAGACAAATTCTGGAATGGTAAGTTTCCTATTTAAACGTGCATCCCTAGCTTTTATCACCACAGAAACATCGTCGTAAGCGTAAGTTTTATGTTCCACTATATCCTGGGAGGCAATGAGTAGTGAGGCCAGATTGACATCTTTACCTTCCAGGATATCTTTTTTGAGGTGTTCAGGTATCATGTGAGCAGGGTGAACCTCGTCATCGTCCGAGGTGATGGCTGTGGAGACTGATTGCAATCCTGCCACTGCCGTGGGGATCGCCGCGGTCCTTCCAGCCATGGTGAGGGCTGTAGTGACCGATTCAAGTGACTCCAGCCTAGAATTAACCTTGCTCATAGAAGCCATGAGGGATGTGAGCATGTCATGAATGTCTCCTGGGTTGGACTGGCTAGATCCTTCCCCGGCATCCCTATTGTCGGTTGAGGTGTGCAGTAATTTGTAAAGTTCTGCTTTCCTTGCCGTTGCTGGGAAAGGAATATGTCGTCTCTTGAGTTCGCTAGTGATGCGAGGGATAGTCCACGACCTAAAAGAAGCTGGGCTAGCCATATCCTCCTCCCGTGATGGAGTGTTTTCTCTTGCTGGAGTACATGGGATGGAAAAATCCTCTACCCCTTCTTGAGACATACTAGATGAGAAAATATATGGTTAGCGTGAAAAACCCCAGGGGATGTACTGGCAAGCTAATTATGCCGGATAAGGCGAAACATTAATCTTGTTATTTGGTGAAAGGTGAGGCCCTACTAGTTGCCAAGTGGCTGTGAGAGGCTCTATCTATGCGTTGGCGCGAGGGGTTACTGAGGCCGCTTGTCGTAGCGGCAGGAGTTCGTAGGCCTCTCGGTGACAATAAAAGAAAAAACAGGGTAAGGGAGTGACGGGTGACGCCCTCTCTATACTTTGCGAGGCGGCTAACTTACGTGTGGCCCGGGGGGCGTTACCTCCGAAACGTTGAGGCGGGGTGTTGGCCTCGCGGACCACTAATCGATAGGCAAAAAGCCCAGAGGGGAGATACCTATTTGGGCCTATAACCCCTACCATGCCAGTACTCTAAGTCCTATGTAGGGATGGAACCGTATGTGATATACGGTGTGAGCAGGCTTAACGTACCTGATAGTATGCAAGTAATTGATAGCGACAGGTATAGAAACAACCTGGAAAACCTAGAGGTTGGAAACAAGATACGCCAAGTGTGAGATTTGTATCCTTGATACCAAAGACTAAACACTGTAGTGCGTTGATATATTCATATGTAAGGGAAATGTATATGAATGGTGTCTACTTAACTGGTCATATTATACGTCTCTATGGTGATGGGAGTAATGAGTATGCTTGCTAGTGTTAGTAGTCTAATGTGGTGTAGTATTGTGATTATGTAGTTTGATTTAGGGTGATTAAACTTCTACAGGACTATGTAAAAAGGAAAGTAATCATGTAATTTTATTATAAAATACCGAAATATTGACGTGTGAGTGGTTGAATCAAGGCGTGTGATTTAACCCGAAAGTACATGAAATAATTTACGACCGAGTTCTTGTGTATGTAATTTGAGTACATAAAGAAAAAGTCAGCATATGACACGTGCCATGTAATGAAAAGTGTACATGGTGTGTTTACACAGGGAGAGAGAGAAAAAACAAACCGTATGTTTAAAACAAATTCTCTAGGTGCAGATGGAGGATACATAAATAATGTAAAGATTGTTTAAGCAAAAACTATGTATATACCAGTAATTAATATATTATTATCTAAAAATACATAGAGTCCTAACCTAAGTATAATTTATGTGAAAGCATAATTGATGAAAAACCATGCTATAATCGTTATATGTATATGATACCCAAACTGTAATACTTAATGAACTAAAATCTGTATAGGAGAGGGGAAAAAAAAAAAAAAAAAAAAAAAAGTATATATATACACACAATAACCTACTACCAGGTATTACAACTGAAAATATAGCAACCAACTGAAAATAACAAGAGTGAAAAGTAAAGCACATGAATACTACATACTTAGTGCCAATTCCGGCAACCAGAGGGTTAAAAATGCCTGAGACTTTGGCCGTAAAGCGTGTGGCCGTAAAGTAAGGCTGAAAATGATTGCGACGCCGTGGGAAGTTATCCGGGCGACGGACTTACGTTTGAGAAGTCCTGTGGACTCGATCAGCGACGAAGACCGGTTTTTTGTGCGTGGCTGGCCGTGGAAAGACCTGCAAGGAGTTCCTGGACACAGCTGACACTGAAGAAAAACGCGGAGTTTCCGAAAACAAGATGGCGCCGTCCGTGAACCGGAAGTGGATTCAGGATGCAGCGCTGACCTCGAGCGGTATGGAGCCAGGTAAGGGGTGTCCCTTAAGTAGGGAGAAGGTGAGTCATACGCCCCTCCCACAATTACAGGCCAAAAGGCCTTAATACATATATATATATATAGGAAACATGTATATATATACATTCATACACACATATATCAATTTCACACATAATAGATAATAAATATATTCAACCATGACAGGTGCATTCTGTATTGAGCTATGTTACCATAGATATCATAAAGGATATGAAGATTTGACTGTGACCATGTACATCCGGAGAATTTAGTTTTTTACACGTTTGTTTATCAATTGTTTATTTATGAGTTCAATCAGACATAAATGCATGTAGTTTTGTAAGACAAGGCATATATCAGGCTGTACGTTGAAGTTTAGACAAGACAAGAGATTTAACCCCTTAAGGACACATGCCATGTGTGACATGTCATGATTCCCTTTTATTCCAGAAGTTTGGTCCTTCAGGGGTTAAACAGCATATCAATATCCATTATAATAATAGTATAAGTGAACAATCATATAAAGACTGTCTGGTATATCTCACCTCTATGGGTTCCATCACCAAACTCTTTATTTTTAGTTATTTTAACAATATGTAGAAATATAGAAAAGAAGAAAAAAAAAAGGGGGGTGGGAAGAAGAGTGTGTGAGCATACATTGAAGGAAGGCAACTCCCTAAAAGGGGGGGACAGGTGCAACCACCCCAACACTCCATCGGTCGATTACCAGGCCACGTAGACCTCCCAGGGTTGCCACACTTTAGCAAACGTTGCCTCTGTGTTTCGTACTTGAGCAGTCAACTTGTCCATTAGATAGTTGCCTTCGATTTGAAATTGTAAATAATCTAAATTTGGCATTTCCGATTTGAGCCACGTCAGTGCCAGGGCCCTCGTTGCAGCCTGATAACATTGAGTTTTAATCACTGAACACTGAATTGTAATGAATAGAAAAACTGGGTTTTAAAACAGCCTGTGACCATTGTTGCGTTACATAATGTTTCCATATCCGTAATTTAACCTGGATTGCACAGCTCGGTTTGCAATTCACTACAATATGGTGTTCAGTGACTCAGTGTTACAAAGTCAAACAGGGCTATTCACTAAGTGAGAATTCAAAGTGAATTTCCAATTTAAGGCCAAAGTAGTCGTACTGACAGCATAACTGGCTTTGAGAATTTCTCCGGCTTTTGTAAACTTAAATGTGAAATTCACTCTGAGTTCTCACTTCAGTAAATGAACCCTACATGCTTTCATTTGAAAGTATTAACCCCGTGATCTCTGTGCACTCTTCGTTCTGTTGTTTCCTTACAAAGATTTCTGGTAATTATGTTTAATATTGCCACTTCTGCATAATCTGAGCCTTATGGGTAGTCTATCATTTGTTGTGCCATTGTTAGCATCACAGCTCTATGGTAACCAATGAACCGAGAGAGAATGAGTTCTCAAACTATGGAAGGATTTTTGTCAAAATGAATTGTTGTTGCTGCTATGGTAACTCACTGTGCTTTTTTGTTTTTTGGGCTGAAACACTGGTTAGTGCAAAAATATCTTCACCTTAGTGAGTAACAAGTCATCTTTCAAACCGAGACTTGAATACTTCAATTACAAGAGAATAGGATTTGATATGTAAAAAAATGATATTGCAAGAAGCATGCTAAGGTCAAATCTAATTATTTAGCATGACTAACAGCAAGAAGCTGATCACTTGGAAATGAAATGAAAGAGCTGCCTACGTGTTCCAGTAAATATTTGAAATTCTCAATTTCTTGAAGGCAGGCAGAACATAAAGACATAAGAGAAAATAACATTAGGGGTAAATGAACTCGCCCACTCAGTTTGACATTAATAAAGATACTTTATGAAGACGTACTTACCCTCTCCTGCTCTTGCACATGCGCAGCAAGTCCCAGAGCCTGTGTAATAGCAGCTAATGTCAAAAAAGTTACAATAAAAGTCTAAACGTAGCTCACAGTAACCAAGAAATAAAACACAAATACGGTTGCACTTATAAATAATTATAATGCATAATTATTGGTGTTAATATATATTAAATGCATTGCAAACACTCGTAAAAATAAAATAATAAAATAATGAATACTTATATACAATTATATACAATTCCAAATCTGTATACCCAAGTACAAAACATAGTGTATACTGTATGTATAAAATCCCCCTTATAATACCCCCAAAGGGTGAAACTTACATCTACCAGACAAATATATAGAAACTTGGTTTCCAGCACGTATGCTTGGGATCAAAAGGCAGCGGAAACACCCAAACCCGAGTCTCTGAAATCCGGTCCAGTAGAAGGTACATAAAATAAGTAGAGGGTGTAATGCCGTGATGTATACCTTGAGGCAGGTAATGGGATGTGTAAAAACAGACGAATACGGCAGAATACAGTGTAGTATATTTTGCGTAAAATAAGTATATAACAAACAGAATTGCACTTACAGTTTGTAGAGCAAACGGTAGCTCTATCTTAATGCGCTTGGGTGGTACAACACCCGTCTAGGGATATCCTGTGTCTTCTTTAAACTGCTTTCATGCAGAGGAACTCAACCTAAGTATGGTGACTCAGGATGTGTGCAAGATTTTACACTTCCAGTTTTATATATTTATTAATTATATATTTTTGTTTGCTTAAATTTTTTACCTCTATTGATAACTGATATTTTTTCCCATCAATAATCTCTTTTTGATGCCTTGGATGAATTCAGATTCACCACCCCAAAAGGAACATGTTTGGCATTATGTGATTGGCATTGCCATTGATTCAGTTACATTTGGACTCCCCTATTCTGCCCCAAACCTGCTTTATGGAGGTGACTGTGTGGGATTTGAACCTTGGTCTGTTGGTTCCTGGTGTTGAGGTTTTACCATTCAGCCACAAGGAGGACTTAGTATTTCCTGTCATACTTTCTATACAGTGCATTTGCTTTTAGTACTCCATGATCTGCTGCAGCACATTTGCAGTCACCTCAGCCAAATAAATACCAGCACTTCCTGTACTCTGGACCCATTTATTGGAGTTATTTACTGGGTGTGCTTTTCCTTTGATCGCTACTGGATTTTTGATTATTGTTATAAGTGCCTGGTTCCTGATTACTCTTCTGCCTGATGTTTCGGTATGTCACTGCAGATTGAGGCCCCAGGGAGTGTGCGCAGCTTAGCGGACAAGGGCACATGTATGAGTGTGGGATTTGATGAAACAGGATGGGCTGTGTTTATGTTGGGGGAGTGTTATATGAGAGGAAGTGGGTGGTGACAATTGGGACTGACCTCAGTGCCACTTAGGAGCCGGGCCAGCAATAATGGCCGGGTCTCATTCTCCCCTGTCTCTTTGGTGAAACTTAAAGGGTACCAAGTTGGACTTGTACCCACCCAGCTAAAGCCAGCTGGTGGGGAGCATTATGGTTGGGCCCCACCGATCTAAAAGCCTGCTGGTGGGGTGCCAAAAAGGCAAGAAGAGTTTAATATGCCGAGGGGGGATGTGAGAGCCTTTGGGAAGAAGGAATGAGATTGGCAAGGACGTGTTGGACAAGTACTGTATGACATCATGCAGGTAATTACATGTTATTTATTTATGAGAATATTATGTAAAGGTATACATTAAAGGAGTCATGCAGTATTTGTGTTTTAATAAATTATGTGGCCTGTATTTTCCAAGATTCTGTGTCTGTCTTTATTTGGGGGGAAGTTATGGTCTGGTAAATGGTCATCCCATCCAATGCCCACTACGTACATACATGTATGTCACTGCTGATTGTATATGTCACTGCCAGATTGTGTATGTCATTGCTGATTGTATATGTCACTGCCAGATTGTGTATGTCACTACTGATTGTATATGTCATTGCAGATTGTGTATGCCACTGCTGATTGTGTATGTCACTGCTGATTGTAAATGTCACAGCCAAATTTTGTATGTCACTGCCAGATTGCATATGTCATTGCTGATTGTGTATGTCACTGCCAGATTGTGTATGTCACTGCTGATTGTATATGTCACTGCCAGATTGCGTATGTCATTGCTGATTGTGTATGTCACTGCCAGATTGTGTATGTCATTGCTGATTGTGTATGTCACTGCTGATTGTGTATGTCACTGCCAGATTGCGTATGTCATTGCTGATTGTGTATGTCACTGCTGATTGTAAATGTCACAGCCAAATTTTGTATGTCACTGCCAGATTGCATATGTCATTGCTGATAGTGTATGTCACTGCCAGATTGTGTATGTCACTGCTGATTGTATATGTCACTGCCAGATTGCGTATGTCATTGCTGATTGTGTATGTCACTGCCAGACTGCGTATATCACTTCTGATTGTGTATGTCACTGCCAGATTTTGTATGACATCTGTCTGAATTTGACTATTCTCCTGGATCTTGATTTTGTTCCTGTCTGCCAGACTGTTGCTGTCTCTGCTTGCCTGACCTTTACCCAGGGGTCAAGTCCTGGGTAAAAAAGTGCAGGAACTCACCCAAGATCCACTCCCCGCCCCCTCCCCCTTCCCCCCCCCCCCCCAAAAAAAAAAATGATACGCTTGTATGCAGGGGCTGAGTAAGGGCACAGGGCTGAGGAAGAGGGACAGGGGCTGAGGAAGAGGGACAGGGGCTGAGGAAGAGGGACAGGGGCTGATGCTCGTATGCAGGGGCTGAGTAAGAGCACTGGGGCTGAGTAAGGTGGACAGGGGCTAAGTAAGTTGACAGTGCTGTGGAAAAGGGCAGGAGCTTAGGAGGAGGAGGGGGGGGGCATGGGTTGAGGAAGGGGCCATGGGCTGAGTAAGGTGGCAGGGCTGAGGAAGAGGGACAGGAGCTTAGGAGGAGGGGGGGGGGGCATGGGCTGAGGAAAGGGGCATGGGCTGAGGAAGGGGGCATGGGCTGAGGAAGGGGGCATGGGCTGAGGAAGAGGACAGGGGCTGATGAAGGGAGCAGGGGCTGAGGAAGGGAGCAGGGGCTGAGGAAGGGAGCAGGGGCTGAGGAAGGGAGCAGGGCCTGAGTAAGGGGACAGGGCTTGAGGAGGGAGACAGGCACTGAGTAAGGGGACAGGACTTGAGGAGGGAGACAGCACTGAGTAAGGGGACAGGACTTGAGGAGGGGGGCAGGGACTGAGGAGGGGGGCAGGGACTGGGGAAAGGGACTAAGGAGGGGGAGAGGAACTGAGGCGGGGGACAGGGCCTTAAATAGGGAGACAGGGACTGAGGAGGGGGACAGGGACTGAGGAGGGGGACAGAGACTGGGGAGGGGGACAGGGACTGGGGAGGGGGACAGGGACTGGGGAGGGGGACAGGGACTGGGGAGGGGGACAGGGACCCAGGAAAGGGATTAAAAACAAACAAAAAAAACTAAAGTGCCTTCCCCCCCTCCCTGAGGCTTACCTTGGGCCAGGAGGGGTGGGACAGGATCTGGAACCTGCAGTCAGTGGAGTAAGCCAGCCTCTCCTGATGATGTCAGGAGGAGGGGGCGTGACTTCCTCTGCTCCCCAGCGGTCCTGTGAGAAGAGCAGAGAAAGTCACGCCCCCTCCTACTGACATCATCAGGAGAGGCCGGACGACTCCACTGACTGCAGGGGGAGAGGTGAGTTTAAAAATCCGAGTCCCCAGTCAGAGGCAGGGGATTCGGAGTTGTGCTCCCCCTGCTCTGGCAGCCACTTGTGCCAGCCCTGGGTCCTGCAGGACTAGCAATGGGAACGGCGTTCCTGCTGTGGAAAAAGTGCAGGAACGCCGTTCCCACGCATCCCTGCAGGACTCGAGCCCTGCCTTTACCAAAGCTCCACTTCGGAATCTACCTTACAATTGAAGTTCGGCCCGTAATAAACCTCCAAGTCTAGTGGCAAGCAATGTGCACTGTTCCAAATATAAATCACTTTCAGGTGACAACCTCAACAACCCATGTCTATCTTCATGGAAAGTGTGATACACAAAGATCAAGTTTATTCATTTCTTAGAGTATAAATGTGATTTGAAAGCATAATCTTCACCTTTCGTGAGAGTCATTGCCACAAGATCATTTCAGGAAATAAATCACACATGAAGAGCACCTACAATAACTTGTAATATTGCATGTTGTGCCTGTCATGGGGGCTACATGTGTGACCTTTTATGACACGCAGGTCTCTCTGCTAAAGGATTTGTTTGGACACCATAACAAATTCATTGAAATTAATTTGCTGTGGTGCTGGGGTTATACTGATGTATATACAGTGTATATCTGTATTTCGTTGACCCTCTTATTCTCTCCATCATTCTGAGTCGGACTTTAGTCTCGTTTTAAGATTTCTGGATAAACTTTCCAAATTTTGAACATTTCACAATTTTTTTTTACAAATTTTTAATATCTTAATATTGTGATATGTTTTAGATATTTTTTTTTATGTAGAATATATTTTGAAACAAAATCTTTTTAAAAATGTATCCAAAAATATTAAATCAAAGCAAGATGTTTGTTCTGTTTTCTTCAATTCAGTAAAGTTTAATACGATGCATTCATTTGAATCCATTGTTTTTTCATCAAACCTATTTAACATACACTGCGTTACACTTTATGGTATTCGAGTGTTTATTTTAATGATGTTTTTGCGATTTTCATAATAGCAAAAAAAGACCCACACGTGTCTCAAAATCTTGTCTTACATTATAGGAGGAGGATGAGATGTTTTTTTTTCTTTTTCTTTTTTCTTTAAATGCATATTGATATTGCAGAGCTATACGTTCCCTAGATTCAAGGCGTCTTTGTGAGTAAATGAATTAGTGAAATGCCTTCCAAGATAAACATTCTAAAAGTTGCACATAACCGATGTCGTGTTCGAAAGAAAAGAAAAACAAATAGCATTTTAGTATACAGATAAAATGCATATACAGAAAAAATATACATCTAAGAAGAAGTATTATTTAATGTTTAATGTACTACCGGATTCTTGGAAATGATGAATCCTAGCAAACTAAATGGATTTTTAAAATCCACTTGTGGTCGGTTAATATCGTATCGTGAAATACCTTGTGATTGGAATTAATTCGGCGTGGTGTGCCTACATACATCTAAGGGAAAAAGCACAGCATTCCTTACATCTTAATAACCAGATATTAAAGATTTCAGGAATTCATAACAGTCTGTATAATGCAATCTGCAAGCTCTTTGGAAAAAATAAAAAAATTAAATTAGAATACATCCGCACTGTTTTAAATTCAATTTACTTCTGACACAAAATGTAATTTAATAAAATAATAGAAAAAAAGTGTATATGGCTATGTTTAATAATGAATAATCCAATGACCTCTGCAATAAATGCCCTTCTTTATTTTCCCCTTTAGATGGGAGAATTACAGCTTTTTTCTTGCAAAGGGCTCTGGGAAACCTTACAACAAATGGAATGGCAAAGGTGGGAATAGGTGGTCTAAAGTGATGTAAATAAAAATGCATTCTTCATCGTCATGTATCACCTTAAAGGGATCCTATAGTGCCAGGAAAACAAATCCGTTGTCCTGGCACTATAGGGTTAATAGGTCCACCCCCTCCCTCGCACTCCCTCCTTCCGCTGGGCTGAAGTGGTTAAAACCTGTATCCAGCGCCGTTGTCCAAAGGCACTGGGTCATTCTCCGCCCATGCTCCTCCCCCGCCGACATCAACCGGCGGGGGAGACCTAATGCGCATGTGCAGCAATTGCAAATCTGACGCTGGAGGTTCTCAAGCAGAGTGTGAGGACGTCCAGCGTCAGATAATGGACTAAAGGTCTGTTTGGATTCCTGAAGCTCCCCCAGTAGAGGTCTGTTAGACAGCCACTGAGGTAGACTAAGAGCTGCAATGTAAACAAGTTCAATAGGGACACAGTACCCAGAGCACTTCAGTGAGCTGAAGTGGTCCTGGTGCCTACAGTGTCCCTTTAACCCCTTAAGGACACGTGATATGTGTGACATGTCATGATTCTCTTTTAATCCAGAAGTTTGGTCCTTAAGGGGTTAAGCAAGGGTGAGCTAATGTAGGTCCATGGGGTACCTTACCTTGCACGATACTCTGTACGTAGTTGTGCTAGAAATGTTTCACACTACTTCTCATTGGAGCTATCTGCTTTGAGAGTCACTGTTATGAATGGATGAAGAAGACAGGTTTACCTCATTGCCTTCTCTTGCGATTGCCTGCATAGCAATACACACACAACTTTTAGATGTTGAAACCACAGTTCCAGTCCAGAGATGGTTCCAACCATGCCTGTGTGCCAAGTTGCCTTCCCTTAGTCATACCAGCAAATCACCTGAAGGTTGTGTTTTCACTTTCATGAAAACAGTTACTATTTACCCACTCATCCAGTGACCTCAGCCACTTAGTGCCATACTAAGTCAGCTGTCCTGGCATTATGCTTCACATTATGCCACACAGTCACCTACCCAGTCATCCACATAATGCCACATAAACTCACTTAAATACTCCCACTTGCATTATTACATTAATCTGCCCAGGGACCTTCCCAATCACCCAACTAGGTCACCTATAATAATCATGACAAAAAATAGATAGTTATTTTTTACATACGCTGGGCATGACGAAAAACAAACAAACGAACAGATAACTACAAATCTGCTGGCCTTTTTGGAAATGTAGCTCTCTAATAAAATGCTATACAATTGTAAAAATAATATCTGTATAGAGGCATAACGCCAGCATACAATTAGCACAATTACAGCAAGCATTTGTAGAAGTGCTGCCTGTACAAATCATCGTAGTACATTCAGTGTATTTAGAATGTATCTTCCCTGGATGCTAGTATTTGACCTACAAAGGCTGTGGTAAATTGTGGGAAAATTGGGGAGATCACAATAATCATATTGGAAAAACAAATGTGGTGTTTGCTAAATTCTCTATTTACTTCATTAATATCTGACATTTTCAATTTTTAGTAATAAGCCGTGGGTTGGCTAAATGTTATTAAAAATGTGGTCCACAAATATACACAGTGGCAAGCTTTGGTATGGTTTTTAGAGTACACATCCCTAGGAGCTATTGAAATACATGTTTGCATATCGCAAGCCATGATGTTCAGATAGTCCTTAATCTGGTTGAGTGTTATAGAAAATATGGTACCCAAGTATCTGTTGGGCAAAAAGCTAGCTATTGTTTGTGCACTAGAATTTTGTGGATGATTTAACAGCTGTCATTCTAGTGTCTCATAGTCAGAGATAATACGTTAAAACGTAATGTGCAGCCTAAATAATTTGTATCAATAATAACATAAAACGATGTGTCTAAAATCATTGATCATTAAATTTTTACCTATTGTTACTATACAATATTAATAACAACTCGTACTTCTGTTGTGACTCTGGCTTCCAATTCTGACACAGCAGAAAATAATTATGATAGCATCCTCTATCACTCTCTGTTGATAGATTGCCACTCCTGGGCAATTCAATTTAAACATGTTTTAGTATTCCTAATGCTTGCCTCCATAAACTTCAGACAAGTTCCCTGTATTTGGAATTCTAAGGCAATATTCACAGACTTAATAAAACTGTCTTAGTGTCTAATGAATAATTTAAAGACTGCATAAGGAAAATGTAACTTATGCATTCCAAGTAGGAAAATCTATTTTAAGTCATCATTCGGCAGCCTTTATCAATCTTGCCAGCTCTTAATTCATATATTGGAATTTTGTTTGTCCAAACCGCATAAATTCAAAATAAAAAGTATTGTCATTTAATTTAACTTGATCCTTTACTCTGGATAATTTTATATTGATTAAAGCTTTCTACAACTGTATTAGACTACCCAAGGCTTTAAACTGAATTTATTTTACAACAAAAATCTATATTCCCTGGGGACATTAAAAGCGCGTTTGAACACAGGAATTTATTTAATTTAGTTTTTTATTTTTGTAACCTTTCCGGTGTTGGATCAGTCAACCCATTCTAGTAAAAAAAAAACAATAATAATGCGATTTAAATGTCTCTAGTGCTTTATTAATATGTGTATTTTGGAACACACTAGGAGTTATGAATAAAGAGCAATTTGATGCAAATTTTGAAAAGTGTCAAATTACCATGGAAACCAGTAGTTTCAGCTGGTCGTTCCATTTCTAGATCAGTTCACTGCAATGGCTCTTCATAAAGCCAGGTTTGATAGATTTATTGTTTTTTTTTCTTCGTTTACCATGGATTTATACTAATTTAGAAAAGTGTTGCTCTGCCTTATGTAGTGTTTGAATGCGTCCGGATTGCAAGGGTTCCCAGGAAATGCCATGACCGATTATTTGTTTTCTCCTACAACATATGAATTCCACACAATACAGAAGAACATTTAGCATGTATCACCCTGGAGAATGCTAATTTCAGGGACTGACTATGTCAATCCACGACCCCGACATAATGCTTTTTGTTTTAGCTTCTGTGTAAACAGTGGAGTTTCTGGCTAGGATCTCTTAACTAAAAATACTTTTTGTCAAATTTAAATTAATTTGGCTCCATATGGTCTAATTTGGTCCTAGTTCACATCATGCCAGAGTTTGTTTTTCTCCATGTAGGTGACCCTAGTTTGGTGGATTTCAGCTAAATTTGATCCTCCTACATTGCTTCTTTATAGATACAGAACAGTTTTAAAAAACTAAAAAGACACACACACATTAGTAAATGTGTGTGTGTGAGAATGTGTATATATTTATATGTGTGTGTAAATATGTATGTATGTGTATATATATATATATATATATATATATATATATATATATATATATGTGTGTGTTTTTTGTGTGCATTTTATTTAAAGAGGGTGATGCTATATACTAAAACCTTTAATAATGGCACTATTGTACATTCGATGAAACACTATTGCAACTTTTTCCATCTTTTTTTCCTATATATTTGGCATACTGCGTGACTCTTTATTCATATAGCTTGTGATAAAGCACTGCTACACACTAGTATCAGTCACGGCTAGTGACTAGTGATGTCCCGAATGGTTCACTGGCGAATAGTTCCTGGCGAACATAGCATGTTCGCGTTCGCCACGGATGGCGAACATATGCGATGTTCGGTCCACCCCCTATTCGTCATCATTGAGTAAACTTTGACCCTGTACCTCACAGTCAGCAGACACATTCCAGCCAATCAGCAGCAGACCCTCCCTCCCATACCCTCCCATCTCCTAGACAGCATACAATTTAGATTAATTCTGAAGCTGCATTCATTTTTTTTTTGTATTATTATTATTTTTTGTGTGTGTGTTTATTATACATTATCCTCCATAGCCAGTAACCTGTGTTTATTATACATTATCCCCCCATAACCAGTAACCTGTGTTTATTATACATTATCCTCCCCATAGCCAGCAACATGTGCTTATTATACATTATCCCCCATAGCCAGTAACCTGTGTTTATTATACATTATCCTCCCATAGCCAGTAACCTGTGCTTATTATACATTATCCCCCATAGCCAGTAACCTGTGTTTATTATACATTATCCTCCCATAGCCAGTAACCTGTGTTTATTATACATTATCCCTCCCATAGCCAGTAACCTGTGTTTATTATACATTATCCCCCATAGCCAGTAACCTGTGTTTATTATACATTATCTGTCCCATAGCCAGTAACCTGTGTTTATTATACATTATTCCCCCATAGCCAGTAACCTGTGTTTATTATACATTATCCCCCATAGTCATTTATCATTGGACCTAGGCAGCATGATGTCTTAGGCTGGCCCAGAGAGTGAGTGAGTGAGTGAATAATATAACATATATGTTCAGAAACATATTAGTAATATATGTAAATCGGGTTCATGCAAAGAGGGTGAAAAGGTATTAAAGAAAAACACACTTATTGCATCAAATTTACAAAACCAAACTTTTAAAGGCTTTCCTCATTTCTTTCTTGGGATGAGGAATATATCGGTTGTAGACTGAGAATTTCCATCTGCCCAATCTTTTAATAATATGCACTGGAGTGTCAGTGTTGAAGGAGACCGAAGCTGCCCCTATTCTAAATGAAAGACCCAAGACATGGATACAACCCAATCTTAGGAGTAGTGTTCTGATGTAGAAGATGAATTTAGCCATAGTCAGAGGGATTCAGTGAGAGTAGTGGTGAAATGTGTGTGGCATGACTGAGTGTGGGTAAGTAAGAGTCAGGTATTTTAACTGGGCACTAGTTCTAGGTGGGATAAAGTGGTATAGCGGATGGATGAGTAGTTTGGTTCGTTTTAGAGGTTTGTAGAGAAAGTATATAGTGATCATGATTTTTAGCGATATCCAATATTTTTAAGGTGGTCCCAGTGCCACCACTCAAATCTGGTGTCACAATAGCTTGCATTTAAAAAAAACTAAACTTTTTTGACTGTAATATAATAGCAGTCAGTTTCCTTCACACGTGTGTGTTTCGGGGCCTGCCAGGGCACAGTGTCACAGCAGTGCAACTCATATCTGGTGTAACAGTAGTGTACATTAAAAAAAAAAACCTAGAAATGTGACTGTGAAATAATAGCAGTCAGTTTCCTTCACACGTGTGCGTTTCAGTGCCTGCCAGGGCACAGTGTCACACCAGTGCAACTCATATCTGGTGTAACAGTAGTGTACATTTAAAAAAATAATACAGGGGGCTTGTTGTCACCTTTCGGGGACCCTTGGTGTTGTACATGGCTGGGTGGAGGAAGAGACCTTCAATGACATCAGTGAGGACAAGGAACGGGACATGGCTAGCTTGGTATCCAACCTTGTGCAAATGGGGAGTTTGCGGTTGTGCAAATGGACTGTTTGCGGTTGTTTGCAGTGCGTTAAACTTTGGTCTGTCACTGTGAAGCGGGCATAACCCTTACACTACCTGATCGATACAACATCATACCTGATGTTTGAAAGCACGTTATTCCAAACAATTTAGGAATGTTAGGTGATTTATGCCCTTTATGGATTAAAACCAGACTCTGCATCAACTATGTAATTTTCCATGGGAGTTTTGCCATTGATCCCCCTCCGGCATGCCACCGTCCAGGTGTTAATCCCCTTGAAACAACTTTTCCATCACTATTGTGGCCAGAAAGAGTCCCTGTGGGTTTTAAAATTCGCCTGCCTATTGAAGTCTATGGCTTTTCGCCAGGTTCGCCCGTTCGCGAACATTTGCGGAAGTTCACGTTCGCCGTTCGCGAACGGAAAATTCCATGTTCGCGACATCACTACTAGTGACGTTTGAAGATGGTGGGGTGACAGACTCCTCCCCCATAATTTGACTCCGCCCTTTAACTCTGCAGCCGCCATGTTTTGACCTGCGGCATCTGTCTACTTAAGCTCATGTACTCAATACCTAAACATAGTCCCCATTCAATAAAGAATTATCAAATACAATACACAGACCCAGGTACAATACTGAGATATCCAGTACAAAAATGACATACCAATACAATGCACAGAGCTGAGCACAACACAAAGATACACATTACAGTAGATACTAAAAGCTAAATAGTCTATAGAGATACAATATGCAAAGCTAAATAAAATAAAGAGATATAACACACGGAGCTGGAACAATAAGGAGATACCATAACTATCCCATACAGCCATGATCACTATGATGGTGTCACATCATGCCTTGTTCTGCGGATCAGTCTGGTGATGGCTTCTGGTTTCCAGTACTCTTGTTACAATTCTTGTTTAGTTTTTTGCTTTTCTATTCTATGTTGGTTTTCCTTATGCTGGGTTTTCTGGGTTCATTCCTGTAATCCGTCCCTGGAATTCCCAGTCTCCAGGGTTCCTTTAAATGTTTGTTTTATGTTGCCACACCCGTTTGTTTTCCATCATTCCTTTTTGTTTCAGTGTCCTGCAGGCAGCTGCTCACGGCTTCTGCCCTTTCTTGCAGGTAAGTGCTATATATGTGTTTCTTATGGTTCTTTTAGCATACATTAGGCAGAGTAGGACCTGCCAGATATGGGGTGCATTGGCGTTGTTGGCAGGCTTATGCAATGTATGATCATATAATGTAACTAAATCCCCATACTTTTCATGTGTGGTGCTTAGTTATGTCTCCTCTTGTTTTGCCTATTATATCTTGTCTTGTTTTAGTTTGTATTCCCAGTCCATGTACAGTCCTGTCCTGTCCTGCCACTGTTTAGTTAATGTTCCCTTATGTATTGTGTACATGTTCTGGGTTTAGCTTCATATCCTTCTCTGGTTCTGGGTTCTACTAGTTCTGTCTTGTTTTTATTTTTGGTGCCTGTTCTAGTCTTGCCTTGTTTCTAGTACTGGATACACTCCTGCTGCAGAGCCTCCCTATTCAGCTCCTGGGAGGTCTGCTTAATTCCAAGCTCCTAGTTCCTAGGATCCGCTGTAGCTGCATCAGGGTTCTGGCATGTGGTCGCGCAAACGCTGGTGCTCAACACCAGAGGGCGTGTAGTTACCCTGCACCAGGCCCTGATAGTCCACTTCCACGCTGAGACTCCCAACTTCTCATCAGGCACTCAGGGGTCCCGGTTTCCGGACCACCACCTGTGACAGATGGATTACACAGAGCAGCAATACAGAGATACACTGTAGGATGTGTTTGTATAATGTGCCAGGGCTCTCTGTCTAACTCTAGCTCTCTAGATCTCTCCTGCTTCTTATCTTTTCATGCAGGTAGGTGCAAAAAAAATGAGCTGTATGTATGTCAGTATGAATGCCAGTATGTATGTCAGTATGAATGCCAGTATCTATGTATGTATGTCTGTATGTATGTATGTATGTATCAAAACAACCAACGATAATGTACCTTATACACACACAGTATATATGCAAGGATACTGTGGCGAAACCAACCTCGCCACTGGGCCCTGGAGAAGCCTGTTTGCCCGCCTCCTACCTGCTGACTATGGCCCCTGGGTTATTTGGGGCATATTGTATTTTATTGTGCGACTGCTGGCCCTTTAAGCACAGTGAATGGTATTTTATTGTACTGCTGCTGGCCCTTTAAGAACTGTCTGGAGACATATTGAGACTTTGGGTAACAATACCCTTTAAGACTATGGCCCCTGAAAACGAATGGACTTTTATTGGGTGTGTATGGCCCTTTAAGAACCGTCTGGGGACATATTGTGACTTTGCTGAACAATGCCCCTTTAAGACTATGTCCCCAGACCTGTAAAATAACTTGCCCCTGGCTTTCTCCCTCTTGGTTCAGTAAATAGGGCTTACTGAACCAAGTATTACACAGACGGACCACCCAGAAGTTAAAGTGTGCAGGCAATTTACCTCCCAGGCTGTGAGGTTACTGCAGGTTAATTGCACGTGGCGGCGGCCATCTTTGTTCAGTCGAATGCGGTCAGCGGTGTATGCTAAAGATTCTGTGGAACTGAAATCGGCTACACATTTTACCGAACACCGCTGACCCTTACCTTCTTCCATACTGAACTTGCAGCTCCAGAGACTAAGTCCCGTTTGAAATGGGACTTAGTCGTTTTTCGGCATGAAATTGACCGACCGCACAGCCCAAATCTATGGAACTGTTTTGGGCAGGAAAATGTGCTTGCGGTCGGTCATAAAGGACTTCCAGCTAACTTTTGATCCACTGGAGGGATTTGGCTGATTTTTGGAAGGGTTTATGTTTAAAGTGTGCTGATTCCAAATATGTAATTGTTATTAGATGTATGGTTTTAAAGTTATAGCACATGTATAAAAACTGTATTTTCCCTGGCTGTAATAATTATGTTAACTGGTTATCTGAGGGGAGGGAACCTGGGGGTTGTAACCATTATGCTATTGGTTGTTTTGTCCCTCCCTGTGGGCGGTCCTGTATTCTCAACACTTGTAATAAAAGCCAGGCTGCATGTGCCAGTCCAGAGTTCCTGTTTTACCCTCAAAGTGAAGTGTCGTCTCATTATTGGGGGAGGATTTATTGTATGCTGTTCCAGTTTGACTGCTAGGAGTGGAAACCTATTTGCATGGTTTGTCCTATTCGGCTGTATACAGCATTCATATGCTTGAGAGGATTTGTATGCTTCTCTGATACGGTGATTGTGGTGTCTGCCAGAGTGCTTGGAGTCCTCAGGAAACGCTAGGAGCATCCTTTAACGGAGGTACCCAGTCGGGGTGCCAGGCGATCCGTTACAGATACTTATCAAATATAGATGGATACAGCCTCCCTCTGATCGCTCCCAGCTAGCGATCAGCTTGACAACAAGAATATGGAAAAACACAACGAGGGAACCGGCTGTTAATCTAAATAAGAATGAATAAAGAAAAATATAGCGTCTAGTGCTAATAGTGAATTGCAATCATAGAAAACACACTAGATCCACTTCTGCATTCAATACCCCTGGCTCCAATGTCTGCAGTCTGTGGATCCAGTAAGTCTCACATTGTGATATTTTTTTTACTCTATCACCCCCTCTCCAATCAATTGTTACCCTTTCAATACCGGTGCACTTGAAATTAGTGAAGGGGAATAGTGGACAGTGATTACAGTGAACCGGAATAGAATGGGTAGCCAAGTTCTTTTTAATATTATTAATGTGTTCCATAAAACGGACTTTCAAGAGTCTCTTAGTTCTAACAACATATTGTTTGCCGCACGGACATTGCAGTAAATAAACTACATAGTCCGTGCGGTAATGTATCTCGGTCTTAATATGGAAAACCTCCCCTGTTATAAAACTAGAAAATATATCTGTTCTTTCTAAGTTAACAGTATGACAAGCTTTACAAGAATTACAGCCCCTGAAAGAACTATTACCAATGGAATTCTGACTATCCTCATAATTTTTTATGGCATAACTAGGTGCCAAAATATTCTTAAAATTCTGATTTTTCCTAAAAATAAGTTTGGGCCGGTCAGGTAAAACAGAATTAAGTACGGGATCCTGTTGGAGAATCGACCAGTGTTTTTGTAAACTTCTCCTAATTTTAACATGATTAGTGCAATATTGAGTTCTAAAAGTAGTTGTATTATCTTGATAGGATTTGGCACAAGGTTTATCCATCAAATAGTCACCCCTGTCGGTCTGTAGAGCCATACAAATTTCCCTATCCAATGTATTCTTTTTATAACCTCTTTCAACCAATTTGTCCCTGATATGGCCAGATTGTGTTATAAAGTCCTGGACTTGTGAGCAATTTCTTCTCACCCTGGCAAATTGGCCCTTGGCTATTCCTCTAAGCCAGGGGCGGTGATGGCAACTCTGCTGGTGAACATATCCATTGCCATCACTAGGTTTGAAAAAACACTTTGTTCTTATGGAATTATTTTCAGATATCAAGGACAAATCTAAGAAATTGATTTCATTTTGATTCCATACGGAAGTGAACTTTAAATTATACTTGTTCTGATTTAAATAATTTTCAAATAATTGAAAAGAAGAAAAAGCCCCCTACCAAATAATAATAACATCATCGATATATCTCCGCCAGAGCACCAGATTCTCCCTCCAGTCATGACCAGCCCAAACTGTGAGATCTTCCCATCTCCGCATATAGGTATTGGCATAACTGGGGGTGAACCTGGTGCCCATGGCGGTTCCCATGATTTGTAAATAAAATGTATCATTAAAGAAAAAATAATTGTGTTCTAAAATAAATTTAACTGAGTGTAAAATGAACTCTCTAATATCCTGAGGTAAATTTTGGTCTTCTGTCATGAAATGGTTGATAGCTTCTAATCCTAATTTATGGCTAATTATAGTGTAAAGGGATGATACATCCAATGTGGCCCAACTATAACTAGAATGCCATTCAATGTTTTCCAATTCTTGTAGGAATGATTTTGTATCTTTTATATAAGATAGGGAGCCCTGAGCATACTTTTGTAGATATTAATCTACAAAAGCAGAGAGGTTGGCAGACAAGGAATCTACCCCGCTAATTATGGGGCGTCCTGGGGGTTAAATAAACATTTATGAATTTTTGGAATAAAATAAAAAAAATTAATTCTCGGATTACTGCAAAATAAAAAATCATAATTTGCCAGTGAAATTGTATTCTTAATTTTCGCTACCTCTAATACATTTTTTAGAACTAAATTAAATTCCCTAGTCAGGTCCCTTGTTAGTATAGTATATGTTCATTATCACTTAAAATATTTGATGCTTCCTTTAAATAACAATTAACAGACATAATAACTATATCCCCTCCCTTGTCTGCTTCCTTGATTATAATGTCCTCTCTCTTCTTAAGTTGTTTTAGACATTTATCTTCGTCTCTAGTTAGATTTCTATTATTCGAATTTTGTTTATTAATCACTGTTTTAAAATCCCTATCCACTAGTTTTTCAAAATTTTCTAAATATGGACCTCTATTTTGTGTAGGATAAAAATGTGATTTAGGTCTAAATTTTCTATTTCTTAATTCCTCCTCATTCATAATTGGAGTCATTGTCTGGCTAGATTGCAACAAAAAATGTCTCTTTAACGTTAATGACCTAATATATTTCTTTAAATCAATGTATAAATTAAATTCATTTGATGTTCTATTGGGAGCAAACTTCATACCCTTTGATAATAATTGTATCTCATCTTCCGACAGGGGTAAACCAGATATATTGAATATACCTTTTTCTCTTTCTTTGGCCTTCAAAATGACCTGACCATGTGCCAAATCCTCTAATCCTCCATTCGTGTTCTCTTGTTTGGAGAATCTATTTGTAAGGGTGAGAACCGATTTCAATGTTCCCAAGAGGTGGTCCTCGGGTAAAAATAATTTGTAATGGGTTTCTCTTTGGGACCTCGGGTTCTCCCCTGAAAATTTTCTTCCTTTTCATTGTATTGGGAATTAAATCTACTATTATTTTCATCTTGTGTAGCTACTTGGGCATAAGATCTTACTCCCCTTTTTTCAAATGGGCGTATATTGGCATTTTCATTTTTGAGATTCTGGTCGTTCTCTTGAAAGGGTACGATTAACCCTTTTTTCAAGTGGACGTGTATTTCTGTTTAATTCTGATCGTTATCTTGGAGGAGTATGTGTAACCCTCCTAGTATTCTCCTTTACTTCTCCTCCCATAATCATGTGATATTGTTTTTTTCCTATAAGGGGAGTGAGAATTCGAAAAGGAGCCTCTATAGAAATGTTTTTTTTTCTCAATATCCTATTTAAGGTGGAAAAAGTATTATTAATTTTATCTTCCTTATCCCTTCTATATTTCCTACTTTTAGTTTCGGTTTTTGGCTGTATGTATGTATGTATGTCAGTATGTATGTCAGTATGCATGTCTGTATGTATGTATATTTGAATGTATGTCAGTATGAATGTCTGTATGTATGTATGTCAGTATACATGTCTGTATGTATGTATATTTGTATGTAGGTCAGTATGTATGTGTGTAAGTCAGTATGAATTTGTATGCATTTTAACAATGAGAGACAGAATAACAAAAACAAAAAAATCCAGAAAAACGCACGTCAAAAAGTTATAAATTAATTTGTATGTCAATGAGTGAAATAGGTATTTGACCCCTTTCGACTTAGTACTTGGTGGCAAAATCCTTGTTGGCAAGTCAGACGTTTCTTGTAGTTGGCCACCAGGTTTGCACACATCTCAGGAGGGATTTTTTCCCACTCCTCTTTGCAGATCCTCTCCAAGTCATTAAGGTTTTCGAGGCTGCCATTTGGCAACTCAAACTTTCAGCTCCCTCCACAGATTTTCTGTGGGATTGAGGACTGGAGACTGGCTAGGCCACTCCAGGGCCTTAATTGCTTCTTCCTGAGCCACTCCTTTGTTGCCTTGGCTGTGTGTTTTGGGTCATTCTCATGCTGGAATCCACAACCCATTTTCAATGCCCTAGCTGAGGGAAGGAGGTTTTCACCCAAGATTTGATGGTATATGGCCCCGTCCATCATCCCTTTGATGCGGTGCAGTTGTCCTGTCTCCTTAGCAGAAAAACATGTCTGACGGTGGGGATGGTGTTCTTGGGGTCATAGGCAGCATTCCTCCTCCCCCAAACATGGCGAGTTAAGTTGATGCCAAAGAGCTCGATTTTGGTTTCATCTGACCCAGTTCTCCTCTGAATCATTCCGATGTTCATTGGCAAACTTCAGATGGTCCAGTACATGTGCTTTCTTGAGCAGGAGGACCTTGCAGGCGCTGCAGGATTTCAGTCCTTCTCAGGGTAGTGTGTTACCAATTGTTTTATTGGTGACTATGGTCCCAGCTGCCTTGAGATCATTAACAAGTTCACATGATCCTTGAAACTCCATGAGGTGAGATCTTGTAATGATCACCAGACCGAGGAAAACTGACAGTTATTTTGTGTTTTTCATTTGCGAATAATCGCACCAACTGTTGTCACCTTCTCACCAAGCTGCTTGGTGATTGTCTTGTAGCCCATTCCAGGCTTGTGTAGGTCTATAATCTTGTCCCTGACATCCTTGGACAGCTCTTTGGTCTTGGCCATGGTGGAGAGTTTGGAATCTGATTGATTGCTTCTGTGGACAGGTGTCTTTTATACAGGTAACGAGCTGAGATTAGGAGCCCTCCCTTTAAGAGAGTGCTCCTAATCTCAGCTTGTTACCTGTATAAAAGACACCTGGGAGGCAGAAATCTTGCTGATTAATAGGGGATCAAATACTTATTTCACTCATTGACATGCAAATCAATGTATAACTTTTTTGACATGCGTTTTTCTGGATTTATTTTCTTTTGTTATTCTGTCTCTCACTGTTAAAATACACCTACCTTTGTCAGAGGAAACACATTCAAAATCAGCAGGGGATCAAATACTTCCCACCCCCCCCCCCCCAAACTGTATGTCATTATGTATGTATGTCAGCATATATGTCTGTATTTATGTCTGTATTTATGTCTGTGTTTATGTCTGTGTTTATGTCTGTTTGTCTGTCAATATGTATGTGTGTCAGTATGTATTTGTGTCAGTATGTATGTGTGTATGTATGTATGTGTGTATGTATGTATGTGTGTATGTATGTATGTGTGTATGTATGTGTGTCTGTATGTATGTGTGTCTGTATGTGTGTCAGTTTGTATGTGTGTATGTCTGTATGTATGTATAGCAAATCAGAGAAAAATGGGGTGCGCCTTATAATTAAAAAAATTATAAGATAGTAAAAAATATATTTTATATACAAATGAATAATAAAATCTAGTCCAAATAACTTAAAATAGTCCAATGAAGTATAGTCCACAGTAGTAAGGGAAGTTCTTGTAGAACAGCAAATATAGGCTTGTATAGGCTTGTAATTCAATGGAGTATATGGAAAAAAACAGAAGAAAAGGGACTCCAATGGTACAGTATGTAGGTAAACTTGAATATAAAATAATAATAACAATAAGAGCTACTCACAATCTCCAGAGCTAGAATCCAGCTCTGGTATGAAATGTGTGAAGTGGATTGATCCCCACTCAAGGATATATGTAGTTTTACCGGTTGGTAGAGTGCAGTTTTCCAGCAGCTACGTGATCCGGCCCCAAAATAAAAGGAATAAAATATAGTACACATAAAACAAAATACTAAAACGTATGAAATGTACTCACAATGTATTGAGCAGGCTTACTGCTCGATGTGTAGCGTATGGGTGGTATAATATGCTTGTATGTCAGTATGTATGTATGTTTATGTATGTGTGTACGTATGTACCTATAGACTGTAAGCTCGTTTGAGCAGGTTCCTCTTCAACCTATTGTTCCTGTAAGTTTTCTTGTAATTGTCCTATTTATAGTTAAATTGCCTCTCTCACAATATTGTAAAGCACTACGGAATGTGTTGGCGCTATATAAGTGGCAATAATAATAATAATAATAATAATATATTTATATGTGTATGTATGTATGTTTATGTATGTGTGTTTTTATGTCCTTATGAATGTGTGTGTGTGTGTGCCTGTATGTATGTTAGTATGTGTCTGTGTGTCACTATGTATGTATGTCTGTATATGTGTGTATGTCTGTTTCAGTATGTGTGTCTGTTAGTATGTATGTGTGTGTGTCAGTATGTGTGTATCTTTGTGTGTATCTGTGTCCTTTTGTATCAGTGCGTGTGTTTGTGTCTGTGTGTGTGTGTATTCCTGTGTGGACAGGATTTGGAGGCAGGCTATGGGGTGGGCTTGGAGGCGGGTCCCGGGGGCCCAGACCCTGAGCTGTGTTTGAGGCCCCAACATTTCTGATGGCGGCCCTGCTCCTGACTCACTATTCAAACTCAGCACACCTTGTACACAGGGTTCAAGCACCAGGATATTGAAAACCTCATTACCTTTGCAGCTGGCAATATTATCTGTAGTGGTAATATGTAGCCAAAACTATGTTATTATAAGCTCAGTTCTGCAGTGTGAAGCTTCACAATTTTTAAACTAGTCACAACATGAGTGTCTCAGGCCTAAGAGTAAGACTAAGCACTTTAAACAAGATGGTGGGCACTGGGTAGCTGAGCTTACACTTTGCAATGTGCAGTAGGAATTTCCTAAACTATCAGTGACAGGCAGCATGGTGCTGTTAAAAATGTCTATCATGTTTCCTCCATTTCCTTGTCTTCTCTGGGCTTCCCTGGCTTTATATATATGTATATAGAAGGTAATTATCAACTTACATTTGGCAGGGACCAGGAGCTGCTGCTGATGGCATGTTGCTTCTTTCTCTGAGCCAACGATAGCCCTTGAATCCCTGAATCCCCCACAGAGGAAAATAGCATGCATCCACTCATGGACAGCTTCGTCTACTGCCAAAACAGCAACTCAATGAGAAGTCTCTAAAATTCACTGTTAAAAGAAACTACTGACACAAGACAGATCTTTTTACATACCTAGATTGATACCTTTTTCCAGGGGCGTACCTAGAGCATTTGGCACCCGGGGCGGGTCCTATTTTTGGCACCCCCCTGCCCCCCCCCCCCCTTCAAATTTAAATATAAAAACAACCAATTTTTTTTTTATGTATTTAGCACTAAGCAGTGTTTGTGTGTTTGAATGTATGCATGTTTTTGTATGGAGTATATGTGAGTGAATGTAGCGGTGTGTTTGTATGTAGTGTTGGCGTTTGAATGCAAGCATGCATTTGTGTGTTGTGTGGTATTTGAATGCAGTGGTATGGTTATATATAATGGTGGGGTGTGTATGTAGTGCTGACGTTGAAATGCATGAGCGTATTTGTGTGTAGTGTTGGCGAGATTTTTAGATGTCTGCACATATACACATACACGGACATACACACATGCAGATACACATACACACAAACACAGTCACACAAAGATACACATTGACACACATGCAGACATCGTGGTGACTCTAGGAACAATATATATGGGTGGGGGGGGGGGCACATAAGATACCACAGTCAAAACAGGAGGGGGAGGGGGAGCAGTAAAACTTCTCACTAGGGTATGGGGTAATATGCTGCCATTGGCTATCTGATGCCAGCATGCTGTGTTCTGCATGCTGGCATCTGACTACACATTTGCATATTATTCACATTAGCCACCCAGATTTCTTGTTGTGGGCTGGCTGACACCTCTTAATTTCAATCTTTGTTTAGCAGATAACTCCTATTTGCTATCCTTTGTGGGATTGCCATATTTAAGGACACCAAATAAGGTGCTATCTGCTA